>NC_082710.1:115974834-116293035 GCF_030144855.1 Hypanus sabinus | reverse complement strand
GGACATACATCTGCTGCTGGCCGACGCAGATTTCAGCGACCCCCGGAAGGTGGTGGCCCGGGCAGATGTGCTATGAAAAGCCAAGAGGGAGAGCGTGGCGTCCGTCGGTCAGATTACCAGGCCACGCGCCCAACAGCGGACCAGACCAGGCCCGGCAGGGGGGGCACACACAACACAGAGGCAGGAGTGAGGAGGACAGTGAACAGTAGTGTTTCTACCACCAGCGGTGGGGCCCACCCTGCAAGGTCCAGGGCCAGGGCCAGCTACCGCTAATGACTATGGTGGCTGGCCACCAGGACAGCCTCTTGTACCTCTGGGACAAACAGTTGGGACGCTGCTTCTCAGTTGGCACTGGAGCGGAAATCAGCGTCTTGCCCCCGACAGGGTACGACACCTGCAACAGGAAGCCAGGACCCACCCTGAGGGCCGCAAACAGCAGCACGATATGGACCTACGGCACCTGCACAGCGCAGCTGCATTTTGGCGCCAGCCGGTTCACGTGGGACTTCACACTAGCCGCCGTGGCCCAACCACTCCTGGGGGCGGACTTCTTGCGAGCTCACAGCCTGCTGGTTGACTTGCAAGGGGAAAGACTAGTACATGCTGAGACTTTCCAGACATTCACCCTGGGTGAAGCCAAGTTGCCGGCCCCACACCTGGACTCCATCACGCTGTCAGACAATGAATTCACCAGAATCCTGGCAGACTTTCCATCGATTCTGGCACCGCAGTTCATGGCAGCCATGCCCAGACACGGGGTTCAGCACCACATCCCGACCAAGGGACCACCCCTCCACACCCGCGCACAAAGGCTCCCCCTGGAAAAGCTCCACCTGGCAAAGGAGGAGTTCAAGAAGATGGAGGAATTGGGGATCGTACGGAGGTTCGACAGCCCATGGGCCTCCCCCCTGCACATGGTGCCCAAAGCAGCTGGTGTTTGGAGACCATGCGGCGACTACCGCAGACTGAACGAGGCTACAGCTCCAGACCACTACCCCATGCCGCACATACAGGACTTTGCAGCAAACCTGCACAGGGCAAGAATATTTTCCAAAGTAGACCTCGTCTGGGGATACCATCAAATCCCAGTGCACCTTGAAGACATCCCCAAAACAACAATTATCACCCCGTTCGGCCTGTTCAATTTCCTCTGAATGCCGTTCGGCCTGAAGAATGCCGCACAGACATTCCAGCGGCTAATGGATGCAGTGGGACGCAACCTGGACTTTGCGTTCATCTATTTGGACGACATCCTTATAGCCAGCAGTAGTCACCAGGAGCATCTGTCCCACCTCCGCCAGCTCTACTCCCGCCTGAGTGATTTCGGGCTCACGATCAACCCGGCCAAATGCCAGTTCGGTCTCAATACCATCGACTTCCTGGGCCACAGGATTACCAAAGACGGGGCAACACCTCTGCCCGCCAAGGTAGATGCGATCCGCCACTTTGCCCGGCCCAACACGGTCAAAGGCCTACAGGAGTTCATTGGTATGGTGAACTTCTACCACCGTTTCCTCCCCTCAGCAGCCCGTATCATGCCCCCTTTGTACACCCTGATGTCGGTTAAAGGCAAGCACATTACTTGGGACGAGGAGGCCGTGGCCGCTTTCGTTAAAGCTAAGGAAGCCTTGGCAGATGCCGCGATGCTGGTGCACCCCAGAACCAACGTTCTGACCACCCTCATGGTGGACGCATCTGACATAGCAGCTGGTGGGGTGTTGGAGCAATTCATCGAGGGGTGCTGGCAACCCCTGGCATTCTTCAGCAAGCACCTACGACCACCCGAACTCAAGTACAGTGCTTTCGACTGGGAGCTGTTGGCACTGTATCTGGCAATCCGGCATTTCAGGTACTTCTTAGAAGGCAGGCCGTCCACCGCGTTCACGGATCACAAACCATTGACCTTCGCATTCACAAAGGTGTCTGATCCCTGGTCGGCTCGCCAGCAGAGACATCTGTCCTACATCTCCAAGTACACAACAGACATCCAGCATGTCTCAGTAAAGGACAACGTCATGGCGGACGCACTCTCCAGACCAGCTGTCCCGGCCCTGTCCCTGGGGGTGGACTATGCAGCACTGACAGAGGTGCAGCAGGCAGACGACGAGATGCCCAGCTACAGGACCGCAGTCTCAGGTTTGCAGCTGCAGGACTTTCTCGTAGGCCCAGGTGGTTGGACCCTCCTGTGCGACATGGCTACCGGCCAACCTCGCCCCATCATCCTGGCAGCCTGGAGGCGGCGAGTTTTTGACTCCATACATGGTTTGGTGCACTCATCTATCAGTACAACCGTCCGGCTGGTCTCCAGCAAGTTCACGTGGCACGGACTTCGCAAGCAGGTCAGTGAATGGGCCAGAATGTGTGTGCAGTGCCAAACAGCCAAGGTGCAGCGGCACACTAAAGCCCCGCTGCAGCAGTTCGAACCCACCCACCGGAGTTTAGACCACATTCATGTGGATATCGTGAGCCCTCTCCCAGTGTCCTGAGGAGCGCGGTACCTCCTGACTTTGGTAGACCGGTTCACGAGGTGGCCAGAGGCGGTCCCGCTCACCGACACATCTGCCGATTCCTGTGCCCAAGCACTGATCACAACCTGGGTAGCAAGCTTCGGGGTACCGGCCCAAATTACCTCCGACAGAGGTGCCCTGTTCACCTCCAGCCTGTGGTCGGCTATGGCCAGCCTGTTGGGAACGCAGCTACATTACACTACTGCCTACCACCCACAGTCGAACGCACTGGTGGAACGCTTCCACCGTCACTTGAAGTCGGCTCTCATGGCCCGCCTGAAAAGGCCTAACTGGGTGGATGAGCTTCCCTGGGTCCTCCTTGGAATTCGCACAGCGCCCAAAAAGGATCTGCACGCCTCGTCGGCCGAGTTGGTATACAGCACACCCCTGGCCTTCCCAGGAGAGTTCATACCAGCCCCAAGGGGGCAAGAGGAAGAACCCGCAGCAGTCCTGGACGGACTACGCGAAAGGCTCGGCAACCTGGCCCCCGTACCGACTTCACAGCATGGACGGACCCCGACCCAAGTACCCAAAGACCTGCAGAACTGTAAGTTTGTGTTTGTATGAAGGGGCAGACACCGGGCACTGCTACAGTGGCTGTATGGGGGGCCGTTCAAAGTGATCAACAACAACGGGTCCACATACGTTCTGGACATTGGGGGGAAAGAGAAGGTTTTCATGGTGGACCTACTCAAACCAACCAATGTGGACTTGGCGCAGCCGATCGAGGTTCAGGAACTGCGGCGCAGAGGCAGACCTCCCAAACAGAGGCTGATCCAGACTGTGGACATTGGGGGGGGGGGGGGGTATCGCCGGTTCTGGGGGGGTGGGGTTATGTGGCGACCCACTTTCTGCACAGGCAAACCAGCTCACAAATAGCCAGTGCGCAGGAAGAGACTTTAGTAATGCACCTCTGATGTCATTTTCGCCCAGAGAGGGTGGGCACTAGAGATTAAATGCCAGCGCCGCGAAGTTTGAATAAACTAGTCTCGAAACGACTTACCGACTGCGTGTCGTCTCTAGCTCTGTATGTAGTACATCGCTACAATGTATCAAAAATGGTGAATTATGTAAATCATGCACACTTTTATAATTCCATGAAACCTTCCTGGAGCAACACATATAGAATGCTAAAGGAATTCAGCAGATCAGGTAGCATCCATGGGAATAAAGAAAAACTCAACATTTTGGGCTGAGATTCTTCTTCATGACTGAAGGTAAAAAGAATAGTTGTGTCTTTGGATGTAGACCTTGGTACTGCAAAACTGGTGATAAATGAAGTGGAAATTAACTGGCGATATGTGAACTGGAATTTAACTGGCTGTGAGTAAATGATAATTGGGAAAAGAATCAAGGTATTTAAAAAGCTAAATTGAGAAGTGGTGAAGGTGATGCAAAACTTTCTTTTGTGAATGGTTAGACTCAAAGATCAAATTTAATAAGCAAGAACAAAATATCAAGTATGTGAAGGATCTATCAGTTCCAGCTGTGCATGACAAATAGCTGAAATGTGTTCTGGTGATTTTGGAACCATTCAAGATATAAAAGCCAAGATTGATGTCAAAGAAAAAGGCTGATGACCTGCATTTTAAGGGGTGAAGGAAAAGTTTGGGGAAGAGGTGATGTATTGCCTTTATGGCATTTGTTTAGCTTAAAATATTTTCACTTTAGTAATTCGTTTGCTAACATTTTTTGAAGTTAAGATTGTTTAAAGTAAATTTGTTGTCTGTGATATATCGCGGCATGCGATGACGTCACACCTGGTTTCGCTGCGTCTTGTGGAAAATACCGGTTTGGAGAAATGGGAAGGAGGGGGCTCACATGTGCAGGATCAGCACAAGAAAAGTTTTCTTTCTACACACTAGAAACATCAGTGAAGCAACGCCGTAAGTTCATGAGATAATCGATGTGTTGAATTAAAAATGTTAATGCTGATTCTGTTAAAAGTAATGATGGTTGAGAAGGTTTATGTTTTCATTAGTTAAAGAGTTGCGGATGGTTTGTGTTGAAGTGCATTTAAAGCAGTCAATGGCGTAGGTAGATTCGGACTGTATGCTGCACTTTAATGTAATGTAGTTGTTGTAGTTTTACTTTTGCAAGTATTTACGATGTAAATGTGATATCAAGAAGGAAAAAAATACTGTATACATTTTGTATTGTTTTATCAACAGTTTTCACCATACGTTAATGTGGAAGAGTGAACAGTAAACGGTTAATCTTACTGCAATCCTGTTTTCATTGACTACAGTTTACCTCGGTGTTTAGTTCAGAGTTCTCTTACACCTGAGCGAGAACACTACAGGTGAAGTGACTACAGGAAACAGATATCACCTACTGGATTGAGATTTATGATTGGACTGTTCTAATCTTTCCTGTCCTGAAGATAAATAACACTATTAACATGTGTGGAGATTACAGGGTAACAATCAACAGAGTTTCAAATATAGACAGGAATCATTTATTACTAACTGATCATTTGTTGACTCTAATAGGAGGAAGACAGTCTATTAAAACTCTTGACACATCACACTTACTAGCCGATTGATATAGACAAAAGGCTAAGTGAAGTCTCAAGAACAAATACTTGTCTGTGACTGTTCCGATATATTTGACTGCATTTGAGATAACATTAGCCTGAGGCGCTTTCCATGGAACAATGGCTTAAAGTTTAATGTTGTTGGAACAAGTGTACAGAAGCAAACGGAGAATTTGGAATGTTTGTATGTTTCAGTTATTCTGAAAAGCAAGAATATGATTGAGTAAAAAGTGGGTCTTTGCTATCTCAGAAACAATCTATCGCTGTATGCCATAATTATTGAAGAAGATTCAAATTCAAAATATAAATTCAAAGTAGATTTATTATCAAAGTATGAATGTTACAATATGTTACCTGGAAAGCCATTTGCTTGCAGGCAGAAAAAGAAACACAATAGAACTTATAAAAAACTGTACATAAACAAAGACTGACAAACAACGGATGTGCAATAGAAGGCAAACTGTGTAAGTTAAAAAGAACTGAGAACATGAGTTGTAAAGTTGCCTTGAAAGTTAAATCGAGTTGATAGATCGTAGAATTCATGAAGTAACAATGGTTCATAAATACCTGTCCAGCAGAAATTTCTGATTTTCACAGACAATGAAAATTTCTGGTGGATATACGGAGACACCTCAATTGGCCCCAGCTGGAGTACAGAGACAGGCAATACTTGATCTGTAACTGTGATCTCTGTCGTGACAGATGAACTGACTCATTCGGCATAATGACGCTGGTGGTATAAAAGGTCTTTTATAACTCATGACAACAAGGAAGCATTCTTTAGAAGACCCACTCAGTAATCTCACTTGAACTGAAAGTGCATCAAATTTTGCATGCTCTTAAGAACAAAGGGAACAGCAGGTGGTTTCATGCAATTTCAGAAGTGACAATGGCATAGTTTGCTTTGATATTTTGCATCTGACAAACAGTTCCACTGAATTACATATTTACAGGAGAACACACCATAACTGTCAAAAGACCTTCACTGTAAACATCATTACTGCAACATAGTAATTTACACAGATGAGCTAAAAGCTTCTGAGAAGTGAGGCTAGGTTAAATCAAAGATTGGCGGGTGCTGTGGCACAAAGGGCCTGAAGGTCCTACTATGCACAATATCTCAATAAGATGAGTAATTTCTTCAGACCAATAATTGTGAATCTATGGAATTAATTTCCACAGATGGCTGTGGTAGTACAGCCATAGGATATATTTAAAGCAGACTTATCCAGTTCTGATGAAGGGTCTTGGCCCCAAATGTCAACTGTTCCCTTTTCCATAGATGCTCCTTGGCCTGTTGAGTTCCTCCTGCATCTACAGGTTTTCTCTTGTTTTTTATAGGCTCTTAATTAGTAAGATGTAAAAGGTTACAGGGAGAATGGATTTGAGAGAGATATTAAACCAGCCATGATAAAATACTGGAGCAAACTTGATGCTCAGGCATTGGGAGGAAGTGATAGTTGCACATCCAATTTGGACATTCCACTGAGCAGAGGCAACTTCTTAATCACTGAAGATGAAGAGGCACAAAGAGCAAAGATGCACACAGCATTTCTACTTTCTTAAAAGTTTGCATAAGATTAGGCATACCACCAAAACTTAGACAAATAACTATAGATGCGCAGTGGAAAGTATCTTAACTGTTGCATAACAGCCTGGTATGGAAACACCAATGCCCAGGAACAGAAACAGTCTATAGAAAGATTGGATACAGCCAGCATCATCACAAGCAAAGCCCTTCGCTCTATTGGGTACATTTAAATGGAACACTGCCACAAGAAAGCAGCACCCACCTTCAAAGACCAGAACTCCCCACCCCATCATCCAGTCCATGCCCTCTTCTCACTATCATTATTGGGCAGGGGATACAGAAGCTTTTGTTCCCACACCACTAGGTCAGGAACAGTTATTATTCTACAAACACCAGGCTCCTGAATCAACGCAGATAACTTCAATCACAACTCTGAACCAATTCCACAACCAACAAACTCACTTTAAATTACTATTCATCAGAATCAGAATTAGCTTTATTATCCTAGGCATGTGTCATGAAGTTCGTTAACTTAGCAGAGATTAATTAGAATCTGCAACTAGTTTTCATTGCTATCAGGGGTCAGAGTCAATCACAGTCAGAGCAAGGTGATGCTTTTCAACAATCAATCCAATGTATTCTTCACCATCAGGTGGTGTGATTCAGAGGGGCTGAGGAGTGTAACAAAAGGTGGCTGGATTGGATTGGGATGGTCAAACAAATATTGGGTCAGTGGAAATGCGTTATCTAGAGAGCATTATTATAGATCAACTAAAATGAGAACTTGTCAACCGGAAATACAACCTGTACACAATCTAACTTCCAACTCGTACTTTGTATAGTGTGGGGCATTTCTGTCCCTTTGAAACTACATGAGAAAAGACAATAAATTAATGTTTCCACTGTTAGCACATTCTTAAAGGTGTTAATGGATGCTAATTCCTGCCACTTAAGGCACAATTGAGGACAGATTGTTTGGTTAGTTGTAGAGTCAACACTCAACAGCATAACAAAAAGGGTGTTTAGACGATTTTGAAACGGGCACCAGTTTTGAATATTCAAATTCATATTATGAATATATAATTCTGTAACTTTACCTGGTATATATTCAAAATGTTAAAGTTAAGTTGGTGATAATAGCAGTTAAAAACTGCAGTTCATCAAGTACTGCCGGCGATCATTAACTCAGTAAGATATCCCTCTAAAAGGGCTGCCTGTAATTTGTCTGTTCTTCCAACACAGTGAAATGTCCATAAGGGAATGCTGATATTCCTGGCTGCAGGGCTACATGCTGATGGGATGCACTGAAGCTTTGGGCAGCCAATGTGAAGGCTCTGTGGAGAAGGGCCATGGAATAGGCTCCTTCCACTACCACACATGGAGGGGCTGAGTTGGGTAGGGAAGTCCCTCAGATGTTGAAATGGTGCATCACCACCCAAGGGGGCCACAGGAATGGAACTGGTGTTTTTATAAACGATGACACTTGTTTGTTCGTTATATGAAGAGGGTGATCATGGTCTCATGACCATGATTGTTCTTGGCAAATTTTTCGACAGAAGTCGTTTGCCATTGCTTTCTTCTGGGCAGTGTCTTTACAAAATGAGTGACCACAAGCATTTTCAATACACTTCAGTGATCGTCTGCCTAGCGTCTGTGGTTGCATAAGCAGGACTTGTGATATGCACCAGCTGCTCATACGACCATCCACCACCTGCTTCCATGGCTTTACATGTTGCTGATCGGAAGGGGCTAAGCAGGTACCTCATGTTGCCCAAGGGTGACCTGCAGGCTAACAGAGGAAGGAGTCCCTTAAATGTCCTTTTGATAGAGATATATTTCCACCCCTCCACCCAATACTACTAAATATAAAGACCAAGAATGTAATAGATCTCCTTTGTTTTGTTCCTCTGTATGCCTTATGGTGAACCTGGGGAACCGGAGACGGATAAGAAGTGGGAGAGCATTCCTGCCCCTGGAGTGAAAGCCAGGTGTCAGTTTGCTATCACCGTGAAGGCTGATAGAAGGGGAAGGCCGGAGCGAGCAGTGGACCCCTTGGGGGCTTTCGATGACACCCTGCCCCGTTTACTGTGACCTGACTGCACTGAAGACTAAACAGTTGCGGGAACTAAGTCCAGGGGAAGTGGCAGCTGCTTAGCAAAATGACCCGGGCCTTGGCACTGTGTGGAGGGTGGTAGAGAAGTGGTTGACATATGTGGTGCCAGGAGAACTGAGTGTGATCTCTACCGCCCTGTGCAGTTATGTCACTTCTTTCTGCACCTGGGTTGGGTTTTGTGTTTTGCAAGAAGCATTGGGGAACTCTGGTAATGTCATGAGGGCATGACTTTTGTTGGTGGGGAGAGAATGTACTGCGTATGTTAATCAAAATGGCTTCTTTGTTTGCTAAAAGTAAAACTGCTTCTTTGTTATGCTAACTGGTGAGGGAGTGTTTTCTTGCAGAGCATTCTCAAAGCTTCTTGAAGCTTGTTTAGGTTAAAGTTGCTGATAACCAATTGGGTTGGATGTTATTTTCTCTTGTGGATCTGAGAGCTGGGATTGCGTGGTCTTTTCAGCAGTCAAGGAGAAGGCGGCGAGGAAGGCAGACAGGTGCAGCACTGTTGGTCGATCACCGAGTGTGGTCCCAGGTGTGCGGGTCGTGAAAGTCGGAGAGGAGCGAAGAGTGGTCGGAGGGTCGAGGATTGAGCTCCAACGAAGTGCACCAATTGACTGAACTTTGATAAGTTTTGGCACCTTTTCTTTATTTTCTTTCCCTTCATATATGTTGTATCGTTATTAATCACTTAGTTCTAGTAAGATTTATAAAGTGTATTCTGTAACCGTACCTGGTGTGAGCTTGATATTGTGTGTGCAATGTTGCATTAGCATGTATTCCACAGCATCCACATATACGGGAGGCGGGGTTTGGCGGGAGGCTGGAATTTTCCCCTAGACATACACCAGCCTGTCGTGTAAGTGTTACACTAGCATTTTTTCCTGTAATTTCAACTGTAATTACCTGTACCACTAATTACAGGTAATTACCGGGGCCTGGGTCAGCGCCCTCTTCAGAGATTGGAACGCCTCTTCATGTTTATCATCCCATCTCAATCCAAAAGGCTCCACTGGCTTCCAGTATCCTCCTGCGTCTTGCCCCCGGTCCTTCTTCCTTCTCTTCCCCAGGTGTGAATAGCCACACATCAGCTGATTCAATGGATGACACATTTTAGCATATCCTGTCACAAATCGCCAGTAATTACAGGAAACTCGGTAAGGTACCGGTAAGTTGTACATCTTAAGCAGCTTCATATGTGCGCCTTGACAAAGGCCTTCTGAAAATCGAAGTACACAACATCAACTGATTCTCCTTTGCCTATCCTGCTAGTTATATCTTCAAAGAATTCCAACAGATTTGTTCAGCAAGATTTTCCCTTAAGGAATCCATGCCAACTATAGCCTATTTTATCATGTGCCTCCAAGTACTTTGAAATCTCATCCTTAACAATCGATTCCAATTTCTTCATAACTACCGATGTCAGACTAGCTGGCCTATAATTTCTTTTCTTCTGTCTTTCTCCCTTATTCAAGAGTGGAGTGATATTTGCAATTTTACAAATCTTCCAGAACCATTCCAGAATTTAGTGATTTTTGAAAGATGATTACTAATGCCTCCACAACCTCTTTAGATAGCTCTTTCAGAACCCTGGGGTATAAACCGTCTACCTTGGCTTCCCAAGAACGTTTATCTAGCAATGGTAACTTCACACACCTTATGACCCCTGATACTTTGGAACTTTCAGCATACTGCTAGTGTCTCCCACAGTGAAGACTGATGCAAAATACTTTGTCAATGTGTCTGTTATTCCCTTGTCCCCCATTGCTACCACTTCAGAATTGTTTTCCAGCAGTATGGCATCCACTTCCAGCTCTCTTTTATGCACTTTATTCAAGCCATTACTGCTCTGTTGTCATCCCTACCAGTGTTCTTTTCCAAACAATTCTGGCTAACTCTTCTCTCAGGCCTCTGTAATTCCTTTTACTCCACTGTAATACTAATATGTCTGACTTCTCCTTCACAAATGTTAGGGTGAATTTGATCATGTTATGATCACTTGCCCCTAAGAACTCTCTTAACTTAAATTCTCTAATCAATTCTGGTTCATTGCATAACACCCAATCCAGAATAGCTGATCTCCTAGTGGGCTCAACCGCAAGTTACTCTAAAAAGCCTTCTTACAGGCATTCTTGAAATTGACCCTCTTGGAATCCATCATCAACCTGATTTTCCCAATTTACCTGCAAATTGAAATTCCCATGGCTACTGTAACATTGCACTTATTGCATACATTTTCTACCTCCCATTGTAATTTGTAAACTACATGCTTACTATTGCCCGGGGTTCCGTTTACAACTCCCATCATCTTCTCTTTACACTTGCAATTCCTTAGCTCTATCAACTATGATTGAACACCTTGAGGAGTCTATGTCACCTTCTTCTAATGATTTGATTTCATTTTTTACCAAAACAGTGCCACCACCCCCTCTGTCTTCCTGCTTGCTCTTTTGATACAACGTGTATCCTTGGATATTAAGCTCCCAGCTATAATCTTCATTCAGCCATGATTCAGTGATGCTGACAACATCATCCATGCCAATCTGTAACTGTGCTAGGTTCATTTACCTTGATCCACAATCTATAATAATTCACAATCAATTCCTCAGCCTTATTGACATTGAGTGCAAGTTTGTTGTTGTGACACCACTCAATCAGCTGATCTATGTCACTACTATAAGCTACCTCATCACCATATGAAATTGTGCCAATAGTTGTGTCATTGGAAAACTCGTAGATGGCTCTTGAACTGTTCCTAGCCGCACAGCTATGATTGTAGAGAGAGTATAGAGATGGTCTAAGCACACATCTAAGCAGTGCATCAGTGTTGATTAGCAGCAAAAAGGTGATGTTATTTCTGATCCACGCTGACTGTGGTATCCCTATGAGGTCATTGATCCAATTACAGTTGGAGGTACAAAGGCTTAGGTTTTGGAGCTGCAGGTAACGCTGAGTTGCATTTAGTAAGCAGTAGTCTAACGTATGTATTGCTATTCCCATGCATGTGTGGACAGCCAATGAGATTGTATCCACTGTAGACCCACTGTGGTCATAGGCAAATTGCATTGGGAGTGTGTTCTTGCTTAGGCAGTTGATGCTGGCCATGATCAATTTCTCAAAGCACTTTATCATAGTAGATGTGAGTGCAACTTGGCGATAGTCACTGAAGCATATCGCTTTGTTCTTCATGGATGCTTGTATGTTTGTTGCCCTTTTGAAGTCACTGGGAATTTCCAACAGCAACAACTTTATGAATACTCAATTTTCCAAAAGTCTCAGAAGTCAAACAAATATTCATTGTTACAATCCATGCAACTTCAGGCAGAATGGCAGAAGAAGCAGTGTAGATAGACTGAAAAGATTAAATGAGATGAATTTTTAACAAATGCTGTGTGTATCTCATTTTACTCCTGGAATATATCATGTTCAATTACAGGGCAGGCACCTGGTGAAGTCCTTGACAGTTTGATGCATCAGAATGCATTTGGATTTGGTAAGTTTAAAGCTTAACATTATTGTGCATTCCAGACAAGCAAAGCAGAGGAACATCATGACAACAGGAAGATAACCATTTTAAGTAAATAACCCTGTATTTGTATAAGATCTCACAAAAAGAAGGTGGTTATCAGAAAATGAACGGAAGTGACCTGTTGGTCAATTCTATCAAGGCAGTGTACAGGGAATCATCAAAGAAACAAGATGAAGATTTTCTGACCTGTGGTATTTCCTCATCTGTTACCAGAAATGAATTAATGGAACAGAACATGCTTCTACATGTGATGTCACCATCCACTGTTAATGTTCCATTGGAAATGCTCTACAAACTTCTGCAATGAGCAAGTAACTCATTAGATAGAATGAATTTATAAATAGTGAAATTGTAGGTGGTTCTACTGTGTATTCTACCTTTTTGATTATATTCTGTGTATGTAGGATTTTCTCCAAGAAAAGAGACATATGGTGTCCAAAATGCAACCTGACTAGACCAAAAAATGTGATTCAATTGTTCATTTCCCCCTAGTTGTTGGATTATAGCAGCTTGATAAAATGGTTAACGTAGAGAAGGTCTTTTGCTGAATTGTGAGTGCTTTCATTACATTTCTGGTTGATGGAAGGTGGCATTTGGATTATTGTAAGACCAAGTCACTGAGATCACTTTTTATTAGCATAGAAACATAGAAAACCTACAGCACAATATAGGCCCTTCGGCCCACAAAGTTGTGCCAAATATGTCCCTACCTTAGAAATTACTAGGCTTACCTATAGCCCTCTATTTTATTAAGCTCCATATACCAAACTAAAAGTCTCTTAAAAGACCCTATTGTATCCACCTCCACCACTGTTGCCGGCAGCCCATTCCACGCACTCATCACTCTCTGAGTTAAAAACTTACCCCTGACATCTCCACTGTACCTACTCCCCAGCACCTTAATCTCGTGTCCTCTTGTGGCAACCATTTCAGCCCTGGGAAAAAGCCTCTAACTATCCACATGATCAGTGCCTCTCATCATCTTATACACCTCTATCAGGTCACCACTCATCCTCTGTTGCTCTAAGGAGAAAAGGCTGAGTTCACTCAACCTATTCTCATAAGGCATGCTCCCCAATCCAAGCAACATCCTTGTAAATCTCCTGTGCACATTTTCTATGGCTTCCACATCCTTCCTGTAGTGAGGCAACCAGAACTAAGCACAGTACTCCAAGTGGGGTCTGATCAGTCCTATATAGCTGCAACATTACCTCTTGGTTCCTAAATTCGATTCCATGATTGATGAAGGCCAATACACCGTACACCTTCTTAACTACAGAGTCACCCTGCACAGCTGCTTTGAGCGTCCAATGGACCCAGACCCCAAGATCCCTCTGATCTTCCACACTGCTTAGAGTCTTACCATTAATCTTATATTTTGCCATCATATTTCACCTACCAAAATGAACCACTTGACACTTATCTGGGTTGAACTGCATATGCCACTTCGTAGCCCAGTTTTGTATCCAATCAATGTCCCGCTGTAACCTCTGACAGCCCTCCACACTCTCCACAACACCTCCAACTGCCTCCACTGAAGAGGATCTCACAATCACAGTGAAATCATACTTCTGCATGAGTGGCTGATCTATTCTGCTACATTTCAAGAATGGAATGATAATTTTATCTGCCCATGTCTGAATTTTGTTTATTGATTCTGCTGTCAGAATGTTATCAGCTCATTCCCCCTAATTTTGTGTCATCTGAAATCTTTATTAGTCTATTTGTTATGTCCCTATCCAAATTATTAATGTAAGTTAGAAACTGCTGCATCCCCAAAACTGATCCCTGCAGAACCCCACTTTTAGCATCTTCTTTGTGTGAAAATGATCCTCTCACCATAACTTGCTGTTTTCTGTTTTAGAAACAATTCTGCACTCATTCACACACCTTGCCCTGAATCCCTACCTCCTGTATTTGATTATTAGCCTCTTGTGGAGAACCTTGTCAAAAGTCTTCTGAATGTCTAAGTAAATTATATCAACCACTCTATTGTTATCATAAATTTTAGTTGCCTCTTCATGGAACTCCTTCATATCAGTAAAATATCATTACCCCTTTCTGAACCCATGCTGGCTTTCTGCTAACATGCCTGTTCCTATCATCTGCTTTTCCAACTTATTCTTTATTAATATTTCCATTATCTTACGTACAATACATGTTAAGCTCACTGGTCTATAGTTACCAGGGTCAGTGTGTTCACCCTTCTTACATACTGGAACAATGTTAGCCCATTTCCAGTCCATGGAGATTTCACTAGTCTTCACTGACTTTTGAAAAGTACATGTTAGGAGTTTGGATACATAATCACAGACCTCTTTAAGTACCCTTGAATATATGTTGTCTGGCCCTAGAGATTTCAGTCTTTCTAAGATCTGTAAGTCACATAAAACAACTTTATTTTTCTCTACACTTACTGACATATTGCTAACATCTTCGCAGATGAATACTTTCAGCAAAATATGCATTAAGAGTATCTTCTATGTCCTTCTCTGCTTAATTTAACACCACACTTTTATTTCTAATACACTTAACTTCCTCCTTGACTTTTCTTTTACTACGTAAGTATTGTAATTCCCTTTGCTCTTCTGTAGTGCTGATACATCTGACTTTATCTTTTCACTCTCAAACCACAGGGTGAATTCTATCATATATTGATCAATGCAAATTAATGGTTCTTTTACCTTAAGCTTCCTAATCAAATCCGGTTAATTACATAACACTCAATCCAGAGTTCTTACCTTTATAGTCTACAATTCTGAATTCATTTTAATCTTGCCTGGCAGGATAAATGTGATCAAAGCTTACTAAACAAAGATTACTATGCTTACTAAATGAATGTGATATTGGCATTCATTTCATGAGGACTAGAATATAAAAGCAAGAATATAATTTTGAGGTTTTGTAAGGCACTGGTGAGTATTCACTTAGAGTATTGTGAGTGGTTTTGAGTACCTTATGGATGTGCTGTCATTGGAGAGGGTTCAAAGGAAGTTCACGAAAATGATTATGGAATTGAATGTCTTATCATATGAGGAATGCTTGATGGCTCTGGGCCTGGAATTCATTAGAATGAGGGGGGATCTCATTGAAACCTATTGAATGTTGAAAGGTCTCGATAAAGTGGATGTGGAGAAAATAATTCCTATGGTGGGAGAGTCTAAGACTAGGGGATACAGCCTCCAAATAGAGGAAGGTCCTTTTAAAATAGTGATGAGGAAGAATTTCTTTAGCCAGAGAGTGATGAATTTGTGGAATGTTGCCACTAGTAACTGTGGAGGCCAATTCATTAAGTATATTTAAGGCAGAGTTTGATAGATTCTTGGTTAGTCGAGGCATGAAGGGATATGGTGAGAAGACAGGAGATTGGGGCTGAGAGAGAAATGGATCAGCTATGATAAAATGGTGGAGCATACTCAATGGGCCAAATAGCCTAACTCTGCTCCTATATCTTATGGTCTAAACAGTTTATCACAATATTGCCTTTAGAGTGTACCTTACTAATAAGAATGATGCCAGTGCTAGTTTGCTATTCCCTTTAACATTTAGTTACATTTAACTATAAGCATTATTCACATATACATTTCCTTTACATTTTGACAACACTCCAGCAAAGGAACAATGCATTAATTAATATATTGGAAGATTAAATGTGTAAATTAGCAGATTGGGTAGAAAGTAGAATAAATCAGAGGCAGTTTAAGAACTTAAGTGATCCCACTTTTAATCTGTTACAATTCTTTATTAGCAATGTACTTCTGAAACATTAATGCTTGAACTTGTCCAATTAAATTGATGACCATAAGACATAGTATAGGAGCAGAATTGGGCCATTCGGCCCTTCTAGTCTCCGCCATTCATTATAGCTGATTTATTATTCCTCTCAACCACATTCTCTTGCCTTCTCCCTGTAACCTTTGACACCCTTACTAATCAAGAACCTATCAACCTACACTTTAAATGTACCCAATGTCTTGGCCTCCACAGCCCTCTGTGGCAATGCATTGCATTAGTTTTACCTCATTTAAGTTGACAATGATTAGGATCAAAACATGATTGTAATCTCAGTTGGGAGACAGAGCTTTTATCCTTCTGTGTGTAGATTCATGAAGTTTTAAATACCTGTTTATGTTTATAAGTTAATGCCCAGCAGCCATGAATTATGTGTTGAAAATGGAAGTAAACTTTTCTTTGTAAATCTCTGCATCATCATTCAATTTAATCAGGAGACATTTGTAATATCTGCCAAGAAGGCTAAGAACAAGCATTTGCATTTTAAACCTCTATTGCTTGTGATATATGCAACTTTTTTGAACTTACTGTTGCAATTTAATTATAATTCTAATCATCATGTGAATTTTACTATGTCCTGTAGGTTAATTACCATTGGAAATTAACATAAAATAAATTTGTTTTCATTATAATTGTAGAGAGATTATTTTGCAATTTTTTGTTCCATGTTTGGTGCATGCAAAATTAAACTTGGAATCATTCCAGATTGATTACCAAAGGGAATTTTAGATGTAACACACAGCACTAGAAAATGTATAATAACTCAAGGAACATATTTAACTGTCTAACTGTTTCTAAGTGCTTCACTTGACACTTAAGAGGGAAGCCTAATATCCAAGAAGGTAGAAGTTTCTGTAATGTGCTACTGCAATAAGTACTTCATAAGCATGCCTACTTAAGCAGCAACTGCAGGTCAAGCTGGAGCTTCTGTTTATGAGTCAAAAGAAATGAAAATTGTGTAACGTAGTTTCAATGGCACCAGATATTTTTTTATTGTTGTTCTTGCCTTTGCACCAGACAGTTCTGCAGTGAATGACAGATAATTGATTTGCAGATGAGTCTACATTTATATTTGCGCATCGCTCATGATAATGCCTTAGCTAAATGCTTCCAAGAGCTGAGATTTATTGTGCATATGGGGAAAACTAACACTGTTCAATTTAATGACATTGACATAGTGTGCAACTCAATAAAAAGAGTTGTGACTAGCATATGCAGGAAAATTCACATTTAAATACTAATTGCGAGGTCTCTTTTTGGCTCCAAATAAATTAATGTACAAGGTTTTCAAAGTTTTAGAAAAGATAAAGAAGGGGGTAAAAGGTATGGGGGGGGGGAGTAGCACTACAATATCACAGCTGAGGGGAGATCTGATAGAGGTTTACAAGATTATGAGAGGCATAATAGAGTAGACAGAGAGTATTCATTTCCCAGGATAGAGATGTCTAATACCAGAGAATATGCATTAAAGGTGAGGTGGGTAGGTTCAAAGGATATGTAAAGGGTCAGTTTTTTTACTCAGAGGGGTGGATGCCTGGAATGTGCTGTCTGGTATTATGGTAGAGCAAAATGCATTAGAGGCTTTTAAGAGATGTTTGGACAGGCACATGGATACAAGGAAGATGGAGAAATATGGACATGGTGTAGCTAGGAGAAATTAGTGTTTGGGTGTTTTTGATTTGCTGTTGCTGGATCATTACAAGATTGTGGGTTGAATAGCCTTCTGATGTGCTGTACTGCTCTGTGTTCTAACATTCAAGGCTGTAGAGCCTGTTCCTGTGCTATACTGTTGTATGTTGTGAGACCTGAACGAAACTTTAAGAAGTAAATTGAAAACTTAGATATTGAAGTTTGAAGACCAAATGACCAACACATCTGAGTATAGGAAACAAGCATTTATGTTGCAAGTTATTAACATTTTGACAATTAATGTTTAATTTAAACTACAGTGGCTATATGAGAGTTACAATTTTTACTACAGAGTACAGCATGGAAATAGATCTTTCGAGCCAACGTGTCATGCCAACCAAGGTACTTTCCTCAGCTAGTCCATTGATGCACATTGCCTATATCCCTCTAAACCTTTGCTAAGCATAAATCTGCTCACATATCTTAAATATTGCAAATGCTCCTGCCTCTGCTACTTCATCCAGCAGTTCATTCCACTTACCCACCAACCTCTGCATGAAAAACTTGTCCTCCAGGTTCCCTTTAAATTTTTCCCCTTTGAACCAACACTCAGTGGCCATTTTATTAGGTACCTCCGGTACCTAATCAAGTCCACTGAATCCATTTGCCCTTGACATCAAGTCCCCTATCCTGGTAAATGGTGGTGACCATTCATCCTATCTATGCCACTTATGAATTTAGAAACCTCTATAAACCAAGCCTCAGCCTCCTTTGCTACAAAGAAAACAATCCCTACCTCATATCTCATTGTAACTCAATTCCTGGCACATTCCTATTAATTTTATTTTGCAACGTTGCTTACTAAATCACATCCTACCTTTAGAATGGTAAAGAGAACTACAAGCAAAATTCCAAAGTAACATACGAAAAGCTGGGAGGACTCAGTGGATCAACTTACATCTAGGGAGGGAAATGGACAGTTGATGTTTTGGATCAAGACCCTTCATCAGGACTGGATAGAAAGAAGGTTGTTAACGAGTATAAAAGTATAGAGGAAAGGGATGGAGCAAAAGGTGGCAAGTGAGGAAAGTCCTGTGTAATGATAGGTAGATGAAGGAGAGAGGCGACTGCGAATGATGTAAGAAGTTGGGAAGCGACAGGCGGAAGTGATAGGGTGCTGAAGAAGAGGAAACCTGATAGGAGAGCACAATGGACCATGGAAGAGAGATGGGGAGGGGAAAGAAATAGAGTGAAAGTGTTTGGTAGGATAAGAAAAAAAGGAAGTGATAGAGGGGAGTGGCTACAGGAATTTAAAGAAATTCATGTTCATGCCATCAGGTTGGAGACAGCTAAGGTGGAATAGGTTCCTTTAATCTGATTCTGGCCTGAGTAATCCAAAGTGATCTTAATAGTATCCTATGCAGCTGTAACATGATCTACCTATTCCTGGGTGTATTGCCTGTCTTATGAAAGCAAGACTCCCAAAGGTCTTCTTAACCACCTTGTCCACCTATGTTCTACAATACTTCCCCGAGACCTGTCATTTACTGTATAATTCTTGCCCTGGTTTAACTTCAATAAAATGTATTATTTTGCATTTGTCTGAGTTACAATCCATCTGCCATCTCCACACCCAATTTCTGAGTTTAACTAGATCCTGTTGAACCTTATACAACTTTCTTCTCCATGCACCACACTATCAATATTGGCGTCATCTGCAAATCTACAGAATATATTATTTATAGTTTATTTATTTCATTAATAGATATGACCAATATTAGTGAACTGGTCACCAATGCCTGTGGCATACTACAGGTCACAGGCTTTCAGTCTGAAGTATGCCTTCCACTACCACTCTCTGACTCCTTCCTCCCAACCGAACTTGTATCCAATTGACTAAGTCAAGCTGTCACTATATAATCTCAAATCTCATTTTCCAGCACATGTAGGACCATTTTAAAATCAAAGTCCATGTGAATAATGTCTGCTGCCCTAACCCGATCAATTCTTTTGCTCTGCTTCTACCATTACCCCAGAAGTACATTCCATGTATTAGCACTCTGTGTAAATCTTACCTCTGAAATCCCCCTGCACTCGCCTTAAAATTACACCCCCTCATATTAGCCATTTCCATCCTGGGGAAAAGTCTCCGCCCATCCACTCAGTTTATATCTTTTATCATCTTGTACACAACTGTCAAGTCACCTCTCAACCTCTGTCGCTCCAAAGAAAAACCCTAACTCGCTCCACCTTTCCACATAAGACATGTTCTCTAATTCAGGCAGTATCCTAGTAAATCTCTTCTGCACCATTTCTAAAGCTTCTACATCTGTCCAAAAATAACCAGAACTGAGCACATTACTCCAAGTGTGTTCTAACCAGAGTTTTAAAGAGCTGTAACATTACCTCTCAGCTCAAACTCAATCCCCTGTCTAATGACGGCCAATAAACCATACACTTTCTTAACCACCCTATGAACTTGATAAGCCACATTGAGGAAACTACAGACAGACCCCAAGATCTGTCTGTTCCTCCACATTGCTAAAAATACTGCTATTTGTCTGTGGATGTAATGTTGAGATCTTCTTAAGTACTGACTTGTCAGCTGCAAGATCTGCAGAGAGGTCCTAAAGGAATCTTCAACCTCTCACTTCAGCATGTGCAATTTCTTTTTTGCTCAGTATACAATGGCCTATTTTTCATGTATTTTGATTAATTTTGCAGTTACTGTTCTAGAAATGGCAGTGTGCTCTAACACCATGTTTAATCTACTAAAAGAGGATGAATTCCAATTTCCAAGTAAAAGTTGTCAAGTGGACTATCACAAAGACAAATATGATGCTTTGCACTTAAAAGAGGGTAGAATAAATATAAAAGATTTATTATGTGAATTATGTCAGAAAATTTTAAAAGGGTGGGAGTCAGTGAAATCCATACGAGAACTCGGTCAACTTAAAACAAGTTTATTGCCATTTAACTATATACTGTACAAGTTTACCATTAAACGAATCAATGTTACACAAAACACACAATAACTTAGGAAAGTGTGAATTAAATCTACATGAGTTATATATAGATAAACAGTTATATATAGATATATAGATAAAAGTGCTTAAATTAAGTATTTTTACAATTTGTGGCTTGTAGTCTGTATATGAGCCCCTGACACGGTGGTAATACAATTTGTTTGGTTAGGCATGTCTCTGTCTTGTCACTGCAATTTTGTTCATACTCACTTTCATTCTTGATTGCAACTTAATTGCATCTCTATCTGGAGTTTCCATTAATACAACAATTTCAACTGCTCTTTTAAATGCAAGTTGTGCTTCATTTAGGAGCTGATTTTGAATGCTTTCTTCTAAGTTTCCCCAAATTAACTGATACCTCAGAGAATCATTAAGATCACCAACGAACTGACAATATTCAGATATCTCTTCATTTTAGTGACATACACTGAAATGGCCTTTCTTTCCTTCTGTTTCTGCTTGTGAAACTTAAACGATTCTGCAATTAATGGAGATTTTGTGTCTAAATGTTCCTGCATTACTTTCATGATGTCAGCAATGCTCATTTCTGTTGGTTTGGTTGGAGCATTCAAACTTCGAAGCAAAGTGTATGCCTTTTAACCCATTGCACTCAGCAGAACTGGTACGTGTTTCTGATTGGCTGTTCCATTTGTTCATGCTATTCAATTATTTCAGCCTACATGAGCCATTATCTAATGAGCAATTGAACACATCCATCCTCCTGATGTTATCAGCCATTTCTGCTTTTTTAAAAACTTATGATTATTATCACCCAGTGCTCATTGTTTATGAACCTGTGAATGATTCTGATTTATGCTTTTGTTTCAACTCAATCATTTCTGCATGTCCTGTGCTGCACTGTATTTTTACTATATGCTGTTCACTCAGCTTTATTTTTAATTCTAACATCTCGCTGCATTTCAACATGTTCATTTTTTTAAAAACCTGTGTTATGTTTTGTAACGCTTTACCATTAAACTAATTCAGAGGAAAACATGGGAGATCAAAATGTTTGACTAACTTCATATTTTTCTTTAAGTGAGGTATGTACTTATCACATGATTGTGTTATGGTGTATGCAATTCAGGTATTTATACGTATAACCCATAATGAATTACTAAAATGAGCAAGAATGCTTAATCAAGCCATATATTGGTATTACTCAAATATTGCAGAAATATTAAATGTACAACAATACGGACCAAAAATCTGTTGATGTTTGCCTTAAGTATGTTTAGTGATTGCATGTAATTAGCAGTTATATTTATCCAGCTGTATTTATAATTCTTAATCATAACTTAATCCAATTAATAATCTGGTTTAATGAAGAAAGGTTGTGCTCTGCAAGTGTATATTCATTGTATTTTTTTAAATGATGTAAAAATATGATATTTATGTGGGAGTATGACCAATTAGTAAAATATTCCCTGGTGAGGAAACCTAGAGCTAAGGAGTACAGTCTTTAGAGAAGAGTTTAGCCACCCAAGATTGAGAATAAGGGGTTATCTTTTTTCTCAAAATTTGCAAATCATTGCAGTTGTCTACACCAGAAACCATGGATGCAGTCTCATTAAACATATTGATAGATTTTTTTTTGTGTAGCGGGAAATTGAGTGTTAAAAGGATTACACAGGAAAGTGAAGTTAAGGTAATTTATCTATCAACCCCTATCTTACTAAATGGTGGAGCAGGCTGAAGAGTTTTACTTTGTTGATACCTGCTCTTTTTTATAAAGTTCATGCTATACACTTCCTTATAAGTACTATCTCTGTCTTACATAGTAAGCTTAATTATTACAACCATAAATCTAGCCATTTTTTTGAAGATCATGGCAAGATTCACAACAAGATATTACTTTTGCAAGGTTAATTGAAGAGCACCTGAAATCATCTTACAATTTGTGATCATTAATGACTTCTGATAAATTTGCTGAATATTTTGAAAACTATCAATGATGTGTACTTTTAACCCACCATGTTGAGCAGGTGCATTTGTACTTGTACTGAGAACATCAAATACTTACATTGAGATGACAGAGAAGCAGCAGAAGTAACCCATAATTTTACAAACTAATGAACAATCCATTTACCCATTCAAACACCTTGTGGTCTATATGTGGAGGAGTTCACATATTGCTCTCATCAGCTACTTCAGAACTCACAAAACTAAAATGCAAGCACTCCTCTTGAGTAGGTGCATAAGAAATGGGATCTTAGGACCAAGAAGATCTCGCCTGTAATTGTTTTTAACTAAAAATCAAACTTAATTAAAAGTTACATCATAGTCATCCAACCATCTTATGTATTGTTGTTAGAGGTGGCATTAAAAGGTTCTGTGCAAAAACATAATGAAGCTCATAAATGGAGCTGATATTTAGATTCACTTGCAAAAGGCTCTTGAGAGTATTCAACACTGATGGGTAATGATTCAAGCATGGATTAGGATTGCAATGTGTTGCTAGATTAATATTTGATTTAAAAGTCATAAATCCTAAAGATCAGTTCTATTTTCAGCAACCTCTGTATTGTAAACAAAATCTAAATGTCCATGTTGATATTTAAAACAGCAATAGTTAACTCCAGAGTCTAGACAAATATTTAATGACATCACTCTCTCTTCCTTCATAACTCATTTGACTAAATAGATACATCCATTTCCAATAGCTTTCATGAACAAAAACCAAGAGCCACAAAAATGAATTGCATCCTTCTTTGTGTTCAGTGCACATAGAAGTATTGAAATTGAACCAAAATAGATTCGAAACACTTCTAGGATAGTTTTCAAGCTGAAATATGGTATAAGATGGGATGCCATGGTTACCAAGGAGACAACACTCAATTCAGCACGATCTTGGCACTCCACTATGACCCATTCTAAAAGGGTTTCAGACCTTAAAGTCACACTCTCAATATCAGTCAGACAGCAGCAATGTATGTCACATCTGGAACAGAGGATAAAGAAGCTGCATTGCAGATATGGGGATTGATAGGTGTTCTCTACAGGAAGCCAGAATTTGAATTCGCTAAAAGAGATTTCCCAGACCTGACCTCATGGCTTGTACTTGATGGAAGAAAGTTGATCATGAGTACATCCAGACATTCATAAGAAGAGACAAAAGAAAAATAAATCATTGAATTATTTTTGTTTAAATTCACTGACCAGCTCTAAAATCAAAAACCAACTTTAGTGCCAGAATCTTGACATCACTTGATTATTCAATACAGTGGCTTCCATTTAATTTGGCCATTGGTTAACTAGGGCAGCCACTTACTTGGGGCAATTCTGAAAGAACAAAATCTATTTGAGAAAATGATTGGGATTCCCTTTGTTTATTTGGGACACCACGCCACTTAATTGGAACAGAAGACTGTTGTAGAACAGTTTCTAACTAGCATCAATCACTTGCACTTTTGTGGCTATTATAGGCCCTACACCACACTTAGAGTAAACCATTTTTAAATAGCATCTGTTGCATGTGTTGGTGTTCAAAAGCAGTGAACTTTTGTTACTGATAGTTGGCGAGAAGTAAGAACTAAGAGAATTCAGAACTGTTGTGCTCACCATGGTTTAAAGCATTCATGCTTTTAGACAACAGAAATGGTTCAGAATGAAAGTAAATCAGTTTCACTATTTCAATAAGATAGGAAATTTGAAGAATTTTAACGTATCAACAACCATCTTGAACATTCCAATGGAAGTTAAGATTCGAGAATGCAAAAGTCAAAAGCATTGTATGAAGGCAGTCAATTATCTGCATTGGTGTCTGTGCTGATTTTGTCCCTTTACAGTCAATCAAAAGAACACAGAAGCATACACTGGATGAAATCCTCTGTTGGTAGTTATTAGGAACTAATGCACATAATACAGTTTAATAGTAATGTAGAGGTATTGGTAGTGTTCTAATTTATTCTGTATTTTATTTCAGTGCATAAATGGTTACCCAGTTAAATGGCAGCTGTCTTTTTTTTTATACTTTTTTTTCTATTTCCATAAAACTTCAGCTATTTGGGCCATCTGCTTAATTGGGCCAAAATGTACTGGACCTGATGTGTCCCAATTAACCAAAATCCACTGTATTTACTTATGAATTTTGCATAATACCATATTGCAGATATGACAATGAAAATTACATAACTTGAATCATTACACTAGTTGATCATTGTCTGATTGCTTGCAGAATTAGTTATTTGGAATCCAGAAACTTTTGCATGCCAGCAGCAAGTAAGCACTTAACGTTCAATAAAAGAAATACAATACCATACCACACTTTGTCCATAAGTCTCCAAAATTCATGGAAAAACAATAGACAAAACTCCAGCAAGTCAGTATTCATTCACCCAAGCTTTCAGAAATGCTAATGTTTAGGGATTATTTGTTTAGAAATGCAAATAAATCTAAAGTGATTCCAATCATAAAACCATAAAGCAGGGTTTCCCAAACTTTTTTAAAGCTTATACTTTAAAGAGAAAATGAAGTAGTGTGAAACATTACAGTAAATCATTGTAACCTTTCAAGTCAACTGAAGATTGTTGAGAACAGAAAAGTTGATTGGTTTAGAAGTTTATATCACATGGTATCAAGTTGAGCTATCCAAATAGATACAAACTTATCCTGGTGGCAAGAGACTGGAGGCACCAGGGGATGGTTTTTTTTGTATTGGATGTCTGTGAGTAGTGATGTGCTACAGGGATC
Source organism: Hypanus sabinus (assembly GCF_030144855.1). Lineage (NCBI taxonomy): Eukaryota > Metazoa > Chordata > Chondrichthyes > Myliobatiformes > Dasyatidae > Hypanus > Hypanus sabinus. The sequence goes on along the minus strand of NC_082710.1, from coordinate 116,267,686 downwards.
AGTGCCAATTGTTTGTCACACGTGTTCATGATTTTGATGGGAATGTTGGAGCCATGTATCTATTTTCTATATGCACTGTATGTTTTACACATTTATTATATTTGTTATGGAAGTTAGTCACCTGGGTGGGGGCATGATAGAAGTAGACAGGTTTAGTTACATTTTCATGTTTTTGTCTTTAGTTCAGTCTGGAGCTAAAGGACTGAACTGGGGTAATATATTATTTTTTTATTAACCATTTAAAATTGCTTAATGATATTTAAAATAGCTTAACTTTGTTTAAGTCCACTTAAGTTAGCTTAATTATGTTGAAGAAGCTTGGTTCTGTTTATTACACTAAGACTGTTTATTTTGTTACATCACTAGTTTTAGTTTCATTAGTTTTTAATCGGTTCAAGATTGCTTGTTTTGCTAGTTTCTTAATGAAAGATGAAACATATCCTTTGACTTTGGAACCTTGTGATTGGATTGGAAGGTGCATTATCCAAATAATTTTGGTGGCATGATTAGTAAATTATCTGATTTTATCAAAAATAGTGATAAAGTGAACAATAAAGATGGCTGCCTAAGCTTACAACAGGAGATTGAGTGAAGGAGGCTAAGGGGTGACTTTATGGAGGTTATACATTTATGACACGCATAGATAAGTTAGAGAGTCACAGTCTTTTATCCCAGGGTAGGGAAGACTAAAGCTAATGGCAATAGGTTAAGGTGAAAGGGGAAAGACTTAAAGAGGAATTGAGGTGCAGGATTTTCACACAGAGGGTGGTAGATACGTAGCATGAGGTATAAAAATAAGTGGTATAGGTGGGTGCAATCACATTGTTTAAATTACATGTGGATTACAAGATTTTATCAAAATTAATTGCATTAAGAATAGATGACATTATCCCTAAAATCATTAATGCTGATGAGACAGGTTTTGTCAGAAATTGATATGGATTTGATAACGTATGGAGACTTTTTCACATAATGGAAGAGGCTCATATGCAAAATGATCCCACGTTGATAATGTCGATGGATGCAGAGAAGGCATTCAACAGAATAGAACCTACCTTCTTTTTGCAAACTTTTAAAGCAATGAATTTTGGAGAGAGATTTATTCAATACATTGAAATATTTTTTGCTGGTCCTAATGCTCAAATTCTAACTAATGGAGTCCTGCTGGTTATATTACCGCTATCCAGAGGAGTCTGCCAAGGTTGGCCAGGTGCTCCGCTGCTATTGTTAATAGCTATTGAGCTGCTGGCTATTGCTATTCATTCTAATTCCACCATTACCGCCATTAAATTTGGCTCAAATGAATACAAACTAGCCCTTTACGCCAACGATCTCTTAGTTTTCCTGTCTGACCCAAAAAAGTCATAACCCTCCCTTCTACAATGTTTCCAACAATACAGTGCTGCTTCTGGATATAAATTAAACCTTTCAAAAAGTGAAGTCATGTCTTGTAAGATACAGGATAATAACATTAAGAACCTAATCAAACCCTTGCAATGGTGCTGGAATGGATTCAAATATTTAGGCACAGAAATTAGGAGATCTGCAGACAAAATCCTTAAAGATGATTACATCAAATTATTGAATCGGGTTAAATTAGATCGACAGAAACTGCCATTATTGCAGGGAACTGCCATTATCTTTAATTGGAAGAGTGAACTTAATTAAAATGAATATACTCCCCAAATTTCTATATTTATTCCAATCTGTCCCTATTAAAATTCCCAAAAGTCTATTTAATGATTTAAACAAATCAATGTCCAGCTTTTTATGGAAAGGTAAAGTCACTAGAGTCAAACTCTCAACCTGTCAGGCCCTCACTCCAAGAGAGGATCAAATCTTCCTGATTTTAAATGTTATTACCTTGCACATCAATTCTGTCCATATGGCGTTGGTTGCACTGTGAGAACAATGAGACTAGATGGCTTCCTATTGAACAACATCAATTAAAAAATGTTCCCTTAAAAGTTCTTCCTTTTTAACATCTAAGAAAGCACTCTTAAATATTAGTAAGAACCCTATAATTTTAAATTCTTTTGCAGTATGGCAAGAAGCTCATGCAGTTATTGGTATAAATATCTCATTATTTTGGATAGCTCCACTGTGGAATAACCCCAATATCCCCCACCTGATTGCAGATGGAATTCTAAACAAAATGGGTTAATAGTGGTATAAAGACGGTTGAAGATTTATATAGCCAAAATAACTGCAAATTTACAACAATTGTCTGGTAAATTTAATCTATCAAATCATAATTTATTTAAATATTTTCAGATTAGACACTGGGTCTGTAGCAGTATACAGGCTATCCACAAATTCCAGTAGAATCCCCATTTGAAAAGCACTAGCTTAGTGAAGCCGTGTACACTACAAAGGGTCTTGTGTCATCTATTTATATTATTCTAAACAGTAACTTGCCAATCTATACTAAGAGTGATATTAAAAATAAGTGGGAATCAGATCTTGAATGCAATTACAATGATGCTGATTGGTGTAACACCCTTCAAGTGTCTCAAACTGTATTAATTTCAACTAAACATAGACAAATACAGTGTAATATCTTTAACAGGACCTACTACACCCCACATAGACTGCACAAAATATACCATAACACCTCTCCTGATTGTCAGAGATGTAAATCTTGTGACAGAGACTTACTTCATATGGTTTGGAATTTCTCTCTTCTGGAAGACTTTTGGAAAACATTGTTAGAATAAACTCAGCTATTATAAAACTAAAATTTCATTTGTTCCTAAGGTCTGGATTTTGGGAGATCCACGAGTTCTTAATGTTAACTACAATAAAAAAATACTTTATATTGCTTGCGGCTACAGCCAGGAAAAAGTGTGTCCTACAAAACTGGAAATCTGAATTTCCTCACTCACACAAGCAGTGGTTAAATGAGTTAACATCCTTTAGTAAACCTGAGAAGATCTTGTATAGTGTGAGGAACAAACCAGCAACATATGAAAAAATATGGGGCTCCTTTTTGGCCTTATTACCATCATTACACCTCCTTGGCTAATGAATTAGTATGGATACCTGTTTTCCCATGCTCCTACTATCTGCTTAGTGTAGTAATATACACTTTATTAATACACATTAGGACCTCATACCTTACTTGATAGAATTTTATTTTGGCATTTTTCAGTTGTGAATGAGGAAGATATTTTTACCATACCAAGGTTGTAGGTGGGGGGGGGGGTGGCGTTGGTGGGAGGGAGTATTTAGTCTGGTTTTTTTTCTTACGTGTATCTGTTTATAAAAATATGTTTGTTTTTGCTTCAATAAATATATCTATATAAAAATTATATGCAGACAGGTAAATGGATAGCAAAAGTTTAAGAGGGTATGGGCCAAATGCAGGCAAAAGGGATTTGCTCAGGAAGGTGCCTTGGTCAGCATCAATGAGCTGGACCAAACGGCCTGTTTCTGTGCTGTACAACCCCATTAAGAATTTCTCATCTGCTGCCACTTGTATGTTTTTGGGTTCAATGATAGATGGTATATGTAATCATAGGTAGCTATCCAGCAATCACGTATTCTATAAAGGGCATACTGAATGTTGTGGTCCCAAAATCCAGTCACAATTGGCTCTACTGATGATAAGCTATTAAATCCCAATATACAGATTTTAGATAGTGTGGCACTGTCATGCAGTAAGCAGAACTGCTGTCCCAGAGCTCCAGTGAACTGTATGGAATTTTCATGCTCTTCTTGGAACCTGGTGCTTGAGTTCCATCCCTTGCCTCATAACGTGTTGCTAAGTTAATTGGCTACTAACTTGCTCCTCATTTGAAGGGGAGTTCTGGAACCTGGGGAACTGATAGGATGAATGACATATAAAGTGTCTCAGTGTAGGATAATCTGACTGGCTGCTTGATGGCTGATTTGAACTCTGGAGACTGAATGACCTCTGTCCCTGTTCCATTCTTCCTTGACTCAAAATAGTTACTCTAAAGGAAATTACAGTAGCATTGCAAGTGCACAGATATACAAATATACAAATATTAGAAGAGAAGTAAGAAAGAATATATATAAAAAAAGTAACAGCAGCGGGTCATCAATTCCCCATCTATAGGTTGATTCTTTATAGAGCCTAATGGCCATGGGTAAGAATGACCTCAAATAGCACTGTTTGAAGCAGCACAGTTGGCTTAGTCTATTACTAAAAGTGATTCCCCATTAAGCCAAGATGGCATGCAGAGGGTAAGAAACATTGTTCAGAATTGCCAGGATTTTCCATTGGGTCCTTTGTTCTACCACAGCCTCCAATGCATTCAGTTTGACTCCTGTAACAGATCCAGCCTTTCTAATTAGTTTATTGAGCATCTTAGCATCACCTGTGTTAATGTCATTACCTCAGCACACCACCACATGGAAGATTGTCCTGGTGACACCAGACTGGTAGAACATGTGAAGGAGAGGCCTGCTTACTCTAAAGGACCTCAGTCTGCTCAGGAAGTAGAGTTGAATCTGGCTCTTCTTGTACACAGCTTCTGTGTTGGTGCTCCCACTCAAGCCTGCCATCCAGGTACACCCCAAGGTACCTGTAGGTCCTCACCGCATCTACATCAATAGTAATAGTAAATATGGAATGCTGAAGGAGGATATACGGCTAATGACATTGATATCCACACTAGATGATTACATAACAATGGTTAAGGATTAAAAAATAATTCACAAACTGGTTCTTATTCAAATATATTTTCTAAATGTTCCAAATACATTTGTTTAAAAAACTGCAACATTTTCCTATTTATGAACTTCTTTTTTATTATTTCCCCTTTGTACAAATGAGAGAATCACTTAGAAGAGTTTAATATGCATCTCCAAAGTCTGAGCTAATGAGAGAGGTGGATATATAAACGTTTGTAAGATGCATTTACTCATGTAATGTGTGGGTATTGATATGCTAACCAACATGATACATTTTCTGGAAAGCATCAGTTATTGCATTGCCCATGAAATAGACCTTGAGATGTTGTGATTATTTCTCAGCAAACTTCATTGGAATTTATTCTTTTAGAATTATTTCCATTTAGAACAATCCCATTAATGAGAAGAATGGTATATTCATTGCTAATACTGTTTGTCAACTTGCTAGAACAAAATGTTATAGAAGTGCTTCCAGACATGAACACTGTACTCCATGGGTGGTCTAACTATTATTTGTACAAATGTAACATGACATCCCAACTTGAGTACTCTATGCCAAAATTAATTGAGGCAAGCATACAATATATGTACCTTCCTCAACACTGTCACTTTTATGGAACAATATACTTGTATACATAACTTTCTCTATTCTATAACACTTTCTAGGGTCATGCTATTCACTCTATATGATCTGCCTTTCCTTAACTTCCCAAAATGCTTAACTTTGTATTTATCTGAGTAAAATTCCGTCAGTGATTTCTTTACACAATTTCCCAGTTGATCGATATCCTGCTTTAAGCTTAGACAACCTTTTTCATTGTCTGCTATACCACCAATTTTGGTGTCACCCACAAACGCATTAATTAAGCCATCTATATTCTCACCCAATTTATTTATTTATTTAGAGGTAGAGCACAGAATGGTCCCTTCTCGGCCCACCAAGGCATGCTGCCCAGCAACTCTAGCCTAATCACAGGACAATTTACAATGATTGATTAACCTACTAGCTGGTATGTCTTTGGACAGTGGGAAGAAACCAGAGCACCTGGAGGAAATCCATGTGCACGCAGGAAGGAATGTACAAACTTGCCTACAGAGGATGCCTGAATTGAACTCCAAATTTCAATGCTCTAAGATGTAATAGTGCCACATTATCTGCTATGCTAGCTGGTCAGTGGTGTAATTGTATCAGTGCCAGACTTCGAGTTTTGAATCCGGCCGGCTCCTTTTACACTTTCCACCTTTGCTGGGTTGAGCATTGAACTAGCAACTCGGCCTCATGAAAAACAGACAGATGCTAAGGAAACAGCAAAATATTGCCACCAATGCGGCACAAGGTGCAAAATGGAATAACAACCGCTATACTACTGTGGCATCCCATTGTTAATTGCTAATATATAATCGTAAATTGTTAATATATATGACAATCGACTGGGGATCCAGTACCAATCCCTACAGCCTACCACCATTGACGACATCCAATCTGAAAAATAACATCACTACCTTCATCTGCCTCCTACTGCAATTTTGTATCCAATGACTAGCTCACCCTGGATTCATTGAGATATAACATTCTGGTTCAGACTACCATGCAGAACCTTGTGGAACATCTTGCTAAACTTTATTCTGACAATTCCTATAATCCTGTCTTTGTTAACTCTCTTGGCCAACTCTTCAAAAAATTCAGGCTACGTCCACACTACACCGGATAAATCCATAACCGAAGCCTTTTCTCTTCGTTTTTACCCTCCATCCACACTAAAATGGCATTTTCGTCCCCCGAAACCGGAGCTTTTCAGAAACGCTCTCCAAAGTGCATAATTTTGAAAATGCCTCTCAGGCAGATCAGTATGGATGGGGTAACCAGAGCAATCTGAAAACGCTGTCAGACAGCAGCGCGCTATTTCATTGTTTTCTTGAATGCAACCTAACAATTTCAGAACAGACGGCAACAAGACTGACACCAGAAGTGTTAGAAATGTACTCACCAAATACTTTGACCCATAACTTACTGAATAAATAAGTATACTCACTTTGCCCTGTTTTCTGTCCTTGCTCGTATGAAGGTGGTTTACCTATTTATGCAAGTACTTCTCTGACAATAGAAGTGTAACGGCCTAATGTAATATTGTATGGAAATAAAAGATAATGCTGATACAGACATGTTTTATGCATTTAACAAGGTGCTTTATTAATGCAACAGAGTTAGTCAGTTTTTCAATGTTTGTCATCAGCCGGGTCAATCTGTCCATGAACTCCCTGTCGGTTACCTCCATATGCTCCAGTATTTGTTTTTTTTAACTTTTAAGTTCTCCTGCATGAGAGCCAACAGTTTTTCTGCTCTGTAACTACACAAATGCACACTTTCACAGCGAGATTCAACACCAGACATGTTGCTTGTTTTCGGTAAATGTGTCCTGCACATGTGCAATAGGAGGAGATTCGCCGAAATCTCCGTTTCAATGTTGACAGAGATATTTTTTAAAACGCATAGCGTGGACGCCTATCGTTTTTAAGCGAAACCAGCGTTTTTAAAATTATCCAGTCTAGTGTGGATGTAGCCCCAGTGAAATCCATGAGATGAGATTACCACACAGAATGCCAAACTGACTATGAATAATCAGGCCTGCTGTGTCCCACTAGCATTTTGTGTGAGTTGTTGTATGAATAATCAGACCTCGTCTTTCCAAATGCAAATGAATCCTGCCTTTCAAAATCCTCTCCAAGAGAGTTTTCATCCACTAATGTAAGACTTGCCAGCCTGTGGTTCACTAGATTGTCCATTCAGCCCTTTTTAAATAAAGGTATAATATTAGCCACCCTCCAGTTTTCTCATACTTTGCATGTAACTAACGAAGTTTCAAAATCTCTGCCAAGACTGTGGTCAGTCCCTGGGGATTTCTCCAACTTTACACATTATCTTCATTCAATGTAAATATTTTATGAATTTTCTTTCTTACCAAAACATAGAAACATAGAAAGCCTGCAGCACAATGTAGGCCCTTCAGCACAAAAGTTGTGCCGAACATGTGCCTACATTAGAAATTACTGGGCTTACGCATGACCCTCTATTTTTCTAAGCTACATGTACCTATCTAAAAGTCTCTTAAAAGACCCTATCTTATCTGCCTCCATCACTGTTGCTCGCAGCCCATTCCATGCACTCACCACTCTCTGAGTAAAAAACTTACTCCTGACATCTCCTCTGTATCTACTCCCCAGCACCTTAAACCTGTGCCTCATGTGGCAACCATTTCAGCCCTGGGAAAAAGCCTCTGACTATCCACACGATCAATGCCTCTCATCATCTTGTACACCTCTATCAGGTCACCTCTCATCCTCTGCTGCTCCAAGAAGAAATGGCCGAGTTCACTCAACCTATTCTCATAAGGCATGCTCCCCAATCCAGGCAACATCCTCATAAATCTACTCTGCACCCTTTCTATGGCATCCACATCATTCCTGTAGTGAGGCAACCGACTAATATGCTTGAAAGAAATGAGTTTGGCTTATTTCATGCACTTTATTTTCCTGCCAAATTCTGCACTAAACTAATGTTAGTTGAAACTGCAAATGAAATTTCATCCTGAGGAAAAATGTTAAGCAGAAACTCATTAATATAACTTGTTTTATAATATCCTGGGAAATGGATAATAAATTCATGAGAGCACATGCCCTCCTTGTGGCAGATCTGTTTTTGACCCCACCTCTTCTGCTTGCTCTCCATTAGTTATGATTCACCTAACATCCATAAATTTACCTCAGCCTTGAATATACCTAGCAACCTAGCCTCCGCATCACTCAGGGTTAACGTTTGGTCCATTTCTCAGTTCATCTCCTTATTTCCGGAGACGATATCTCCTGCGTTTAGATTTCTCCACCATCCATTCATGCAGCAGCCAGTCATTCTCCTTCTGTATCTGAAAAGGTTTTAATAAGGTAATCACTCTTTTAAACTCCAAAGAAAATAGAACTGACCTATTTTTCTTTTGTCATAAGATAATGAGTTTGCCTTAGGAATTAACCTATTAGATATTCTCTGCAGTACCTTTAACAATGAAAGGGAGTAAACATATTTTAAGTGAGTTCTTCTGATCTGAGAGAAAGTCACAATTTTTTTACTTTAACCCATTGAGATTGTCGGGTAGTACTCTACTTTTTGACAGATTCTTCCTATCTGTTACAGATTTTTTTTTGCCCTTTAGAAGCACAAGTTGAAATGGAAGACGTGTGTGCAAAATAACTGCTTAATGCAACTGTTGAATTTCACCCTGATGAAATAATGTTAAGCTGAAACTGATAATTTCATTTGATATTTGATTTGGTGATTTGATAGAGGTGTATAAGATGATGAGAGGCATTGATCATGTGGATAGCCAGAGGCTTTTTCCCAAGGCTGATGTGGCTAACAGGAGAGGGCATAGTTTTAAGGTGCTTGGAAATAGGTACCAAGGGGATGTCAGGGGTAAGTTTTTCACACAGAGTGGTGGCTGCATGGAATGCAGTCCTGACGTCAGTGGTGGAAGCAGATACAATAGGGTCTTTTAAGAGCCTCTTAGATAGGTACATGGAGCTTAGAGAAATAGATGGATATGCACTAGGGAAATTCTAGGCAGTCTGTAGAGTAGGTTACATGGTCGGCACAACATTGTGCTCTGGATTTCTATGTTCTGTGTTCTATGTACTGCATGGGTAGTCTCCAATTTAGCAGTACATATGTTGAATACTCCAGCTTCCAGGAGCTGCTCCTCTTCTGTCCCTTTCCTCTATTCTCTTTCTTTCTTTTCCACCTGTCCCCCTATCACCACATCCCTTTCCCCTCCCTGACTCTCTCCATTTGCCTATCATTCTCCTGTTCATCCCAGTGGATTCCCTCCTCACCTCCCTTCTTTAACTCTGTGCCCAACCTTTCTCTATCAGTTTATAGATTTTTCAGCCCATTTTCACTTTCATCAATCACCTTCCAAATTCTGTCATCTTTCCCACTTCCCCCTCCCATATCTGCCTATCAACTCCCTCAAATGAATCCACCTATTACCTGACAGCTCTTGCCCTACCCCATCCCTGTATCCTTTTATATGGGCTATCTCCACTTCATCGTTCAGTCCTGATGAAGGATCCTGAGCCAAAATGTTGACTGTTCATTTTCCTCCACATATGCTGCCTGATTTGTTGAGTTCTACCAGCATTTTGTGTGCTGCTCCAGATTCCAGCAATTGCAACCTCTTGTGTCTCCAGGGCACATATTGATTGCAAACCAACAGTCAATGTGTATGTTGTTCTTTAAAGCTGCAATATTTATCCACCTTTCAAATATACTGGGCAACTCATTTATGCAGCAGTAAGTAACTTGCTGCAGGTTTGGCTTATGAATCATAGGCTTACATAACTAAAAAGAGTTTTAGATAAGTATGTTTTTCGATTAATTAAGGACAGTCTAATTCTGCAAATTGCATTTAAAGAAAGAACAACAAAATATACTGGAAACTCTCAGACTGCATCATCAAAATGTTGGAATAAACTGATTTAAGTTTGTTACTTTTAATATTTGGAAAAGAATGCAAGCAGAGAAATCACAGTTTCTTGTATTAGTTTAGAATTGGAAATATGTGAATTTTTTTATTTCCCCAAATACTTCTGACAGTATTAACCCATTTTAAATAAGCTGTGTATTCAGATTCAAAAGAATGGAACAGGCTATTTTTTTATGTGGTGCTATGATAATATTTCAAGGAGTTATCTCTAGATCATGGATACTTCTGTAACAGGCATTAAATAAGAAATACTTTATTTTTCAAGAAAAAAATATATACAAGGAAGATCAAATACCCTCCAATCATTGTTATTATTTGCTCCATTATTATGAATATATTGTTAGAGTGAAAATCAATTAAAGCATACAAACTGCATAATGATGAAGTAAAATTTTGAGCAATTTTTACTTCTGATTTGTAATTAATACTTTTAACTAGGGATAAGATCAATACTATGTTAAATGAAGTGCTTCCCTGGGTAACACTTTATGGTATAACAATCTCGAGCCAAGTAACATTTTGGAAGTGTCGATGCCTTACTAGGTGTAACAATTATTCCTTATTGTAAAATAGATTATAACTGATATTTGACAGGCTATAAAATTTCACAGCACTGGCAAAAATACATATACTATGTACATATTTGCAATTAAAGAAGAATGTTTAAGATGATTGAAGATGAACTTTTTTATTCCCATCCTTTTGTTTTCCATTTTAAACAGATTGAAATCAGCAACAATCATCCAGCTTTATTGCAACTGATCCCAGCACTATTGGAAGTGTGTATTGAACATGCTTCACTTGTTAGGATTGATTTTCATTTGGAACAAGCTTCGTGTGGTTGGGGTGGGGGGGGTGGTCAGAGAGGACGGTGCCAACTGTACAATGACATTAGCAGCAGGATGAACCATTTTCATGATTAGACTTGGAATGAGATTAATAAGCTGCCAGCTGATTGTGGAGGGTACACCCAGGGGAAATCTCGTTGGAAATAAATCCGAAGCACAGATTTAAATGAGGCAGTGAACAGTTGGTGGAAATGTTTTTGTGGAGTCTTGAAAATCTTTCATTACTCCTCTTACGCTCGTGAAAATCAGCACAGCAGTTGCTTTCCTTTGTATTATTAATTTTTGGTATAGCATCCTGAAAAACTGACAACATTGGCAAGTCTATGGAGGAAGTCCATTCAGCAAAGTCTGCTGTACTATCTCTATGGTATTAGTTGCAACACCTTTCAACTGCTTTGTCTGGAATTTCTTCTGTGTTGTGATTCTGTTTTCAAAGGTTTTGTATCAAATGCATGCTACTCTTCAAATGCATAAATGTATTTCTTGCTGCCAGATACTTTCATAAGTGACCCATTTTCTGTCTAAGATGAGTACAGAGTGTGGTCAGTTCTTGTGCAACGTTTATGTAGAATTCGGCTGAAAATATTAGATCACATTGTTTCAGGTCACACTGGTTGTTTATCAATGACAATAGAACCACATTTTCATAGCATTCTGTGTAGCAACATATTTAAGGAGCCATTCACATCTTTTGCATAGATTTCTATAGTCTGCTGCAGAATCTTTTGGAGATGCACTGCTAATTCTGGATCCAGTTTCTATTGACTACAGAAAGTCTGGGTAAGGCTTTAAGCCACACTTTAAACCCCTATCTATTGACTGCAGCTGCTGTGGTCCCAATGTGTGACAAAAGCATTGAAGCTATTAGACTGGTATCAGAGAGAGGATGTATGTGCCCAGGATCCCTGTGAGTGTCAGGGGGTTGATAAAGCTCACATTAGCAGTCTGTTGAACCTATTACCTCTTATTAACTGATGTGTTGATCAAAGCAACTCAAAAGCAAAATTTAGCACCACTTAATCTTTATTAACCAGATTATTTAAGCATTTATATGTACCATCACTGACTTCAAATGATGTTCCATTTGATTTGCTGTTCTAATTATCACTTTTTGTATTAAATCATAAGACGTATGGCTTGGACTTAAATACTCATTCATTCATTATGTGCTGCATCGTATGACATGGGCGATCATGGTTGTTCCATGATCATGATTGTTCTTGGCAAATTTATCTGCAGAAATGGTTTACCATTGCCTTCTTCTGGGCAGTATCTTTACAAGACATGTGACCCAAGCCATTATCAATACCCTTCAGAGCTTGTCTGTCTGGCATCAGCGGTCACATAACCAGGACTTGTGATATGCATGAGCTGCACGTATGACCATCAGTACCCAGTACATGATTTCCATGGCTTCACGTGACCCTGATTGGCGGGGGGGGGGGGGGGATGGCTATACAGTGCCCAAGGGTGACCTGCAGGCAAGCATAGGGAAGGAGTACCTTACACCTCCTTTTGTGGATGTCAGCATAGTGCAGCTATTTTTCCTTTGACATAAGTAGATTTTACACACTTGATGCCACTTCACATTTTTCTGCAGAAGATCATGAGTTCAGTAAAAATCACTAGTGGTTTTCCACTGAGATGCACAGCATATAAGGCTCTAAACAATAAGAAGAAAAGAATATGGATAAATGCAGAATTTTCTTACATCTTGTAGCTTTCTGAAGCTCATGGCTTTGTCTGTTCATGCCACCCAATGAGTGGAAGATCATTTGTTACTGCTTCATAAGGGTTGTGCTTATAAGGAATTGTCACCAAACAAGAAAGGATTCAATGAGAGATGGGTAGCACAGTTGTGCAACTCATGGAACTTCTGCCTCATAGCTCCAAAGATCTGAGTTCTGCGTGAAGCTTCTACATTATCCCTGCAGCCAGTTGAATTTTCTAATAGGAAACCAGATCATCCAGAAGAAACATTGGGGTTGGTAGGTGAACTGTCCATTGCAAGTTGTCCCTAATTTGAATGTAAGTGGTATAATCTGGTGGGAGCTGTGGAGAATGTAAGAAGAATTATAAAAATGTGATTAATGTAGGATTAGTGTAAATGGATCATTGAAGAACAGCATGGACCCTGTAGGCTGAAGCACAATTTTCTATGCTATTTCATCTTATGATTGTTTCCAGTTAAGGACAGCTTACAGATTTGAATCAGATGTATTCATACAAGTTTCTTTCAATTATTTGCAGTGATTGATCTGCACCATCAATAGTTTTGACATTTGATTAAAAAAAATCTCTCTGTGCATGCTTGAATTATAGCCAGTGCTCAGTACGCAGTTCAGCTGCTTACTTGTGCAACTTGATCCTGACATAGAGCCAGAACTTTGTGTTTCCCAATGACTTCTGGACATCAATACAGTGATATTTGCATTCCTGGCACTATACAGTGCCTTAAAGTATTCAGCCCCCAGACCTTTGTTCACATAAATGAGTATTATAAGTTGATTTTTATCAATTTAACTGAAAATTTTTATTTGTGTAACTTAAAAATTTTTAAAAAACTGTAATATCAGCAGTTCAAAAGTATTCAGACCCCTTTGCTCAGTTCTAAGATGAACCATCTCGTGCAGGTATTAGAGCCAGTAGTGCTTTAGGATAAGTCTCTATCAGCTTTGCATAATGTGATGGAGCAAGATTTTCCCATCCTTCCTCGCAAAATTGCTCAAGCTGTGCCAGGTAGTTTGGAGAGTGGTGGTGGACAGTAATCTTGAGGTTTTGTTAGAGATGTATGATTGGGTCAAGGTTTGGGCACTTGACTGAGACTCCCAAGGACGTCAAGTTTCATCATATGAAGCCGCTCTGTGGTTGCTCTGGCAGTGTGTATTGGGTCGTTGTCTGCTGACAGACCACCGATTTTCTTCCACATCTTTATTTTCTAGATGACACTTTGCAAAGTGTTTATTGGCAAGGATATGCTTTTTTTTAGCATATGTATGGGGGGAGATCTAACTACAATGAGTGTATGGTTGCTTCATTGCTTAGACAAGGTGGACTAGTTTGAGCTAGGAATCAGCTTCATGAATGTTCAGTTTAAATATTGGTATCACCCATAACACCATGAGATATAGGAGCAGAATTAGGGCATTCAGCCCATCAAGCCTGCTCCGCCATTTCATCATAGCTGATTCATTTTTCCATTAAGTCCCAATCTTCTGCCTTCACCCCATGTCCCTTCATGCCTTGTCCAATCAAGAATCTATCAACCTCTGCCTTAAATATACATAAAGTCTTGGCCTGTACAGCAGCCTATGGCAATGAATTCCACAAATTCACCACTCTCTGGTTAAAGAAATACTTCTTCATCTCTGTACTAAAAGGACACCTCTCAATTTTGAGGCTGCATCCTCTGGTTTTAGACACTCCCACCAAAAGAAACATCCTTTCCACAACTACTCTGTCTTTCTTCTAAATTCTAGTGAATACAGGATCAAAGCCATCAAACGCTCCTCATATGACAAGCCATTTTTAATCCTGGAATCACTTTTGTGGGCCTCATTGGAACCCTCTCGAGTCTTACTATATCCTTTATAAGATAAGGGGCCCAAAACTGCACACAATGCTGCATGAGGCCTCACCTGTGCTTTATAAAGCCTCAACATTATATTCTAGCTCTCTTGAGATGAATTGAATGCTAACATTGCACTTGGCTTCCACACCCCAGATTCAACCTGCACATCAACCACTGGGGAATCCTGCACAAGGACTCCCAAATCCCTTTGTGCCTCAGATTTTTGTATTTTCTCTCCATTTAGAAAATATTCAATCCTTTCATTCCTGCTAACAAAACGCATGACCATACACTTCCTGACACTGTACAGGTATTCAATCTTCCACTTCTTTGCCCATTCTCCTAATCTGTCTGTCCTTCTGTAGCATCCCTATTTCCTCGAAACTACATGCCCTTGCACATGTCTTTATATCATCTGCAAATTTGGCAACAAAACCTTCAATTCCATCATCTAAATCATAGACATATAACATTAAAAGAATTGGTCCTAACACAGATCCCTGTGGAGCAGCATTCATCACCGGCAGCCAATCAGAAAAGGCTCCCTTTATTCCCACTCTTTGCCTCCAGCCAATCAGCCACTGCTTTATCCATGCTAGAATATTTCCTGTAATACCATGAGCTTTTTTAAGCAATATCATGTGTAGCAGCTTGTCAAAGGCTTTCTGAAAGTCCAAGTACAGAACATTAACTGATTCTCCTTTGTCCATTCTGCTTATTATTTATTCAAAGAATTCCAACAGATTTTTCAGGCAAGATTTTCCCTTGAGGAAACCATGCTGACTATGGCCTATGTTATCAAGTGCCTCCAGGTACCCCAAGACCTCATCCTTAATGATTCTTCCCAACCCACTGAGGTCAGACTAACTGGCCTATAATTTCCTCTCTTCTGCCTCTCTCCCTTCTTGAAGAGTGGAGTGACATTTGCAATTTTCCAATCTTCTGGAACCATTCCAAACTCTAGTGATTCTTCAAAGTTCATTACCAATGCCTGCATAATCTCTTCAACCACTGGGATGTATCCCATCTGCTCCAGAAGACTTCTTTACCTTCTAACCTTTCAGTTTCCTAAGAACCTTCTCTCTAGTAATGGTAACTCCACACCCTTCATGATCCCTGACAACTGCAACTTCCACAATACTGCAAGTGTCTTCCACAGTGAAGACCGATGCAAAATACTTATTCAGTTCATCCATCATGTTTTTGTCCCCCATTACTACCTCTCCAGCATGGTTTTCCAATGATCCAATATCCATTCTTACCACTCTTTTACACTTTACGTATGGAATAAATTTTTTTGGTATCCTCTTTAATATTATTGGCCAGCTTACTTTCGTATTCCAGCTTTACCTTCTTAATGAATTTTTAGTTGCCTTCTGTTGGTATTTAAAAGCTTCTGGATCTCCTAGGTTCTTTTACCTTAAGCTATCTAATCAATTCTGGTTCATTGCACAGAACCCAATCCAGAATAACTGATCTCCTAGTGGGCTCAGCCACAATCTGCTCAAAACTGGCCCCTCTTGGAATCCCTCACCAACCTGTTTTTCCCAATCTACATACATATTGAAATCCCCCATGACTATTGTAACATTGGCCTTTTGGCATGCATTTTTTATCTCCCATTGTAACTTTTAGACCACATCCTTTCTACAGTTTGGCAGACTGTATATAACTCCCGTCAGGGTCTTTTTAACCTTGCACATCCTTAGATCTATCTACAATGATTCAACACTTTCTGCCCTATGCCACCTCTTTCTAGCTTTCTTTTTACCAACAAAGCCAAGTCCCCCCTCTGCCTTCTTAATTTTTTTTTCAGTATAATGTGTATCCTTGGACGTTGCTCACAGTTGTAATCTTCTTTCAGCCATGATTCAGGGATGCCCACAACATCATACAAGCCAATCTGTAACTGTGCTACAAGATCATTGACTTTATTCCATATACTACACGCATTCAAAAATAACATCTTTAGTCCTGTGTTCTCCTTTTTCAATTTCATCCATTTTTTTTCATTGCAACTCATCATGTTGACCACAGTTTTGCTCTATCATCAGCTTCTCCGTTTAAGTAGTCTCATTACACATTGCCACTGTTTATAAACCAACAACCTCATCTTCAGCTCTATCACTTCAGTTCTCATCCCCACTGCCAAATTAGTTTAACCCCACCAAACAACACTAGCCAACCTGCCCGTATGTTCAGTTGTAACCACTCTTTTTTGTATAGATCATCCATTCCCCAGAAAAGATCCCAATGATTCATAAATCTGAGCCCCTGTCCACGTACCAGTTCCTCAGTCGCACATTCACCTGTCTAATCATCCTATTCTCACCCTCACTGCCTGTGACACAGGCTGCAATCCAGAGATTACAACCCTGAAGGTCCAGTTCCTCAGCTTTCTACCTCGCTCCTTAAAATCTCTCTTCAAGATATCCTTACCTTGTCTACCAATGTTATCGGTGCCAATATGTACCAAGACTTCTGACTGCTCACCCTCACCTTTGAGAATGCCACGGACACAATCCCAGACATCCCTGATCTTAGCACCAGGGAGGCAACATACCACCTAGGTGTCCCTATTGGTTTGTTATTGTCATATGTACCAAGTAACAGCAAAAAAGATTACTTTGCATACAGTTTATACAAATCAAATTATTACATGGTGCATTGTGCTAGAGTCAGGTAAAACTATACCAATGCAGAATAAAGTATAAAATCTACCAAAAAAATGCTCAGTGCTGGTAAACAATACAGTGTAATATCATAACAAGGTTAACAAGAAACTCACTTGGTACCAATCCCTCAAACAATCCACCTCCATCATCCCGTTCTGAACTTAAGTCCACCAACTTACTGCAAAACCATCTTCTACAAACAAATACTTTTGCAGATCCATTGATGCCTTGATTTGTCCCTGAAAGGTGTTTCAACTTGCAGCCGTCCTGGTATCTCATGCTCCAACCTGTGACCTGTATTTTTTTTTCTTTTTGTCAACTCATTCTTCAATCAATATGCAAAGTTTTCTCCACCAACACTAATGTGTTGAGCCTCACCTGAACTGAAGTTGCATGGTTATGCCTTGAAGAAAAAGATAATTGTTCTGCTCTATTCCTCTTGTTTTAACCAGCCCTTCTCGATGCCAAGGAATGTCTGTGCCATAATTATTTGTATGCTGTTCGAATGATGTGAAGGTCATCAAAGTCAAAATACAATTTTTGTATTTAAGCAAATGAACTTTTCCAGTTTTGCATGATTTACTATATTCAACCTGCCTGATAAATATGTTATACACAGACACCACAGCATCTTTGCACAGAAAATCAAATGGACAAAAGCAAAAGAGAAGACCAGACATGCTCTACAGTCAGGAAGCCATGGCTAGATTTTTCTTTTCTTCATATTTTTGTTCTGTAAACCAGTATGAAGTAAAATAAAAATTGCTTTTAATAATGGATTTAAGAAACACTGACCAAAACACGTGGGGACAGGGTTATGCATCTGCTAACACCAATGCCTAGAAAAGCCTTAACTCTGAACTTGCCATTCAGCATTTTTATCCTCATCAGCTTGAAGATTTTTGGAAACAAGAGTTGAAATAATACTCATAAGTTCACAAAAAAGGAGTAAAGATTATGCTCCAACATTTAAACAACATCATAGTCATGACATAAGTTTGTGCTTCATTTTCATAGAGAGGCTGGTTGAATAAATACCGTAAATTTGTTCACTCATCTCTTTGGAACATATTGGAAACTTGCTGGCTCAGAATCAGGTTTACTGTCACTGGTGTACGTCATAAAATTTGTTGTTCTGTGGCTGCAGTACAAGGAAATACATAACAATAACTATAAATTACAATAAGTATGTATTGTGTAAAAACAAAAAATAAATTTTAAAAAGTAGTTCATAAAGAGAGGAAAAAATACTGAGGTAATATTCATGGGTTTCATTGTCCATTCAAAAATCTGATGACAGAAGGGAAGAAGCTGATCCTGAAATGTTGAGTGTGTACTTTTGAGCTGTAACTCCTCCTTAATGGTAGCAATGAGAAGAGGGCAGGCCCTGGGTGATGGACATCTTTAATGATGGATGAGGCCCTTTTGAAGCATCACATTTAGAAGATGCACTTGACGGTGGCTTCTCTTGAGTCCAGGTGACTGCTGAATTATTTTCAGATGCTTCTCTTTTCCTCATAGCTCTGCAGAAAAGACAAATAATTTTCCAGGTAGTGGTCTCACATCCATTGCAATCGGCTTCCCTATATACAATAGGTTGAAGGAAAAGAAGGGTGGGGTATAATTGAAATGATGCCTGTGCAAAGATAAGAGTCAGAAGGCTGAATACTGTGCCCAAGTATCATACAGAAATATGATAAACAAAGGTTATTTGTCATGAGTCTTGCGGGCCTCTGTGCCTTGCCATAGAGTGTTGGTCTTTGAGGTTTCTCGAGCACCTCTATTTACCAGTTGCTAGAGCCATTAAGCCCAGGTCCTTTCGGTATAATCTTGTCAAGTTAATTGTGATCGGCACATGTTTCCCACATTCTATGATTATTTACAGAGGGCTCTTGTTATGCTCTGTTAGCAGAGTCCAACTGTGTGTTGGAGAATGATTTGACTTATGGTGTCGCTTGGTCGTGCCTCTGAGGCTCACCTCTTTTTCCATCTCTACAAGTGGAGTCTGCTGTTCCTCTGCTCTTTGGTTGAGGTGATGCCAGCAACCACCACGTCAGAAAGAGTCTGCCATTCCTTGACACTTGATTCCAGTCCTGCCAGTGCTGACCGTGACTGAGTCTGCCATCCACCGCGCCTGGCTGGAGTTTTTGCCAACACCCACCAGGATAGTGGTTTGCCGTTCCTCCACACTTGGGTCCAGTCCTGTCAGTGACATTATTAGGTTATTGAGTGACTGAAGGAACTATCCACTATAATTACAATGAATTAGAATCACAGTCAGTTTTATCATTACTGACTTAAATGTCACAAAGTTTGTTGTTTTGCAGCAGCCGAACAAAGTGCAAAGTCATATAATTACGATAAATTACAAAATAAATTAACAGGACAGTACCCCTTGGCACATAATGTTTTTTTCTTATTTTTATTTTCTTGACATTTATTCATTCAGGAATAACAAGGTAGTGTTGTATGGTTGCATAGATCATCACAATGCTAATGGTAAAGCCATATGAAATAATGTCTTTTACTCTTGATTTGCATATGCAGCAGGCTTACCATCAGTTCATGGCATGCATACTCAATGTCTGTTTAATGTTCCAAATCAATAATACAGGTTAAAAAAAAACTCAGTGTATTCGGAAGTATTGATTGGAATTGCAAAGTAGGCATCCCTAATTTTGATTTGCTTATGCAAAATGCATGGTGCCTGATTGTCATCAGATGGTGGATAAATTATGCTCATGTTCTCCTCAATGAAGCTGAACACTGCCAGTTGTATGTCTTTTGAAAGTTATTCAAGTAATTTAAGAGCAGATGAATCCAGTCTTCCCCTTTGCTGAGATAATTGGAATATTCAAAGTTTTATTCATGGGAATTGTAATTCTCAACGAAGTGGAGCGATGTATCTATTAAACTGGAAGAACAGTAGCTGCAGGGATTCCACTGGCAGTGTTTCTAATGGATACTAAATTTGAGGTGGAATATTAAAATACTCTTCTATTCACAGAGATGGGGAAAATTACCCAGCTATCTAAATTTTCACTTCATTTGCTATAATGGAGAGATATGAATAACTACATTACAAAGTTCTTTTGAAGAGACGTATGCAACTGTGCAAAGAATTCGAAGCCATCTGTTGCTCACTTGAATGCTTCCATTTTTGAAATCTTCAAAAACTGAATTTGGTAAATGTCAAAAGCTCTGAATTATTACAAAGAAGGTTTTAGGCCAATATCAGCACAGCTCAATCAGTTTTAATGCAGTAAAACAATTCCCTTTTCTTATATAT
This sequence comes from Hypanus sabinus, assembly GCF_030144855.1. NCBI lineage: Eukaryota > Metazoa > Chordata > Chondrichthyes > Myliobatiformes > Dasyatidae > Hypanus > Hypanus sabinus. Next base: position 116,247,110 of record NC_082710.1, on the reverse strand, counting down.
TTTTAAGGTTTTCCAGCTTTTTCCCCATGACAAATCTTGAGCTAGCTGGAATGTAGTTCTGCATTTTTTTCCTTCTTCATTGCCTGAACAATAGTGGAACTTCTGATATCTTCCAGTCTTCTAGAATCTCCATAAAATGCAGGAAATTTCAATAGATTACATTTCTAAACCATTATCTTTGCAGCCACTTCCTTGTTTTCAGTGTGCACTTCATGGAATAAGTAGGAAGAATTCCACCAAGTAATTCATAACGGGATGGTCACCGTGTGATATGGTACTGTCAGCACACATGTTACATTCCATTTGATGGAGTGATGGAGTCTACAGCACAGAAACAGGCCCTTCGGTCCACTGAGTACTGACTGACCATCAAGCATCCATTAACGCTAAACCAATTTCATACTGAGCAACACACACAACATGCTGGGGAAATGCAGTCGGTCAGGCAACATCTATGGAAACAAATGAACAGTTGACGTTCAACCCGAGACCCTTTATCAGGACTAGAAAGGAAGGACGAAGAATCCTGAATAAGAAGGTGGAGGTGGTGGAAAGAGTGTAAGCAAACAGCTTACAGGTAATGCCAGGTAGTGAGGGAAGGGGAATAAAGTAAGAAGCATGGACGTGATAGGTAGGAAAGGTAAAGTGTTAGATCAGATCCTGGCTACTGTTTGGAGGCCTCTATATAACTCATGTAAGGTTTTATTTTTTACCCTGGTAATTTATTAACTCTATGCACAAGGATTCTACATCTTTGAGATCCTATATCACTTTTTCTAATGTTCTGATTTCACTTTTTACCATCTCTGCATTAAATTGGCAGGGGAATGGAAACCAGAATAATAAGGCTGAGGTTGGGGAAGTTGGTATACAACTAGGGGCAGTGTGCAGTGAAACTGTCAAAAAGGACAGGGCAGATGATAGGACTAAATTACAGTGTAACATGGGGACAAAATCAAATAAGGTGACCACAGGGGTACCCTGCACTGGCTGCCCTTTTCTTTTCCCTCTCCTTACAGTCACCCAGGTACCTACTTCCTTCAACTGAGGATCAGGAAGATGTGTTGAGGATGAATGTCTGGGAAATGGAGGAGCTGTGAGTGAGGTCAGCATCCATGGTGTAGGGAGAGAAACCCTGATCTTTAAAGGAGGAAGACATCTCTGAGGTTCTGGAATGGAAAGCCTTTCCTGAGAACAGATGTGATGGAGGTAAAGGAACTAAGAAAGGAAAGTGACATTCTTTACAGGACACAGGGTGGGGAGAGCGATAGTCAAGATAGCCATGAGAGTTTGTATGTTTATAAAAGATATTGGTAAAATTATTTGTTTCCAGAGATAGTAGTGTGGAAGTTGGAGGCAAAGTTGATGAAATTTTAAGCTTGGCATAGGTGCATGAAGCAGCATCAATGTAGTTGTCAACGTAGCATAGAAAGTGTTGGGGAGCATTACTTGGGAAGGCTTGCAAAGCTGGAGAATGTAGGTATCCATGGTTACACCATGAGTTTGGAGAAAGTAGGAGGAGCCAAAAGAGAAATTGTTGAGTGTGAGGGTGCTGGCGGAGGGGAACTGGTCAGGTCTATTGAGCTTTAAAGCCTTAAAGGGATATTGAAGTGTCTAGGTACTGGACATCCACAGTGAAAATGAAGCAATCAAATCCAGGGAATTGAATGTGAAGTGTCACAGATGGAGGAGGGAAGGGACTGAACCACAGGTCATAAAATGGAGTCAAGGTATGTGGAATTCAGTGGAGCAGCAGCTGCAGAAACAATAGGTTTACCTGGGCAGTCAGGTTTGTGGATCTTGGATAGGAAGTAGAAACAAGCAGTGCAGGGTAATGGAACTGTGAAGCTGGTGGAGGTGGATGGCAGATCTCCAGGGTTAGTTCATTTTATTCTTCCCAATTCTTTTTAATTCCCTTCATACTTTAATGGAACCAAAGTTCTACAGTGGATGACTTCAAGCAAATACTGCTACTGATTTGACATTGTATTTCTTTCTAGCTGGCATTTCAGAATCAGAATCAGGTTTTAAATCATTGGCATAAGTCATGAAATTTTTTGTTACGTGGCAGCAGTATATTGCAATATATAATAATAAAAACTGTAAATTACTGTAAGAAGTGTATAATTATATTTAAAAAGATAATTTAAATAAGTAGTGCAAAAGGAGGAAAAAGTAGTGATTTATGGGTTTCATATCTATTCAGAAATCTGATGGCAGAGGGGAAGGAGCAAATCCTGAATAATTGACTATGTGCCTTCAGGCTCCTGTACCCCCTCCCTCAAGGTACTAATGAGAAAAAGGCATGTCCTAGGTGATAGGGATCCATAATGATGGATGCTATCTTTCTGAGGCATTGCTCCTTGAAGATGTCCCGGATGCTGGCCAGGTTAGTGCCCATGATGGAGCTGGCAGAGTTCACAACCTTCAAAGCACTTCATCACCGTAGACGTGAGTGCTACTGGACAATACTCATTAAGGCAGCTCACAGTGCTCTTCTTGGGCACTGATGTGATTGTTGCCCTTTTGAGGTAAGTGGGGATTTCCAACTGTAGCAATGAGAGATAGAAAATGTCTTTGACATACCTGCCAGCTGGTTGGCACAATGTTTCAGAACCCTACCAATTATACCATCGGGTCACCCTGCAAGGGTTATTCCTCTTGTAAGATGTTCTGATGTTGACCTCCAATACATAGATCACAAGATCAGTGCTGCTGCAAAGTTCAAAGTAAATTTATTATTAAAGTGCATAAATGTCACCATATACAGCCCTGAGATTCATTTTCTTGTGGAAATACTCAGTGAATCTATAGAATAATGGCAATAACAGAATCAGTGGAGGACCTCCCAACTTGAGTGTTCAAGCAGAGTGCAAGACAACAATGTGCAAATACAAAAAAGAAAGAAATGGTAATAATAAATAAATATCGAAAACATGAGATGAAGAGTCCTTGAAAGTGAGTTCATTGGTTGTGGGAACATTTCACTGTTGGGGCAGGTAAATTTGAGTGGAGCTATTCCCTTTGGCTCAAGAGCCTGATGGCTGGGGGGTAGTAATTGTTCCTGAACATGGTGGTGTGAGTCCTGAGACTACTGTAGCTTCTCTCTGATGTTAACAGCAAGAAGAGAGCATGATCTGGGTGGTGCGAGTCCCTGATGATGGATGCTGTTTTCCTGCTACAGTGTTTCATGTAGATGTGCTCAATGGTGGGGCATGCTTTACCTGTGATGGACTGGCCAATATCCAAAGCATTTTGTAGGATTTTCAGCGCAAGGATGTTGGTGTTTCCATACCAGGTTGTGAAGAGTCCAGTCAAAATAATTTCCAGTACAAACCTATAGAAGTCTGTCAAAATTTTAAATTAATACTGAGTCTCTACAAACTCCTAAGGAAGTAGAGGTGCTGCTGTACTTTCATTGTAATTGCACTTGTGGGCTGAGCTCAGGTTAGGTCCTCTGAAATATTAACAAAGAGGAATTTAAAGTTGCTGACCATTTTCACCTCTAATTTTCCAATGAAGTCTAACTCATGGAACTCTGTTTTCTCTCTCTTGATGTCTATAACTAGCTCCATCCCACTGATATTGAGTAAGAGGTTGTTGTTAAGACTTCAGCCAGATTTTAAATCTTCCTCCTATACGCTGATCTTCACCACCATCAAAGGTGTCCTATGAGAGTGGTATCATCAGCAAAGTTGAATATGACTTTCAAGCTCTGCTTAGTCACATAGTCACGTGTGTAAAGTGTGTAGAGCAAGGGGCACACAGCCTTGCAGATGGAGATTGTGGAGGAGACATTGTTGCAAATCTGAACTGACTTGGATGTGTAAGTAAGGACAATCAAGGATCCAATTGACCAAGGAGGTATTGAGGCCAAGGTCAAGTCTTATTGTTTAGTTTTGAGAATATGTTGATATTGAATCCTGAGCTGTAGTCAATAAAGACCATTGTGATCAATGATTGCTGTCCAGATTTTCCAAAGTTTGAGTGAAGAGCCAATGAAATGGCATCTACTGTTACTACAGGAGGCAAATTTGTTTCTTTGGCAGGTGTTGATCTGTTTCAACACCAACCTCTCAAAAAACCTCATCACTGTAGATGTACAGTAGGTGCTACTGGGTGATAGTCATTGAGACAGGCCACCAAGGTTTTCTTGGGCACTGGTATAATTGAAGCAGGTGGGTACCTCTGACCACTGAAGTGAGAGGGTAAAGATCTCAGTGAACATTCCAGCCAGTTGATCTTTGTACTTGGCCAGATACTCTGCCCGGGCTGGGTGCCTTTCGTGGGTTCACCATCATATAGGCTGCTCACATGTTGAGCTCAAAAACTGAAATTATAAGATCATCAATGGATGTGGGAGTTTGTGATGGTTTCTCCATGTTTTGATGATCAAAGTAAGCATAGAAGGCATTGAGCTCATCTGGAAGAGAAGCATCACAGACATTCATGATGTTAAGTTTCATTTTCAATCTTTTTTTATTGGTTTTCTAGCAAAAAAAATTACAAATCAGAGGAGAAGTTTTAACAAACACATAATACAAAAGACATATAAACAACAAAAAAGTGTATACTGTCAAAGTCAATTAAATATACTGTAACGCTGTTGTATATAATATATAAACAAAAAACCACAACTCCTCTTGACAAGTCATAAAGAGAAAAAAAAAGATTGGAAATTTTATTGTACAAGAAGAAAAAAAACACTAAACCAGCCTAAATCAAAAAAAGGTTCACTTTGTAGGAAGTAATGGCCTGCAAACCCTACCAGATTTGGCCTGCATCCAATTCCTTCTCTATCCTCAATCAGAATTATTCTTTTGCTCTTCAGATAGCCCTCTGTAAGACATACTTGGCCTTCTTGTATAGATAGATCACCAAACTTGAATGCCACAGATCTATTCCTCGGCCAACTACGTATCTTCTGGTTCATCCACGACTTTCGCTTTAGGTATGTAAGGTGTGTTCTTGTAAGCACACACTCATCAATGCAGGTTTTAATGAAGTCACTGACAAATGTGGTGGTTTCTAAGGTAGTCATAGCCAAAGGATGGTAGTGGGGACGAGCTCCCACTGCTAAACAAATGTTCTTCATGGCGTGTGACTCAGACAGCCTCTGACAACCAAGTCCAACTCCTGGCCTTCATGTGTGGCATAGTTCTTATGCCCAGTGGAGCTGTTCTCACTGACAGGAGAACGGGCAAAGGTGGACAACTGGCGCCTTAAAACCAGTTGCTCCGGGCTGTTGGGGCTCATTAACCATGGATGGTAGCTCATCTAGGAGAGGGAAAACTCTGATTTCAAACCTCCACTGCCTTGTGGCTATACCCGCTCACTGGAAAGGCTTTGGGAGTAAACCCCAAGGAAAAATCCAGAGTCGGAGTCCCGAAGGTGGCTGATTGCTGTACCCAGCACTGGCACGGCAACTCCTGCGACGCTGCTGGCACCAAACTGTACCGATTTCTGTCATTCCTTTGCACCTGTCATCAGCATGGAGAGGGGGTCCCACTACATGGGCAACAGACGGATCTCCTTATCAATTCTGCCCTGGCTTGCACCCTGGAGAGGCCACTCCAGCTTTGCTTTATAGCATCGGAGAAACACGGGAAGCAGCAGTTACCGGTTATCAGTCATAATGCTTGATTGGTGTAGAGCATGGCACCAGGGGTTGCTTCCGATGATGGGAGGGACCATCATGTTTCACTGGACAGTTACCACCCACATCAAGCTGGGTAGTCCCCAGCTGATAAGGTGCTGTCCCGCCACAGTCAGTCTTCCTCATTGGGTGCATGGGGATAATGGATTATTCCATTATCCAAGAGCTGACTGTAACTACTGCACCAGACAAGAAAGAAAACAAATTGAATAAGACAACACCCATCAAGTTGGGATGTTGGAATGTCCCTACAATGATGACTGGATTTGAGCAAAACCTTAAGGATATCGAAGGTGCACAAAAAACAGCGGTCATTACCAACGAGCTACTAAGGCTCAAGGTAGATATAGCTGCCCTACGAGAAACATATTTGGCAGATTCAGGCACACTGAATGAAAAGGACTACACATTTTTCTGGCAAGGAAAGAACCAAGACAGGCCCTGCAAGCATACTTTTGCCATTAGGAACTGCTTTTTGAAATGATGGAGCCACTAAAAAATGGATCAGAACAACTTATGACTCTTCACCTACACACCAGTCATGGCCCAGTATTTCTCGTCAGTGTGTGTGCCCCTACCTTGAACTCCATCTCTGAGGCAAAAGAAATGTTCTACAACTTGGAAGCTGTTGTCAGGAATATTCCCTGTGATGAGCATCTCATTCTCCTTGGTGACTTCAATGCCAGAGTGGGAGTCGATAACGATTCCTGGCTGTCTTGTCTTGACCACTTTGGAATTGGCAAAATAAACAACAATGGTAAGCATTCGGCACAGACTAGAAGGGCCAAGATGGCCTGTTTCTTTGCTGTTATGGTTATATGGTTTCCTGGAGTTCTGCTCCTGTCACGGTCTGTGTGTAACTAACTCCTACTTTCAGATGAAGTCACAGTACAAGGTCTCATGGTGACATCCATGGTCCAGACATTAACACCAACAAGACATGATCATCACCAGGCACTCTTTCATCAACTCTGTACTAATCACTGGCTCACACCACAGTGCAGACTGCGATTCGGATCATGCTTCAGTATGCTGCAAGATCAAACTACGTCCGAAGAAAATCCACCACTCCAGACAAACTGGAAAACCTGGCATCAACACAACAGAGCTGAAACAGTCAGAAAGGGCTGATCCAGTTTGCCAAATCAGTACAGGGAGCTATGACTACCTTCTCACAAGGAGAAACTACAACAGAACGATGGTCATACCTTCGCGACAGCATCCACGGATCAGCACTCTCTATCTTTGGAAGAAAGACCACAAAGAGCAGTGACTGGTTTGAGGCAAATTCCAACGTCATAACTCCTGTCATTGAAGCCAATCATGCAGCTCTCACAGAGTACAAGCGCTCACCATCCGACCAAATGTTCCAGGCACTATGAGCTGCTAGAAGCAAAGTGCAGCGGACTGCAAGGCAGTGCACAAATGAGTACTGGCTCCAGCTCAGTGAGGACATAAAGACAGCAGCTGTGACAGGCAACATCAGATCAATGTATGGTGGTATCAAGAAGGCCCCTGGGCCATCGCAGAACAAGACAGCACCCCTGAAGTCATCCAGCGGTGAAATAATCACCGATAAAAGTAAGCAGATGGAACGCTAGGTAGAACATTACTCTGAGCTCTTCTCGAGGGAAAATATTGTTGTTAGCTAAGCCATTGATGCCATCGATTGTCTACCAGTCATTGATGAACTTGACTCCGCACCAACCATTGAGGACCTCAGCTAGGCAATTGACAGTCTGGCCCCAGGAAAAGCTCCTGGAAATGATGGGATTCCTCCAGACCTGATCAAACACTGCAAGAGCTCACTCCTCCAACCTTTACATGAGGTTCTCCATCAGTGCTGGAAGGAAGGAGCCATACCACAGGATATGCGCGACTCCAAAATTGTCACACTGTACAAGAACAAGGGTGGTAGGAGCGACTGCAACAACTACAGGGGTATTTCCCTCCTGAGTATTGTTGGCACAGTCTTGCTCGTATAACTTTGGCATGTCTACAAACTCTGGCAGAACGGGTCTACCCTGAGTCCCAATGTGGTTTTTGTGCAAGAAGGTCAACTGTCGACATGATTTTCTCACTCCGTCAACTCTAGGAGAAGTGCAGGGAACAACAGAAACCCCTCTATGTTGCTTTTGTCAATGTGACCAAGGCATTCAACCTTGTCAGCAGGGATGGGCTCTTTCAGATTCTCCTCAAGATCGGCTGTCCCCCAAAATTCCAAAGTTTCATCAAGTCATTCCATGATGACATGAGGACTAATGTTTAGAACAATGGCAGCTCATCAGAACCCTTCACTATTGATAGTGGAGTCAAACAAGGATGCAGGTTGGCCCCAACGTTATTCAGCATCTTCTTTTCTATGCTATTGAAGCACACATTTGGCACATTGACAGAAGGCATCTACATGCACACCAGGTCCGATGGGCAGCTGTTCAACCCTGCATGCCTGAGAGCAAGAACAAAGGTGCGAAGCATCTTAATACGTGACGCTGCTATAACCTCGCACACCGAACAGCAACTACAAACTCTCATGGACTGCTTCTCTAATGCATGCAAGGACTTCAGGCTTACCATCAGCCTAAAGAAAACAAATGTCCTTGCCCAGAACGTAGTGGAGACACCAGTCATTTCCAGTGACAGTTACAATCTACAGGTGGTCCATGAGTTCACATACTTAGGGTCGACTATTAACAACACTCTGTCGATGCTGAAATCAATAGGTGTATTGGCAAATCAACACCAGTCCTTGCTTGACTCTCCTCGTGGGTCTGAGTGGGAGAGGAAACTCAATAGTTCTCACCTGTGCAGCTTTCGCCACATCCTCAGCATCACCTGGAGAGACAAAGTCCCAAACTCTGAGGTCCTCTCCCACGCTGGATTTCCCACAATGTTCACGCTTTTAAGACAATGCAGACTGTGCTGGCTGGGCCACGTCCATTGTATGAAGGATGTTAGACTCCCAAAGAACATCCTCTATGAAGAACTAGCAACAGGCAACAGGAACATTGGTAGACCCCAGCTTCGCTTCAAGGACCTCTGCAAGCACGACATGAAACCCTTAAAAATCAACACAGAGTGCTGGGAGGATACAGCAGTTGACCGCAACAAATGGCGAAGCACTCTTCAGCAACCCCTAGGGTAAGGCGAAAGGGTGATCCTGAGTCAGTTTGAGGAGCGGAGAGCTAAACGGAGAGCACAGCGCACAGCGGACAACAATTCCACGACGCCCTGCACATGCAGCAACTGTGGCAGAGCCTGCCGTTCCAGAATCGGCCTCAATAGCCACAGTCGATGCTACTCAACAAACCAGTGACTACCAGAGGTGCAGTACCCATGGTCGACCATGACCAACGGAGGATATACACACAACAAATGTGGCATACTCATTCAGTCATAATATCATTCATTCATTCACTTAACCTATCATCTTAGAAATCAGTAGAGATGATTTACCAGTCATCTATAATGTGGAGCCTGTTACTCCATAATTAGGGAGAAAGCCCTGATGAGACCACACCTGGAATATTGTGTTAGTTTTGGTCTCCAAATTTGAGGAAGGACATTCTTGCTGTTGAGGGAATGCAGCATTGGTTCACGAGGTTGATTCCCAGGATGGTGAGACGGTCATATGTTGAAAGATTGGAGTGAGTGGGCTTGTATACACAGGAATTTAGAAGAATGAGAGGGGATCTGATTGAAACATATAAGATTATTAAGAGTTTGGACATGCTAGAGGCAGGAAACATTTTCCCGATGTTGAGGGAGTCCAGAACCAGAGGCCCCAGTTTAAGAATAAGGGGTAGGCCATTTAGAATGGAGTTGAGGAAAAACTTTTTCACCCAGAGTTATGGATCTATGGAAAGCTCTGCCTCAGGAGGCAGTGGAGGCCAATTCTCTGGATGCTTTCAAGAAAGAGTTAGATAGAGCTCTTAAAGATAGCGGAGTCAAGGGATATGGGGAGAAGGTAGGAACGGGGTACTGACTGTGGATGATCAGCCATGATCACATTGAATGGCAGTGCTGGCTCGAAGGGCCAAATGGCCTGCTCCTGCACCTATTGTCTATTGTCTATTGAGAGCCTGTGGTATGTCAGATTACCAAGTGAACGAGTAGTCTTTGGGGTACTGCAAATCTGTGTCTCTATTGATGCTTGCTGCACACTTGTGTGCTCAGTGGAAGGCACTGATGCTTTTGCTGGTGGGGTGGGGGGGCTCACTGCCTTGTTGCTGCTTGTGTGTGGTGGGGGGAGTTGGGGAGGACTTTGGGGTTCTAATGTTTTAACTGTCATTCATTCTTTGGGGCACTCCTCTGTTTTTGTGGAAGTTTGCACAGAAAAAGAATTTCAGGATATATATTGTATACATCTCACAGACTGGAATAAGGCTACAAGAAAACATGGAACGTGGAATACTCATTGAAGCATAAAAATTTCTTAAGTGACTTGACAAGGGAGATGCAAGGAGGATATGTCCTCAGAATGAGGGATCTAGAAATGGAGGTAACTGGTAAAATGATTTTATTATTGTCTTACGTACCAAGATACAGTGAAAAACTTTGTTTTGCAGTGTGTCCATACATATCAATTAATTGCAATTATTTATGTGAATAATACAAGGGAAGATAATAACAGACTAACAAGGGTTAATGTTACAGCAGGAATGCAAAGCCGGCAGACAACAAGGTTCAAGGCCATGAAGAGGTAAATTGTGAGGTCCAACTTGGTAACCTAACATAAGTCGCATAACATTGAGTAGAAATTATCCTTGAGCCTAGTGGTACGTACTTTCAGGTTTTTGTATGTTCTGCCCAGCAGGAAGAGGAAGAAGAGAGAATGTCTGGCATTTTACTTTTGTGGTCTTTGATGATGAAGGCTGCTTTACTTAGGCTACGTCCTCGCTAAACCGGATAAATCCGTAACTGAAGCTTTTTCCTCTTCATTTTTACCCTCCACCCACACTAAAATGGCATTTTCGTCCCCTGAAACTGGAGCTTTTCAGAAACGCTTTCCAGGGTGGGTATTTTTGAAAACACTGCTCAGACAGATCAGTGTGGATGGGTTAACCGGAGAAATCTGAAAACGCTGTCAGACCGCAGTGTACCATTTCATTGTTTCCTTGAACGCAATCAAACAACTTCAGAACAGACAGCAATGAGAGTGAAGCCAGAAAAGTTAGAAATGTACTCAGCAAATACTTTGAGCCATAAGTTACTGAATAAATAAGTATACTCACTTTGCCCTGTTTTCTGTCCTTGTTTGTATGAAGGTGGTTTACCTATTTATGCAAGTACTTCTCTGACAATAAATGTGTAACAGCCTAATGTAACATTGTATGGAAACACAAGATAATACTGATGCACACATGTTTTACACATTTAACAAGGTGCTTTATTAATGCAACAGAGTTAGTTGGTTTTTCAATGTTCGTCATCAACTGGGTCATACAGTCTGTGAACTCCCTGTCGGGTGCCTCCATACACTTCAGTATTTGTTTTTTTTTACTTTTAAATCCTCTTACACGACAGCCAACAGCTGCCCGTTGTTTTAAGTTTTCCTAGTCTGTAACTGAACAAACACGCACTGTCTTTTACAACGAGATTCAACACCAAACATGTCGCTTGTTTTCGGTAGATGTGTCCTGTGCATGCGCAGTAGAAGGAGATCTGCCAAAATCTCCATTTCAATGTGGACAGAGATAGTTTTTAAAACATATAGTGTGGACACCTATCAATTTTACACGAAACCAGCGTTTTCAAAATTATCCGGTCTAGTGTGGATGTAGCCTCAGATAGTGAGAAATGTTTTGGAGTCCATCGATGTCAGTTTTCATTCGAAACAGGCATTGACAAATTTCTGGGCATGAAAAGAATGAAATTATATGGTGGTAATGATGGTATTGAATGGTGGACTAGGTGTAAAGAGTCTTATGATCTACTCTTTGGTCCTTTTTATATGCTCTTATGTTCTAAAAGAGCCACTCAGATGGCTTAATTTACACAATTATGCAATTAGCATGAAACATTTGGTAATACTTCCAGCAAAGATTGAAATATAATAAATTAAACTCTCTTTTCAGCCACATGTATTTTGTTTTGTTTTGTCTTCAGGTTGACCAATCAGAAAGCTGATCGGAGCTATTTTAAGATGTTTTTAAGCTGCATTTTAAATTAAATGTTATTGATATTTTCCTCAGCTGTAGTATTTACAGTTAACAACTCTGCAAAAACTGTACATTATTGGGCATAAAAAACTGTTCCAAGAATAATATAGGAAATATCAGTGCATTATTTAATTCCCTTGTTTGGGAATTTATTAGACACATTAATCTATTTCAACTCAATCTGCTAAAGTAGCCAACAGGGAAATATTATTGTTCACAATATATCCATATATCCTTTCAGAATGCGCAGAGATGTCTGGGCTTCAATATTTGGCTTGCGAATTGAATTTAATAGATAAAGTTGATTTAGAATCAATGACAGAATATATTATTTAAGAAAAGAATGAAGAAACAACCTTGGGGGAGAAATACAGCTTACAGCAAGCACTTTGTATTTTTAATGTTTGGCACAAATAATCCAGGGTTTTTGCAAAAAATGATCTAATAAGTTACAGGAAAGAGCCTTACATAATTTAATTGCTTTGTTTTCACATATTCTAGATATGCAACTATTTGAAAGGGCACCTATACAGTCAGCCTTCCTTATCCGCGAATTCAACCAACTGTGAATCACGAAAACCCAGAATTGCTCTTCCAGCACTTGTTGTTCGAGCATGTACAGACTTTTTTCTTGTCATTATTCCCTAAACAATGCAGTATAACGATTATTTTACATAACATTTACATTGTATCAGGTATTATGAGTAATCTGGAGATGATTTCAAATATACGGGAGGATGTGCGTGGGTTATTGGGGATTGGGATCGAATAAAATCGGAAGTTCTCTTACTAAGTAAGTTGGAACAGGTACATCCAGTATTATTTAGCGTCAGTTAGTCAAATGTTTGTCTTAGTATATAGTATATATTTTACCTTTCTATGCATATAGAACACTCAAGAATGTATGTTTCAGTGCTGGGCTCGTCGATCCAGTGATAGATCGCTCCCAAGTGCGCCCTCCATGGTGCCGGGTTGATGTGGAGGATCAAAAACCCAAAACCCCAAAACCCCCAAACCCAATAATTAAACCACTTTGTTGCTTAGCAATAATTGTAGCTTTCATCGGGGCAGAGCCTTTCTCACTTTATCCTTTAAAATTGTTCCAATTGTTGACCAACGTAGCCTGACGATTTTACCATGACCGATGGTGTTTCACCTCTTTCCGATTGCCTTATTATTTCCACTTTATTTTCAATCGTGATCATGATTATTTTCGTGAACAGAAACACTGCGCATTCAGAGCTCTGGTGCTGGCTCCCAATATCCCCTGCATTGAGACAGGTTAAATAAGGTCTGCGGTTCCGCTGGGTCCTAAGTTTCACCGCATTGGTACAGGTTGAATAAGGGAATTGAGCATCCATGAATTTCGGTATCTGCGAGGGGTTCTGGAACCAATCCCTCGCAGATAAGGAGGGCTGACTGTACTGTGGTGGCTCATCCAGATCACTGCCCATCAAGCAAGGTAGAAGTGAGAGTGTTATTCCAAGGAAAAGATTATAGCCCTGAAAATTACCTGAATCTTCAAGACAATCCATGGATTTTCTTCACAAACTTTCTTACTTTTAGGATTAATTAGCACAGTCTCCTTAGCCTGCTCCAGGCCTCATCAACCTTATGGTATACACATCTTTTAAGGATAAGCAAGATGTAATTCCTAAGATAAAGATACAAATACTCCAGAACTGTCCAAAAGGCAATATTCAACAAAGCATGAGGAGATTCTTACTAGCTATTGTGCATCTTCATGCGAAAAGTTACCTAATGGATACAGGGTATGCTGCCAAAAATAACCTGGATACTAATCTTCCTAGGTAAAAAACAATCTATCACAAACAAGCTGTCTGTCTAATCTTTTGGGATAAAGATATAAAACTGGCAAATGACAAATTTGACTAAATTTTATCAATAAAACATTGGAATCAGTGATTTTTGTTCGCAATCTGTCACTGGTCTTCACAGGAAGTCCTAAGAATAGAGGGGACTCTAATGGAATTCTCTAACATTTAGACCTGATGCAAGATCTTACGTACTTACTTCATTGATGGCAATTGACCAATGCTAGAAGAAAAGGTAACATATTCACATGTGCTTTACTCTATTTAATTGTTTGAGATACTTTATAATTTATTCATTTATGTAACAGATATTTAATGATGTATTATTTTCAAAAATATTTCATTTTTAATGGTTTTAGATATATAATTCAACATTAAGTGCATTCAACTATTAAATTGAACAGATGACAAAGCTGAGTGAGCAACTTTCTACAGACAAATGTGTGGGTGAGACTCCTGTGCACCCTCAACAGGAACAGCTTCTTCCCCTCTGCCATCGATTTCTAAGTGGACATGAAGACCATAAATACAACCTCATTACTCTATTTTTCCTATTCTTGCACTTTTAAAAATATAGATATTTAATATACATACATATACTTACTGTGATTTATTTATGTATTTATTCTATATTTATCATGTATTGCATTGTGTTGCAGCTATGTTAACAAATTTCATGACATATGCCAGTGATATTAAACCTGATTTTGATTGTTATACACACAGGATAATTTTAACATACTGTTTCAGTAAATGTATAATGTGCACACATCTGGTGTCCATTGAGTATGCATAACAATGTCAACCAATGCACAATATACGTGACATCACCTGCTTGATTCTGTTTTACCATATGATAGTGTGGACTTCAGATAATGGAACAGATCTTTACTAAGATGCCAAGATGTTTTATCAGTTGTTCTACAAGTCAATTATTTGTTTAACTTAAAAAATGCACATATGAAGTTAATATTTCTTCTCATGGCAGCAATGACATTTGCATAGGAAACAAGGATAGTAATCAGCAGGAGAGCACTAAATATTTATTCATCAATACATGCTTACGGCGTGTTTATGTTTATTACAAATATTCCCTCTGGCTTGTCTTAAAAATCTGTAAGTTGTCAAATTACTTCACAAGTATGTCTCACAAATTAAACAATTAAATTCCTCTGGATCTCCCCTATTTCTTTATTTATTTGTTGGAATAACAGCACAAAATAGGCCCTTCAACCCTTCAAGCCATGCTGCCCAGCAATCCCCCACTTTAACGTAATCATAGGACAGTTTACAATGACTGATTACCTTACTAACCCGTATTTCTTTGGACTGTGGGAGGAAATTGGAGCACCCATGCAGTCATGGGGAGAACCCAGGTTGAAGGTATGGTAAAGCATTGTGGTAACCACACTTACTATGCCACAACCTGTGCCAGGCATGATATAAATTGACATTGTCTTCAGATAAACTCAGCTGGATCAATATCTTTCAGTTCAAATAGCAAGATTACATGTCAATCAACATTAGCAGGAAATATAAATTGAATTGAATTGAATTGACTTTATTACTTACATTCTTCATATATATGAGTAAAGATTATTATGTTACGACTCCGTCTAAATGAGCAATTTATAGTCATTTGTGATAAATTGTGAGAACAACAGAACAGTCAATATAACATAGAAATACAATTATATCAGAGTGAATTAATCAGTCTGATAGCCTGCTGGAAGAAGCTGTCCTGGAGCCTGTTGGTTCTGGCTTTAATGTTGTGGTATTGTTTCCCAGATGGTAGCAGTTGGAAAAGTTTGTGGCTGGGGTGACTCAGATCCCCAATGATCCTTCGGGCCCTTTTTACACACCTGTCCTTGTAAATGTCTTGAATAGTGGGAAATTCACAACTGCAGGGCACTGTGCTGTCCACACCACTCTCTGCAGAGTCCTGTGATTGAGGAAAGTACAGTTCCCATACCAGGCAGTGATGCAGCCAGTTGGGATACTCTCAATTGTGCCCCTGTAACGTTCTTAGGATTTGGAGGCCCATATTAAACTTATTTAACCATCTGAGGTGTAAGAGGCATTGCTGTGCCTTTTTCACAACACAGCCAGTACCTACAGACCATGTGAGAACCTCGGTGATGTCGATGCTGCGGAACTTAAAGCTGTTTACCCTTTCAACCCCAGATCTATTGACGTCAATAGGGGTTAGCCTCTCTCCATTCCTCCAGTAGTCCACAACCAGCTCCTTTGTTTTTGCGACATTGAGGGAGAGGTTGTTTTGTTGACGCCACTGTGCCAGGGTGATGACTTCTTCTCTGTAGGCTACCTTGTTATAATTTGGGATTAGGCCAATCAGTGTAGTATTGTCAGAAAATTTAATTAGCAGATTGAAGCTGTGAGTGGCAAATTAAGTTTTATGTTACATGTACTTTCAAGTGACATTACTGTTTCAATAATTTGCAGTAGAGCTTTATTCCAAAGAATTCTAACCTTACACAGGCACCTTATTTAGTGCTCAGATTGTGTCATCATGAAGTCATGAAAGATGCGGTCAATGAAGTCAATGTTGAAAGATAACGCCACTGTGGTAGGAAGCTGTAGTGAACATGCTTGTGCTCCAGCTGAATGGAGAATGTGGCAGAAAGTAATTATCTGTGTGGCTACTTCTGAGGTCCAGTCAAGACTAGCCATGCAGACATTTGGATACAGGGCTCAGGCCAATACAATGAGTATGGCCATTGCTGGGAACTGGCACCTGCTTCATAGGTTGATATATAAAATGGATCTTTCAGACTCTCTCATTGGTCAACACATGAAGCATGTGCTACTGGTCCTCAGAAATATAGGTCAGGGAACAAAGCTCAGCCCTGTAAATCAGTGTTAATTGGCTGCACTGCTCACCTTAGATCTCTTACAGCCAGTCACTCTACAGTAAGCCATGGGAAAGTCTTAGTTCAGGAATACATCAGAACCCAATGCCTTCTACAAGGTTTACTTTGCAGAAATATACAGACATTGATGTTACTTTAAAAGTGCAGCAGGATATAAACAGACCAGCTCACTGACGACTTTTATGGACATTTTCAACTTTACATTTATCCAGGCTGCTGTCCCCACGCACTTTGAATCAGCCATCTTTAAATTTGTACCAAAGGAACTTCAGATCTAAAGACTATTGCCCAGTCGCTCTGACATCAATCATTATGAAATGCTTTGAGGGGATGGTAACAGCACACATCAGAAACTCCCCTCATGCCACACTGGACACTCATCAATATGATTACTGACATGACCACTCTACAACAGATGCCATAGCATCTTCATGCTCCTGGTCCTGATACACCCATAAAACAGAACTCTGATCCTGGATTTCAGTTTAGTATTCAACACTTCTGTCCCACAGACCTTGTTGAAGAACCTCCCTTTCCTCAGCCTAAATACACCACTGTGCAACTAGGTGTTAGATGTCTTAACTTTCACTGAGTAAAAGTTCTCAATGAAGACACATCACGTCCCTGTCATGATTATTTCTCCCAGTTTTTCAGGGGCGTAGCACACCGTCCCATTTAAACTGTCTCCGTGCGGTGGACTTTAGGACCCGGGGAATTCAGTGCGGTGGTCCTTAGGACCCAGCAAATCTCGGGAGCCGGCAGAGGTTGGGACCCTCCGCCCGCAGTGTTTCTGTTCTGTTGACTGGAAACAATCACAATTGAAAATAAAGTGGAAATAATAATGTTTTTGGAAAGAGGTGAAACGTCATTGGTCATTGGAAAAGTGTTAGGCTACAGTCGGTCAACAATCAGAACAATTTTAAAGGATAAGGTGAGAATAATGGAGCATGTGAAAGTCCCTGCCCCGATGAAAGCTACAATTATTACTAAGCAACACAATGTTTTGATTATTGGAATACATACGTTTCATAAGTGTTCTATATGCATAGAAAGGTAAAATGTATACTATACTAAGACAAACATTTGACTAACTGACACTAAATAATACCAGATGTACGTTCTGACTTCTGTACAAATCCAACTTAAAGACAGACTCAGGAATGGAACAAAGTAGTGTTCATGCACCATTTTTATTTTTTAGGAAATTAAATGAAGTGCATTTGGTCAAATTCCTACAACCTTATGTAAAGAGGGTTTCTTCTTTTTGTTAACTAGCAGGAATGCTAATTTACTGATAACGAGAATGGTATTCCTTTGTAAACCAAATGGGGATTAATGTTCTTTCTTCTGAGTCTATAAACTTTTGTTGACGGGCTTTTGGGCAGATCGGCGCGAGGGGGTCGAGAGAGAGGATGCAATGCTCTAAGCTGGGCGAGGATCGGACCCCAAAGGGGGGTCCGAGGCCGGGAGATTCTCCAAGGAGGGGGGGATGAAGCTAGATGTGCTTGGTTGACCACTCGGAGGGTCCTGAGCTGTTTGGAGAGTCGAGGAGTTCGGAGGGTCCTGAGCTGCGAGTCGAGGAGTTCGGAGGGGAGCGAATGGTGGCCAGAAGACTTCAGTAATTGAGCTCTAACGGCTGTGCACGAAGTGGTTTGGACTTTGATAAGTTTGGCGCCTTTTCTTTAATTTTCTCTTCATATATACTGTATCGTTATTAATCACTTAGTTATAGTAACCTTTATAAATTGTACTCATTTAATCGCATATGGTGTACTGTCTGTTTTTGGGCGAGGCGGGGACATCACACAGCATCCACACCAGCTGATTACCCAGATTGGCGGGGCCGAAGGCTGCTCCCCCTAGACGAGAATGAGCTGAGCGAGCCTGAGGCGACCCAAGGGGTTACATTGTGGGGTGCTTGTCCGGGGTTGATTTCTGTGGAAGCTGTGTGATCACCCTCTTTAAATTGTGTCTGCGGTGAAGAGCTGGTGTGCCTTTGTGGGTGTGCGATTGCTGGTTATCGTTGTGTGTGTGTTGGGTGGGGTGGTTGCTGTTGGTAACAATTGTCGTTGTTCGAGTTCCGACTAGTGCTGACGAAATGGTGGTGGGACCATGGGTTGTCCGTACTGTTTGGAGATTGAGGAGTGACAGGTTGGGATGTTTCAGCAGTGGTGAGCTCCGCCTGGTTATTGGAATAATGTCCAGCCCTAAAGGGGCGGAGGCGTGGGCGGAGCGGACCCCTCAGTTGTTGGGTGAGTGGCAGTGCTTGGCTGAGGAAAAGAGACAGGGACGGGTTGAAAGTTTGAGTAGGCGGGCTGGTGACTTTGTTAGAACTGTCAGGCTCAATTACCTCGAAGTGACCGCTGCCAGTTCTGGGAAAGTGTGGGAAAATGCGTGTGGTTTGACTGGAAGTCAAATGCCGCAGCTGGGGGGCTTATTATATCTGTGGCAGGAGATTGGTGGGAAGTTTTTAGGGTATCCCTTTTTTGCCTAGGGGGGCAGATAAATTGCTTGTGGTGCCAAGGGGATCTGTCAAGGGGATCAGTTGTTCCGGTGATTCGAGAGGTGTCGGGAAACTTAGAGGAGGCCCAGTGGGGGAACGGCTTGGGGTCTCTGGGGGAGCACGTTCCCAGCAATGTACCAAGGAACTCCCGAAAGGAACAGACCCTATTCCTGAAGGCTTAGAGGGGCCATGCGCACAGGTGTTGTTACGGATGGATGGAAGTCAAGTTAAAGCCATCCTCGGCACCGGGGCACCGGTGAAGTTGCTGTACAGTTTGTTTCATAACCGTTATTGGAAGCATTTACCCTTGACAACATTGAGGACACTGGAGATTTGGGGTACCAGTGCCGGTGATTATCCAGACAATGGTTGTTGGTCAGTGAAAATGGAGTTCTTCGAGGCAAATGTGGAGGAGACAGAGGTTCATGAATCGTTAATGCTGATGTGTCCGGACCCTGTTGAGACGGGCAGCGTTTCTGTTCTAGAGACAACCAAAATCCTGCTGGTGCGCTTGGGAGCCTGCCCGGAGGAGGCGGGTGAGCGCTGTTTGGAGGCATTGTCGATGCACCCAGGATTTCGAGCTGCTTGTGCGGACGTGTGTAGCAGCATTGGGCTGATACCGAATTCAAACAAGAGCCAGTGGTGGTACGGCCTGGGGGAAGTATCTGAGGGTGAGACCCTCTTCGTGGACGCTGCGAAATACCACAAGGGAGGGGAGTTGACTGCTGAAGACACCTCGGAGAGAGAGAGGTTGCGGCGACTGGCCCCTACAGCCGTGGAAGACATAGGCAGTGTGTGTGTGGATTGTATTGCGTTGAAGAGGCGCACTGTCAGTGACCAGAATATGGCCCTGAGGGCCAGAGAGGCGATGGCCTGTCTGAGTGGTGTGAAGTGGTTTAAAGTGCTGGATCTGAGGAGTGGATGTTGCCAGATCCAACAAGGAGAAGACGGCCGTTATAAATTCCCTAGGAGTCTTCGGTCCGAAAGATGCCAGAGGGCATATCTGGAGCCCTTGCAACCTTCCTGCGGGGCAGGTGGAAGACCATAGGGGATGTGGAGGCATTTGGCGTTTTGCTGTATGTGGATGATCTCTTGGTATTTGGATTTGTCTCAGGAGAATATGAAGTGAGGTCGTTGCAGGAGCAGCTGAGAACTACCGAGTTAAAGTGTTTTTGGGACACGTGCCAGGGCTGGCGAAAGTCGCAGCTCGTGAGAGACTGTCTCTACGGAATCAAGTTTGAAATGAAGACGGAGAGACTGGAGAAAGTGATCTGGAACCATTCGGAAGACTTACAAGTTGGAGAGAATGAAGAAAGTTGTCTGACTGAGGGTAATAGCAAACTGAGAACCCGGAGAGGGGAGTTTGCAGAGGTGAAGAAATTACAGGCGAATCTCAGAAGAGAGAAGCGGAAGCTTGAAGGGAACCTGAAGATGACCATCGACAGTTCAAATGAAGTGCAAAACCTGAAAGTTGATCTGGAAGAAGTCATGAGGAAGAAAAAGCTGGAGAGAAGTGCAGTGAATACTGAACAGGAGGCTGAAGAGACTGCGGGAGCAGTGCAGGCCACGTGTTTCCGTTTGGAGAAGATCAAACAGCAGCTACCGATCTCAGGAATGAGGAAGAATACAGATTCGATGGATGATGTGCTGGATGTGTGGTACATGCTGCCTTTTGCTGACTTTCCCTCGATTGAGGAAGAGACCTTTGGCCCTTCTCCCATTGAGTCAGGTGTAGCGGGGAGGGTTAGCTGTGTGCAGTGTGGGGCATGAGTGAGAGGTTGAGAGAGGAGTTGGTAGTGGGCCCAAGGTATCCCCAGTTGTGTCCGAGCCTGAAGGGTTTAGGTGAGGGGGTACGGAGGTCTCAGAAGGGTTAGGGAACTCCCAGATAGTTGGCCTAAGTAGCGCCTGAAAAACAGGGCGTGAGGGTTACTGTGTGGGGAGGAGATGTCACTGTTTGTGCTTGGGTTACGGTGTGTTGGCAGGAAAGGTGGCAAGTTATTTAGTAGTCATGAGGACATGACTTTTATTTGGTGGAGGGAGAGTGTAAAGAGGGTTTCTTCTTTTTGTTAACTAGCAGGAATGCTAATTTACTGATAACGAGAATGGTATTCCTTTGTAAACCAAATGGGGATTAATGTTCTTTCTTCTGAGTCTATAAACTTTTGTTGACGGGCTTTTGGGCAGATCGGCGCGAGGGGGTCGAGAGAGAGGACGCAATGCTCTAAGCTGGGCGAGGATCGGACCCCAAAGGGGGGTCCGAGGCCGGGAGATTCTCCAAGGAGGGGGGGATGAAGCTAGATGTGCTTGGTTGACCACTCGGAGGGTCCTGAGCTGTTTGGAGAGTCGAGGAGTTCGGAGGGTCCTGAGCTGCGAGTCGAGGAGTTCGGAGGGGAGCGAATGGTGGCCAGAAGACTTCAGTAATTGAGCTCTAACGGCTGTGCACGAAGTGGTTTGGACTTTGATAAGTTTGGCGCCTTTTCTTTAATTTTCTCTTCATATATACTGTATCGTTATTAATCACTTAGTTATAGTAACCTTTATAAATTGTACTCATTTAATCGCATATGGTGTACTGTCTGTTTTTGGGCGAGGCGGGGACATCACACAGCATCCACACCAGCTGATTACCCAGATTGGCGGGGCCGAAGGCTGCTCCCCCTAGACGAGAATGAGCTGAGCGAGCCTGAGGCGACCCAAGGGGTTACACTTATATTGTATATATCTGTATAAGCATGATAATTTATCGAATATAGAAAACACCAAATAACATATGAGTGTAATCTTACAAAAGATTCATTATAACTTCCATTCACATTTTTGGAAGGAAGTACTTATTTAGATCAGAAATATCACATAAAATGAATGATAGCAGTAGTATTTGTGGGCTTTAGAGAATATTAACATAAAATGTCTGTAAACAAGTGACATTAAAATGCCTGATATGCATTATGGACATTATAGAAAATGAACTGAAGCTAGAAATGTGGCAGGATCATCTTTACAGTGAAATCACCAACAACACGAATGAGTCATTTCTCAGGCAACACCTGAAATGTGAACATGTTTTTCTTTGGCAAATTATCCTATTGTGGTGGTACTAAATAGACTACATAATAGAGTGAAAACATTTTACTCTGCCTCTGAATTCCATTCCATTGCCTTCTATTAATATAAACACTCAGTGGCCACTTCAGTAGGTACACCTGTACACCTGCTCATTAATGCAAATATCTAATCAGCCACCAATCATGTGGCAGCAAATCAATGTATATAAGCATGCAGGCATGGTCAAGGGGCTCAGTTATTTTCAGACCAAACATTAGAATGAGAAAGAATGTGATCTGAGTGACTTTGACCAAGGAATGATTGTTGGTGCGAGACGGGGTAGTTGGAATATCTTGGAAACTACTGACCTTCTGTGATTTTCACAAACAGCAGTCTCTAATGTTAAAAGAGAACATTGTGAAAAACAAAAAAAAGCATCCAGTGAGTGGCAGTTCTGTGGGCGAAAGCACCTTGATAAAGAGAAAGGTCAGAGGAGAAAAGTTAGACTTGTTCAAGCAGACATGAAGGCAACAGTTACCCAGGCAACCAAGCATTTCAGGAGTGGTGTGCAGAATAGTGTCGCTGAACACACAACCTGTCCAACTTTGAAGTGGATGGGCTACAGCAGCAGAGGGCCTACTCAGTGACCACTTTATCAGGCAAAGGAGGCACTGAATACAGTAGTGCACCATTGTCAAATGATGTATAGTATGTCTAGGCCTTAATAATAAATAGTAAAGGAGGTCTTGTCAGTCATGAACTATAAATATAAGTATAAACAAGGTTGAGTACTGACTTAGTTTGGGCTTATTAAAAATAAAACTTATGTAAGTATTAGTAATGCTATAAATATTAACAGCTGAAGATTTTCCCTCTAAAAAGACTGTAAGATAAGCACTGCATTGGAGTTGATGTGGTGTATGAGTCACTGCTTTCAGAAGGAATCCTGGTGTTACAACCCATACAGATTGGTGGAATTCTGAGCTGCTATTTCACTTTTCTAACCAGCTTGGACTTAATCTTGTAAGATACTTAACACCTTATCTGCTAAAAGTTACTGTAAGTTTTAAGCTGCTTGATGTTTCTGAACCACATTTTAACCTGCTTCATTTTTAGGTGGTAAGTTAATTATTGTAATTGTAAATAAAGTTCAAGGTACAAAGATTCGTTTTGTTATCAAGGTGTACAACTCTTCAATTCTCCAGGTAGCCATGAAACAAAGAAGGAAAAGAAAGCCAGAATGATCATCAAACCCCAGATTTTACCTCCCCACAAAAACAGCAAACAAAAACGGAACAGGCACATCAACCTCCAATTCTCTCCTTCTGCACAAAAACCAAGCAAAATAAATCAGACACAGTGAATGGAGCATTAATCAGCCGTGCTTACAAAGTGAACCGTTATCCTTGCAAGCATGTTGAGGAGGGTTTGGTAAGGGGTTGGGAACTGGAGTATAGGGCTGATGATATGGATCTTGGTTACAAGCAGAGTTAGTGTATAGTGAGACTGTCAGGAAAGGCAGGCGGATGATAAGGCAAATTTGCAGTTAGTGGGATGAGTTGCAGTGGAAAAGGGGAACAAAATTTAAATGGGTGAAAAATAGAGGACTGAAAGAGTTGTATTTGAATGTTTGCTGCACATGAAATAGGTAGGTGATCTGGTAGCGCAATTAGAGATTGTCCTGGAACGGAAAGCCTCATCCTGGGAGAAATCCCACCCTGCCAAAAGCAAAAATGCTATTCCCTATTCCCAGTTCCTCCGTCTCCACCACATCTGCTCCCAGGATGAGGTTTCCCATTCCAGGACACCTCAAATGTCCTCTTTCTTTAAGAATCGTGGTTTCTCTTCTACCATCATCAATGATGCCCTCACCTGCATCTCCTCCATTTCCCGCACTTCGGCCCTCACCCAATCCTCCCGTCACAACAGGGACCGTGTTCCCCTTGTCCTCACCTACCACCCCACCAACCTCCAGATCCAGCATATTATCCTCCGCAACTTCCACCACCTTCAACAGGACCCTACCACTAAGCACTTCTTACCCTCTCTACCCTCTCCACTTTTTGCAGGGATCATTCCCTCCATGACTGCCTGATCCACACGTCCCTCCCCACAGATCTCCCACTTGGCACTTATCTCTGCAAATGTAAATGTTACACCTGTCTCTAAACCTCCTCTCTTACCACCATTCAGGGCCCCAAACAGTCCTTCCAGGTGAAGCAACGTTTCACCTGTGAATTTGTTGGGGTCATCTATTGCATCTGGTGCTCCTGGTGCGACTTCCTCTACATCAGCAAGATCCGACGCAGATTGGGGGACCGCTTCTTCGTGCACCTCCGCTCTGTCCGCCACAAGAGACAGGATCTCCCGGTTGCCACCCACTTCAACTCTGCTTCACATTCCCATTCAGATATGTCCATACATGGCCTCCTCTACTGTCATGATGAGGCCAAACTCAGGTTGGTGCAGCAACACCTCATATACCGTCTGAGTAGTCTCCAGCCCCTTGGTATGAACATTGAATTCCCCAACATCCAGTAATTCTCTCCCCCTCTCTTCTCCCATCCCACTTTCACTCTGCCTCCTCTTCCAGCTGCCTATCACTTTTCTCATGAATCTGCCTTCTTCTACTACCCATAGTGCTTTCCTCTTACATTCCTTTTTCACCTTTCCTACCTAACCCCTCCCTGCTTCCCCTCCCCCCCTTGATCTTTCCTCTGATTGGTTTTTCACCTGACACCTACCAGACTTCTCTTTCCCACCCACCCCTCCACCTTCTTTATGGGGCCCCTGCCCCCTCCTTCTTCAGTCCTGACGAAGGATTTCGGCCCAAAACATTGACTGCTCATTTCCACGGATGCTGTCCAACCTGCTGAGTTCCTCCAGCATGTTGTATGTGTTGAGAGAATTTGTGGAATATCTCTGAGATGGCTTTTTAGAACAGCTTGTGGTGGAGCCCACTAGGGGATCAGCAATTCTAGTTTAGGTGTTGTGTAATAAACCAGATATGATTAGGGAGCTTAAAATAAAGGAATCCTTGGGAAATAGTGATGACAATATGATAGAATTCACTCTGTAATTTGAGAAGGAGAGATGTATATGTACTACGGTGGAGTAAAGGGAATTACAGTGCATGAGATTGGAGCTGGCCAAAGTTGATTGGAAGGGGACATGACTAGGGATGATGGCACAACAGCAGTGGCTGGAGGTTCTGAGGGTCATTCATAAAGTGCAGAATAGATACATCCCAAAGAAAAAGAGGTATTCTAAAGGCAGGATAGCTCAACTGTGGCTAACAAGGGAAGTCAAACCCAACATAAAAACAAAAGAAACGGCATATTATATAGCAAAAAATAATGGAATGATAGAGGTTTGGGAAATTTTTAAAAACCAATTGATGGCAAGTAAAAAAAATGATAATATGAAGGTAAGCTAGCAAATAATACCAAAAATGATACAAAAAAGTTTTTTTCAGATATATAAAGAAGTCAAAAGAGGTAAGAGTAGATATTGGACTGCTAGCAAGTGAGATAGTAATGGGTGTCATTGAAATAGCAGATGAACTGAATAAGTATTTTGCTTCAGCCTTCTCTGTGGAAGGCACTGGCAGTATTCTAGAAGTTAAAGAGTGTCAGCGGGCAGAAGTGATTGCAGTTGTTATTATAGAGTAATGTAAATGGAGAAATGTAAAAAATTCACAATCATTGACACTGAGTTGGAGTTTCATTTTAAAAGGCTGGTCTGAGGTGATGACACTTTTATGTAAGGATGTTTAGCACACTTTTATTTTTAGGTTTTGAGTTCAATAAAATGTCTTACTGGTTTTATTAAACATAAGATGTGTCATTTTCTTTTATTTGCGAAAGCCGACATTGGTGACCCTGATGCTCTAGGATGATTCCAGAGATATTGAGCCTGTCAGCCAATGCAGTTGTTTTGCAGCTGCTGGAGTTCTGAGTGCAAAATGCTGTTGCTTGGTTTGTACAAACGGAGGCCCAGTTCACTCAGCGAGAGATTACCGCGGATGACTCTATATTCTACTGCATTTTCTGCTTATCATTTCCATGGACACGAGAGTCTAGTGAGTCTGCGTAAATAACCTGCCTGAACACGATATATACCAATCGCAGAAAAACAAACATTTTACAGACTTTTGGACTATCCGGGTCTGAGTGCACCAAAGAGTTGATGTCCTTACCCCAGTTTCAGCGATGCTAGGCCTTTGGAGCAAATAGACCACATGCTGTCTCTCCTGGGAAATCACCATTCTTGTTTTATTTTTAAAGAACTCTTCATGCAGCAAATACCTGATCAAGTTTGCATAGCCCTCACTAATGCACCCGTGAAGAACTATAGGGAGCTCGCTAAGATGGCTGTTAGTCTACACTCAGCTAGGCATGGTGCTTCATTCCTCCTCATATCTCTATCTCAATAAGCCCAGTCAACAAAACCCTCAGCATAAAGACAGCATCGCGCCTGTGTTTTAAACCTTGCTTGCTTTGGTACGTGCGCTAGGAAGTGCCAACCAGCTTGCAGGTTCAACAGTGCCAGCCCATTAGGACATCAGAGTTCTGTGAACACTGTGGGTTCCAGCTGGAGGGACGTGTACTGTTTATTACAGGCACCCTTTCATGGAGACACTCCTAAAGTGACAAGGTTGCTCAAGTGAGTGTGCTGCCAGCATCGCCTGTTGATGAGAAGGCAAAAAACCTTCCTGGAGGGTGCCAACGGCAGCTGGATCCAGACCTACAGGACATAACATTTGACTCTCTGCTTCAGTGGTCGTCATTACACACGAGACTTCATTCTGGCTAAAATGGATAGACCTCTGCACAGTGCAGATTTCCTGAATCCCCGACTGCGGTTGGGTGATCTTAAGAACCGCTGGTTTGTAGATGTCATTGACTTTGGGTTGTTACCCTGTTCCCCAGTAAGTTCCCCATGACTGTCAAGTGCATACATGTAAATTTACTTGACTGCTGGGCAAATTCCCAAAGCTCCCCAAGTCCACATTTTCCACTACATTCACAATATATGGAGCCGAGCACCACATTCCCACAACTAGCATGTAGACTGGACCAAGAAAAAGCCGGCAAGCGTGAAGGCCATCATGGAAAGACTCTGCAATGTACGCCAGTCAAACAGCCCCTGGGCTTTGCCCCTCATTATGGTCCTTAAGTCCGATCATGGTTACTGCCCATGTGGTGATCACCAACACCTTAATGAGGAGTTCCCCCCCCCCCCCACTATCGTTAACCTGTCTCACACATCCAAGACTTTAAAGCACGTTTAGCCGGAAAGTTAATTTTTTCCAAAGTCGATCTAGTTAAGGGCTACCATTGAGTGCCTGTGTGCTCGGAGGAGATTGCCAGAACAGCTGTGATAACCCTGTTTGGCCTTTTTGAGTTTCTGCACATGCCAGTTGGACTGAAAAACACAGCACTTTCCTATGGCTGATTGACTCTGTATTAAACGACTTAGGTGTTCTTTTTGTCACCAGTGCATGCAAATGTGAACATGTATTTCATCTCTGCACACTTTTTGAGTGCTTAACCCAACATGGGTTGATTATTAACCCTACCAAATGCTAGTTTGGGTTGCCAACCATCGCCTTTCTCAGCCATTGCACCTCCGGAAAAGGTACAAAACCCCTCCAAGCAAAATTAGCTGCTACTAAGGATTTCCTACTGCCCTGCACTTGAAAAATAAACAATGGGAACTTTTAGGTATAGCAAATTTCTATCACTGCTTCATTCTGCAAGCTGCTGAACTTATTCTCCCCCTGTATAGTGCAGTTCCAGGCAATACATCTAGTCAAGTGCTTGACCGGTCAGCGAACGTGGCCAGGGCATTTGATGATGGCAAACAAGCTCTTTCTAATGTAACCTTACTGGTGCACCCACTCCCCAGTGCAACCATAGCCATTACTATTGATGCCTCAGACTGTGCTGTGAGTGTTGTGCACAAACAGTTAGTTGGAGGTGTGTAGCAGCTGCTAGCCTTCTTCAGTCAGCAGCTTCATTCCCCTGTAAGAAAGTACAGCACATTTGATTGTCAGCTTCTCGGTTTCTATCTGGTTGTCCGCCTTTTCCAATTTCTTCTTGAGGGTCGTCATTTCACAGTGTATGTGAACCATAAACTCCACACACACGCGATGGTCAAAATATCAGAACCTTGGTCTACGCAGTAGCAAAGCCAAATGGCCTACATATCCAAATTCACAATGGATATACAACATATCAAGGGGAAGAATAATGCTGTGGCTGATTGCCTCTCACGGACAGTCATTGTGACCGTACACATAGGGGTTGTTTCAGCCACTATGGCAGCTAACCAAGTTACTGATCCACAGGTCCATGCTTACGGAGCAGCAGTCACGGTCTTGAGGTTGGCTGATATGGAAGCTAGGGTTTTACTCCTCTGCAGTGTCTCAACTAGTCACTCTGACCCCATAAGTGCCTGCAAACTGGAGACGGACTGTTTCCAACTCCAGATGTGGCCTCTAGCATCCGCGCCACAAGGCCTCAGAGAAACTGCTTGCACTAAAGTGTGTTTGGCATGACCGCAGAAAGGACGTGCGTGATTGGACTGCAGCTTGTGAGGAGCGCCAAAAGGCAAAAATTAACCATCATGTTCAGGCACCATTGGGACTTTTTTGAGGTCCGTGAGCAACAGTTTGACCATGTTATTGTGGACCTTGTTGGTGCTCTTCCCCCACCCCCACCCAGTTTCAATCACCTTCTTCCCATGGTGGACTTTACCACCAGGAGGTCAGATGTTGTCCTTCTAGCATCGATGATGGCCACAAACGTGGCTCATGCATCCTCAGCACCTGGGTTACTTGGTGAGGCATGCCAACTGATATTTCCTCTGACTATGGTCCCCAATTCATTTCAGACCTCGGGGCTGTGATGGCACAGAACCTCAGTGTTAGGCTACATCACACTCTGGTGTAACACTCGCAGTACAAAGACTGATGTGAGTGGTTTCACCACTCCTAAAGTCTGCTCTGACCAATGAGTTTTGGCACGATCGATTCCCAAGGTCCCTGCTGGGGTTCAGAGCTGCTCCAAAAGACGACCAGTAGGTGTCTTTGGCTGAGTTGGCATATAGGCAGCCATTATGAGTGCCAGGTAATTTCAGCATTTCATCCTCCTCAGTCAATTCCTTCTCACCTATTCCTACCTCCCACCGCGGTGTACAGCACTCTTGGGTTCCTGTTGACTTACATTCCACCTTGTTTATTTTCATACACCTTAGGCCCCCTTATGATGGCCTTTTCCACATTTTGGAATGAGGAGGAAAGTCTTTTATCATAGTTAAACCTGAATTTATTTCAGTAGATCACCTTAAACAGGCCCAACAAAATTTGGAGTATTGTACCACGATAACTAGCTACATAACGACAAGGCATGTCAATCTACCTTGAATGAGCCAGAGGCACCTGCATTTCCTCCATCCAATGAATACAGGACCCGAATCGGGCTGCAGACAGGCTCATAATGCCAATTTTAGTGAATTCTGGGGGGAGACAGCGTAGCGTAATAAAATTGGGAGAAACATACATAATTCACAGCCACCGACATTGGGTTGGGGTTTCACTTCAAGAGGATGGTCTGATGTGATTTTTAAGGATTTTTAACACACTTTTGTTATTAGGTCTTGGAGTTCAAAAAAAATGTGTCATTGGTTTCCTTAAAAATAAAATGCCTTTCTTTTTTATTTGCAAAAACTTAACACTATTACTAGGGAGATGGTGCAGACAATATGAAGACAGATGGGGGGGGGGGGGTGCAAGTAGTATTGAGGAAGCAGAAAGGCAGCAGAAGGACTCAGACAGATTAGGAGAATGGACAAAGAGGTATCAGATGGAATAGTGTCAGGAAGCGTATGGTCATGAATTTTGTAGAAGGAATAAAAGCATAAACTATTTTCTGAATGGTGAGAAGATTTCAAAAATCTGAGGTGCAAATAGATTTGGGAGTCCACATGCATTATACCCTAAAGGTTAATTTCCAGGTTGAATCTGTGGTGAGGAAGGCAAATGCAATGTTAGCACTTATTTCAAGAGGACTAGAATATAAACGCAAGGATGTATGCCAAGGCAGCATAAGGCTCTGGTGAAGAATCACTTGGTGTATTGTGAGCTGTTTGGGGCCCCTTATTTAAGAAAGGATATTGGAGAGGGTGCAGTGGAGGTTCATGAGAACGATTCTGGGACTAAAAATGTCATCATATGAGCTGTGATTGAAGACTCTGGGCCTGTACTCTCTGGAATTTAGAAGAAAAATGAGGGATCTCATGAAAATCAATTGTATGTTAAAAGGCCTAGATACAGTGTATGTGAAGAGAATGTTTCCTTCGGTTTGGGAGTCTGGGACCAGAGGGCACATCCTCAAAGTAGAGGGACGTCCATTTAGAACAAAGATTGCAAGGAATTTCTTTAGCCAAAGGGTGATGAATTTCTGGAATTTGTTGCCACAGGCATCTGTGGGAGGTGCCACACTAGGTGCATTTAATGCAGAGGTTGATAGGGTTCTTGATTAGAAATGGTGTCAAAGATTATGGGTAGGAGGCAGGAGAATAGGTTTGAGAGGGAAATGGATCAATCATGATGTAGCAGACGATGTGCCGAATGGCCTAATTCTGCTCCTATGTCTTATGATCTATTTGGCATAGCAGTTAAGACCAGGTAACCATACAAGCAAATCAAAGAATCCAGGCTTTCTGATTAAACATCAGTTCCGATCATAAATTCTGCAGCTAGGCACAATTATTGCCATTGAATAATTTTGGTGGACTATCACCCTTAAGGGTAATATAAATCACAGAAACTTCCAACTTTCATTTCAACTCCAACTAAAGTGGATAAAGAAACTACAGCGCACCATGAACAAGAATATCACATATAATTACCACCAGGAATAGCTAATTCAAAGAGTAATCTATTGCTATGTGACTCTGAAAATTAACCATATGAATGAGATAAAATATTGGTTAATTACAAGATTGTAGTCAAGACTAATCCTTCTGATCAATAAGGATAAAAGATCAGAGGAATAATCAACACTAACAGATAGATATAGATAAACTAGCTGCAATCAAATGAGATGAATTATTTGGATTAAACTAATTGATTAAGAAAGATTGTGTACTCTAATGGCAAACTGAACATTTTTTTCTGGACCCATGGGGGAAAAATTACTGGGATAATTAAAATATAAAATGGATATTTTTGTAGTTCAAGATGGAAGTGTTTGGCATTACTTCGACTGGTAACCTGGTAACCCATCATTAAGCATAATAGAAACACAAAATGCTGGCAGAACTCAGCAGACCAGACAGCATCTATGGGAGGAGGTAGTGACGATGTTTTGGGCCGAAACCCTTCATCAGGAGTGAAGTAACATAGGATGGTCGAGGGGAGATAAGAAGTGGGGGGAGAGATGAAGTAGAGAGCTGGGAAGTGATAGGCTGAAGGGAAATCGGCTAGGGGGAAGGTGGAGAATTATGGGAAATAAAAGAGAGTGAAAGGTAGGGCTGGGGGGAGATTATAGTGAAGGGGAGAAAGATGAGACCCACCACGGTCGTGTCATCGGCAAAATTGATGATGTAATTTGAGCTGCCTTCTGCTGCACAGCCGTGGGTCAGCAGAGTGAACAGCAGTGGACTGAACACACAGCCCTGGGGGGCCCCTTGCTCAGTGTGATGGTGTTGGAGATGCTGCCTCTGATCGGGACTGACTGAGGTCTCCCAGTCAGGAAGTCTGTATTCAGTTGCAGAGGGAGGTGTTCAGGCCCAGTAGGCTCAGCTTTCCTATCAGTTTCTGAGGGATGATTTTGTTGAATGCTGAACTGAAGTCTATGTTGGTAATCTGAATTTAAAAAATAAAGTTGCTGGAAAGACTGAGAATATCACAACGTAGAATGTATGAAAAGAGAACAGTTAACATTTCCTAGTGAATACCTGTTATCAGAGCAGAGCAAGAGGTGGTCTAAGGGGCAGCAAAGTTGAGAGAGAGAGCAATGGGTGGAACGCAGTGAATGTTGGATGTTGGTTGAAACGATGTAGCTATTGACCGGACAATTACCATCTTTTTTTGTATAATGTACTGTAATATTGCAGTCGTACTCTTTGCCTATCTCTATCTCTATCTTTCATCTTTGGTTTTAGAAGTTATTAAATATATTCAGAATTGAAATCCTGTAAGAAATCATAGTAACCTGAATTCACAATTAGCTTGTACAATTCTGATTAATGATGAAAATTATGTGGAAGTCTTTAATTTCAGACATGGGGATATTACATATTAAAAATTGAAGCTGTTATCTTTTTCAATTTTGAAGAATTTGAATTGCAAATTTGGAATGTTTGAAGTGCTTTTTGCTCATTTAGTTATTGAGATGTGCTAAAGAGGTGATTAAAAATAAAATTCAATTTAAAAAGTTGCGTTCCTTGATGAGAAATTTGCATTCCTAGTTTCCAACATTTTAATTCAAATACAATATTTTAGTGAGTACCAATAACACAGTTTAATCAATTATGCTCATAAGCAGAGCCCAAATGGATTCTGTTGTTTTTATTAAGTAGGTGACAGTAGCATTGCATGATGACGTCGACTCAGGCCTGAGAGGCCAGCTTGGGCATTTTCATGCCTCACAAGGTGCGGAACAAAAGACTGTGTGCCATGCCACTCCTCACACAGACATTTTGCAGTATTTGTCTTATTTTATGAGGTCAAGTTGCGAGCTCAACCCAGCACGGATAGAAAGCGTACTTGGGAACAACCCAACTGTATTCGAACCGGGAACCTCCATCGGAGTCCAGCGCTGATGTCACTGTGCCACCAGCATAGCAAGAAGTGCAGTACTTTTAGGGAATTAAAAACTTCTCTGCAGGCATTTATTACAACAATGATTCATACTGGGACTCAACACGTTCAAGGCTGTTTGTTATTTTCATAACAAAGTACTCGAGAAAAATTACCCAAAGTGTAATGGAACAATGTCAATTTGAAAAGCAAGGTTTTTGGGGTCTTGCTGCATGTCAAGGAATAGATTAGATTAAGAAATAAAAATTGAACTTCATACTGGATAAAACTACCAAACCAAGAATAGTTTAAAATTTAAATTGCCTTGAAATTGCACATAGTGCCCAAGTCACTTCTGTCATATTGACAAGATGAATTACTAAAATATCAAACAAAATATATGTCAATAATTTGGACTGAATGTGAACTTTATCCTATAGTTTATATGTGCCCCGAGTGCTTACGAACAAGATTAAATCACAACTACTGGGAGGCATCAGATTAGAAGGAGGAAGTGATAGAAGGAAGCAGAGAGTTCGCCTTCAGATGATGTCCAGGAAGATCTGATAATAAAAAGATCTGCAAGTGCATTCTGGTTACTATCAAGATAAGTACAGTAAGAATATGTTTGATAACTTTCTTTTGGAGAAATCCAAGGACATTTTTAAGAGAAATACCCCTGTAGCCTAGCCATGGAGGGAGAGAAGTAATTTGTTCAGTTTGTCCCTGATTTCGTATCACCAGTGAAATTGCACGAAGAATAGGTTTCAGAAAGGTGACATTAATAACCAAACAAATGGTTGTTGGGCTCAGGAGCACAAGAACAAGGCATTTGTAAATACCCTGATGGGAAACTATCTTTAAAACATTCATTTGAGAGTTATTACACACTGAGCTGTTGGCCAGAAGAAATTAAAAATAGCTAAAGCAGCTGATCAAGGACAGCACAGTAGTATTCAACACTAACACCCTTGTGTTAGCCATGTAATGAAAGAAGTAGAGGTTGCTATTTTGTGAGACAATTCTTCTAACCACCATATTATGAACTGATTTTATGAATTATCTTTTTATATGGATTGAAGCAATCAAAAGGGGATATAATGAAGGGACTACAAATAATTTAATCAGATATCTGCAAATAGGAAGATATTTGTGTGATACTCTTTGTTAAGAAGAAGAATCTAAACAGGTTTATAAAAAGGAGCGACTGGGTCCGTGAACTGAAACAACCTGAGCCCAGAGTCTGAGTTGAAAAGGATATGCCTGATTTGTAATGGCTTGAGTCTGGGCAAAAAGAGAACAGAATGGTGACATCAGAGGCATTCCCTGATGCTCCAGTTTAAGATGCTGCTACTGAAAACAGGTGACAGCTTACTGGCAGTTCATAAAGTGAGAAATACAACTAAATACTTCATTAATAACACTCTTTCGGTTGAAAATTGTGGCAAATGATCATGGCAAACAATGAAGAGGTGAGCAAAAGCGAGGCAGACTCAAGGGTCAAGGAGTGGAGGTACAAGACAGAATCAGAGCAAGGTCAAGGCATGTTTCAGGAGAGGTGGTCAGAGCAAGGTCATGATGGAATCGATGTGTGCAAAGCAGAGAAAATTCGGAAAGAAAAAGAGAAGAGTTTCAGATCCCGTCCCATCCAAGAATGAGGTTAGATCTATTTAAGCGCCTGGTCGATTTGGAAAGGTTAGTTACAGACCGGAATGTAGCATCAGGGCCCAGGCCCAGAGTATATTGAAGCAACAAGGCCCAGTTCCTAGTGTGAGGGACAGCCCAGTGAATGGAGAATTTAAACACTGGTCTGGATGTATGGAAAAAGCCAGGTATCAGAACCAGAGGTGAAGGCTGGGTTGGTTCTGCTTGCCACTCTCTGTAGTACTGAAGCTGAGCTGTGGCCTGCTCCAGCTGCCCCCAGTTTGAACTTTAATGTTGGAGAAAAGCAATGAGTTAATGCTACCTTTAAGCCTTTACGGTGAAAAGTGAACACAGGTTAGCCTGGTAAATCAGAAACAATAGAAACAAAGTATAATGATGTAGAACTGTGTTGAAATGTAGAACAGTGTTGGAAGTGGGAGAAGTAGTTTGGGTGAGTACTGGTATTCAGAAGTTCAGTATCCAGAACTTGTTGGTCCAGGTGCTGGAAGTAACAGCAAAATGGTCACAGTGACTATTCAACAGCAATGTGGCCAACATGGCTCTGTAACTGTAGTGCTACCTTGGTCATGCAGAAAATCTCTGTAAACATCTCCTAGGAGATCTTGACCCTTTTCATGCCTGTATCTCAGAAAGCCAGCAAAGGACCTTTGCTGCTTGTGGGATCTGAAAAAATGAGTCCTCTTATCCAAATCCTTTTCCCTTGTTTGATTAGAGTTTAAATTGGCATTTTTATGGTGGTTTATTTTTCTTTATGCCTGCTTATATGTTTTGTATAATAACCTGTTTGTCTTAACTGTTCAGTGGATTTTTAGTCATTTGCAGCGGAGTTGGTTGTATACTCCAATAGTTTCCTTGTCAATAAGCACGACAGCATAAACCAAGACTGCCCTTGTTGTGTCATCCACTGTTCTTATCAAAGAAGATTCCTTATCTGTTCAGCTTGAAGCAGTTTTCAAGCACAGAGACAGACCATGAAGCAGTTTCTTAAATTGATTACAGTTAGAGTTAGTTACCTGCTCCTGTGTTACTTGCTTGCAGTCCTTCGCTGTTATTTATTTATTATGCACCTCTAATAAAACAAAAGTAAACACAGGATTCATGCCTCCTTCTTGACCTCTGAAGAACTGCCTGGACAATATCAAGTTCAAATCCAACACCTTCATTCTACTCTTGCCAACTTGGCTGCTCTTTCTCCCTTGGAATTCCTGTGGAAGCATACAAAAGAAATCCTTTGTATCTGAGCAATAGCACTCTTGGGTACAAGAAATGTACTTCATCTCCTTCAAATACATTCTTAGTGTTCGCCCCTCAAACTTACCAGGTTACAACTTAGACAATAATTTCCCACGAGCTGATCAGAGTCCCTTTCAGAAAGGTATTGAAGACCCTTCTCATCACTGCCAGGTAGATTACACTTTCTTAATTTTCAGATTAGCACAGTTTAGCAGAGAGAACATCAGTCATCTTTGCTGAAGGACCTATGTAATCAACAGCTTCTTCTGCACAAGTCTTGAATGTTTGGATGATACACCTGCTTTCGCAGCATCCAAATTTGCAAAATAATAGGTTGCTCAACTCAAAATATGCACACATGCTTCATAAACAAAACAGAGTTCAGACTGGTATTTGTGCTACCTGGAATACCAAAAATACTTTGTCCCATCTTTGTAGCTTTATGCTTTTACAAAGATGTTAAACCTGCTGACTCTAGACTATCTAGTCTATGTCAGCCAAACATGACAAAGATTGTTCTATGTTCTATTGTTGGCTAGAAAGAATCAGCAAACTGGAAGAAGCTCATGGCAGTGGAGACAGACAAGTCTAATGTTTTTTCTTGCCATGTGGTCGAAGGAATGGAGGCTGTCATTTTGAGAGACTGTTTTTGCTCTTGTTCAGGGAAGACTAAATCAGAACAATTGAAAGTGGACATGATTTGGATCCTGTCAATAATCTGCTAAACTTGGTATCATTCCCAAATAAGAAGCAGCTTTGGTAGAAATGGCAGGCGTGTACGTGAACAGCCTGTACATGAAATAGCCTGAGCCCAGTGTTTGGCTAATCAGGCTGAACTGGTTTCAACTGGTCAGATCAGAAAGACCAAAGAACGAGAGATAATAAGCATGCCTGGTGGAATTACAGTGATATTGTTTGTAGCCTTGAGACAGATCAGTCAGTCAGAGAATCCTGAGCCAACAAAATCGAAACACAATAGTTTGATTTGATAAGATTAGAGGATTTCAGCAATTGAGGCAGCAAAAACACTGGAGACCAAGCATTGCAGGAGTGGTTGACCTCACATCGGAAACACGAACATTAAATCAGGGTCAAGAAGAGCATGATATTCCCATCCCAGCTATTAACTTTTCTGTTATTTGACAGTTAAAGGAGACTCCTAGAAACTTAGTGGATGTGCACACTGATGATTAGTTTGGTACGATTTGCAAGCTTGTGGTTAACTGAACTAATAAAGGTCATGGTCACATAATACAGATTGTCTCTGTGTAAACTGATTATAGTTGAGGGTAGTTACAAACAACAAGATCAAAGGCAAGAAAGTCATTGAAGGATATGTAAAGAAAGTCAAACCATTCTGATCATTGGATGCACCCCTTGCAAGATCATTTGCACTGCCCAAACCTTTTATTTCATTTTAAAAGTCAAGAAAAAGCAGCAAGGAGGAAGCCAAAATGTTAAAGATAATCCAAACAGTCTTTTGGACTCAAAAGAGAAGTCTTAATATGATCCAAGGAAGCTCAGATTGTTAAGGGCAGTTATGTGTTATTCTGCTATCTCCTATACTGCACTTAAAAGAGAATTGTAAACTTCCCTTGATTCAAGCTAGTGGTTTCTTTGCATGCACCTCTAATTCACCTCTGAAGCGCGTACTTTAATCAAATAATATCACATCTGAAATGTGTACTCTAATCACAAAGTCTAACTTCACTGACTATTATGCCTCAGGACTGAAAAGTTATGTACTTCAAACTAGCAGCTGCTTCCAAGTACCTTTCAGTTAGACTAGATCTAAGCTGAGAAGCTTAATCCTGTATAATTACTGGCATATGGTCAGTGTCCAAAGCACTAGTTTCCACAAGAATAAAATGCTAAACTTGAATTAATGGTTACTTTATTCAGACATCCAAGAGTAACTCAATATAAAATTTCAATGTCTTATACATTTCCTTCTGCTGATAATGTAATTTTCCAGCAAAGATAGCTAAAATGGCTCTTCAGTTTGTCTTGGTTCAAAGTTATAAGTACATTTATTATCAAAGTGCATATGCAGTATACAATGCTGAGATTCGTTTTCCTGCAGACAGCCATGAAGCAAAGAACCACCATGGAACCCATTCAAAGAAAACATCAAACATCTGTCGCACAAAAAAAAAGCAAATAAATCACGCAAAGTGGAACAAAACAAGCAAATAATACACAACATCAAACATCAAACTGCGGAGTCCTTGAAAGAGTCAAGGAATGTTCAGTTTAGTTAATTTCAGTTCAATGTAATACTGTATCATTTGCTGACCTCAGACCACTAAGCTAGACCCCACCTGCCCCCCAATTAAAATCATGCAAAATAGCAATAAAAAAGGAGTAAACGGAAACCAGGAACACATATAACATGAACTGCAGAGTACTCTGAAAAGAGTCCAATCCACAAACGGTACTGACCAAACCTTGATGAAGACCCAGAGTGACTGCGCCTTCCTTCAGCAGCAGCGAGCGAGAGGGAGAGGGTGATTGGTCAATCTCAGGCAGAAAGGCGC
The DNA here is from genome assembly GCF_030144855.1 of Hypanus sabinus. Taxonomy (NCBI): domain Eukaryota; kingdom Metazoa; phylum Chordata; class Chondrichthyes; order Myliobatiformes; family Dasyatidae; genus Hypanus; species Hypanus sabinus. Next base: position 116,208,774 of record NC_082710.1, on the reverse strand, counting down.
TGAACGCCCACTCGCCTTCCACTCTCATCCTTGATGATTCCAATCTCGCCCAATGATTTAATCGTCACAGAGGTTTTTCACAGTGCTCACCGGAATCATATTCCAATCAAAAGTAAGGACAGTAAGTGTGGGGAGAGCCAGCCTTGGATAACTTGGGGAAATAAAAGACAGCATCAAATTAAAAGCTCATGTTTACAAAGTCATAAAGAGTAGTGGGAGACTGGAGAATTGAGAAAACTTTAAAAAGCAACAGAGAACAACTCAACAAGAAATAAGGAAAGGGAAGATAGAGTATGAATGTAAATTGGCACAAAATATAAAAACAGATAGGAAAAGTTTTTATAAATATATAAAGCAGAAGAGGGTGGCTAAAGCCAACGTAGGTCCCTTGGAAGACAATAAGGGGAAGTTGATATTGGGTGATAAGGAAATGATTGAGGCATTGAACGACTATTTTGTGTTGATCTTCACTGTAGAGGACACGTCTAATATGCCAAAGAATGATGTTATGGACAAAATGGGAGGTGAAGACCTCCATAAAATCACGGTCACTAAAGAGATAGTGATGAGAAAACTGGAGGGCCTGAAAGTAGGTAAGTCCCCTGGTCCTGATGGGATGCATCCCAGGGTGTTGAAGGAATTGGCGAAGGTTATAGCAGATGCATTAGTAATCATTTATCAAAACTCTTTAGACTCTGGGCAGGTCCCGGCGGATTAGAAGACAGCAAATGACACGCCAGTTTTTAAAAAAGATGTCGGCAAAAGACGGCAACTATGGCCAGTTAGCTTAACATCTGTAGTCGGGAAAATGCTTGAAGCTGTCATTAAGGAAGAAATACTGAAACATTTAGAAAGGAGTGGCTCCATTAGACAGACACAGCATGGATTCAGAAAGGGCAGGTCCTGTTTGACAAACTTACTGGAGTTCTTTGAGGACATAATGAGTGCAATGGATAGAGGGGAAGAGGTGGATGTCGTATACTTGGATTTCCAGAAGGTGTTCAATAAGGTGCCACACAAGAGACTTATAAATAAGATACAGATGCATGGAGTTGGAGGAAGTGTTTTGGCTTGGACAGTGGATTGGTTAACTGATAGAAGGTAGAGAGTTGTTATAAATCGGTGGTTCTCTGGTTAGCAGTCAGTGGTGAGTAGGGTGCCACAGGGGTCAGTTCTGGGCCTGCAGCTGTTTACCATTTACATTGATGATTTGGAAGAAGGGTCTGAGTACAGCATAACAAAATTTGCTGATGACACTAAACTGAGTGGAAAAGCAAATTGTACAGAGGATGTGGAGAGTGTGTAGAGAAATATAGATAGGGTAAGTGAGTGGGCCAAGGTCAGGCAGATGGAATACAACATTGATAAATGCAAGATCATTCACTTTGGAAGGAATAATTTAAATTATTAGAGTATCATTTAAATCATGAAAGATTGCAGCAGGCTGTTGTGCAGAGGGACTTGGGAGTGCTTGAACATGAATCACAAAAAGCTGGCTTGCAGGTACAACAGGTTATTAAGAAGACAAAATGGAATGTTGGCCTTTATTGCTAGAGGGATTGAATTCAAGAGCAGGGAGGTCATGCTGCAACTATACAGGGTACTGGTGAGGCTGCACCTGGACTACTGTGTGCAGTTCTGGTTTCCGTGTTTAAGGAAGGATATATTGGCTTTGGAGGCAGTGGAGAGGAGGTTCACTAGGTTGATTCCAGGGATGAAGGGGTTAATTTATGAGGAGAGATTGAGTCGCCTGGGGCTATACTGTCTGGAGTTCTGAAGAATGAGAGGGGATCTTATAGAAACCAACAAAATTTTGAAAGGGATAGATAAGATAGAAGTAGGAAAGTTGTTTCCATTGCTAGGTGAGACAAGAACTAGGGCACATTGCCTCAAGATTCAGGGGAGAAAATTTAGGATGGAGATGAAGAGAATCAGTTTTTCCCAGGGAGTGGTGAATCTATAGAATTCTCTGCCCAGCGAGGCAGTTGAGTCTTCCTCACTAAATATATTTAAGAAACAGTTAGATAGGTTTTTAGATAGTAGGGGAATTAAGCATTATGGGGAAAAGGCAGGTAGATGGAGTTGAGTTTACAGACAGATCAGCCATGATCTTATTGAATGGCGGAGCAGGCTCGATGGGCCAGATGGCCTACTCCTGCTCCTATTTCTTATGTTCTTATGTTTTTATGTCAAATTGATCAAAAATTGGAGATTGTGATGTCTGCCACACTCTCAACCATGATGAATTCCCTCGAAGACCGCAAAAGCTCCAGATCACTCAGTTGGCCTAAAGACACATTATCAAAATGTAAATTACAGACTCCAGTCACACCAGTAGTAGAAGTCTATTTAAAAGAAAGAGAAGAAGTAGTTTAGTGAACTGTATGCATGCAGGACATCACCATTATGTCGCATTGCCTGCTGGTGCCATCTTGGCACAGTTGGTATAAGGTTCAGAACTAGAACCCAGGGAAGTGAATAGAACTTTTCTGAAGGAAGTAAGTTTATGATTGTGCTAATGCAAATGTGACAATGTGATACAAGAACTGTTGGGAGTACAAATAAACAGAAGTTAATTTTCTTTCAGCTATTACAATCTTACAAGCTATTGTGCATAGACATTATGAGCTCATTTTATGAGGTGAAGGAAGGCAGAATGATATAAATCATAGAGATGAACAGCATAGAAATGAGTCCCCTTAGCCCACACCTAATGTGATGCTTATTTATATTAAACACATTTATTTCCAGAAGGGGACCCGTATCCCTCTATGTCTTTCTTATCCAGGTTCCTGTCCAAATGCCTCTGCCAGCCTCAACTGCTGAAGGTCCATCAGATATTTATAGATATTTATAGATTTATAGATTTCAAAAGAAGCAAGCAGGGTCAGCCAGGATATTCTGCTTGCTGCACATCACTTGAAGATACTGGAGTGTGCAGAGTGAGAGAGAGATTTCAAAAGAAGCAAGGGTGGGCAGTCAAGAAATTCTGTGCACTGCATATCATGAGGAAATGTTGAATTGTGCATAGTGAGAGAGATTTCAAAAGGTGATCATTCTTATCTTACTTGTCACTAAGCGATGTTGGTGTGTGTGTAATTAGATACTTGGGAAGGTCCAATAAAAAGAAATTAGTTTTAAACAGAGTGGCCATTGTGTGAGTAGGCCTGTGTTAGAGTAAGGAGTTCAGGCTTTGGCTCATAGATGCTTCAGTGACAAGAGGTGGAGGCTGCTGGTAGATTTTTGTTGAATTTTTCTTTCTTTCTTTCTTTCTTTCTTTCTTTCTTTCTTTCTTTCTTTCTTTCTTTCTTTCTTTCTTTCTTTCTTTCTTTCTTTCTTTCTTTCTTTCTTTCTTTCTTTCTTTCTTTCTTTCTTTCTTTCTTTCTTTCTTTCTTTCTTTCTTTCTTTCTTTCTTTCTTTCCAGTAAGAACAATGGGATGCCAGGCAGGATAGTGGAATGCTCTGCTTGTGGGATGTGGAAAGGCAGGGAGACCTCTGGTGTCTCTGGTGACTGCACCTGCAAGTGCATCGAGCTGCAGCTTCTTACAGGCTCTGTTAAGGAATTGGAACTTGAGCTGGATGAACTCTGGATCATTTGGGAAGCTGAGGGTTTGCTCAACTGGACACATGTGGAGGTAGTTACACACAAGCTGTAGGATACAGATAACAGGCTGATGGCAGGAAGGGAAGAGGGGATAGAGAGCCAGTGCAGAGTACTCCTGAGGCTGTTGCCCACTAACAATATGTATACTGTTGGCGGGATGACCTTGCAGAAGAAAGCCACATCGCTGTTGTCTCTGGCACTGAGTCTGCCTGTATGGCTTAGAAGAGAAGGAGGGAGAGGGGTAAACTGTAGTGATAGGTGATTCAATGGTTAGAGAAATAGACAGGAAATACAGTGGACAAGAACAAGATTCCTGGATCATATGTTGTCTCACGAGTGCTGTGGTCAGACTGATTCCACAGCATCCTTAAGAGGGAGAGTGAGCGGCCAGAGGTCATGGCCCATGTCAGTACAAATGAAATGAGAAAGGGTAATGAGATCCTGCAAAGCGAGTTAGGTGTTAAGTTAAATTTCTGGACCTCTGGGGATGTGATCTCAGGTTTCCTTTTGGTGCCACATGCCAGTGAGGCCAGAAATATGAAGATAGTGCAGTTTAACACATGACTTTGGAGATGGGGCAGGAAGCAGCAGGGGCGGGGGGTGGGGAAGGTACAGATAGGATGATTTATAATAGAGCTTGTCTTCTGGGGCTATATGGGTGGGACTGAGAAATAAGAAAAGGATGACCATGTTAGTGGGATTATTATAAGACCACCCAATCAATGATCAATGGGATTTAGAGGAGCAAATTTGTAGAAAGGTTGAAACCTGTTAGAAGAAACAAAAGATTGTGATAGTGAGTGACTTTAACTTTCCACATATTTTTTCAGAAGATTTACTAGAATGTTACCTGGGTTTCAGCACCTAAGTTATAGGGAAAGGTTGAACAAGTTAGGTCTTTATTCTTTGGAGCGTAGAAGGTTGAGGGGGGGACTTGATAACGGTTTTTAAAATTATGAGGGGGATAGAGTTGACATGGATAGGCTTTTTCCATTGAGAGTAGGGGAGATTCAAACAAGAGAACATGAGTTGAGAGTTAGGGGGCAAAAGTTTAGGGGAACACGAGGGGGAGTTCCCAGATCCCTCTGTTCTACCGCACTTCTCATTGCCCTCCTGCTCAGTTTGTAAGTCCTCCTCTGGCTGGTCCTTCCAAGGTGCCACACCTCACAAGTCTCCATTAAATTCTTTCTGCTATATCTAATCCCAGTTTCTCAGCTGTTACTGTTCCACAAGATCTGAAGGAACACCTTGTTAGGTCCGGGGGATTTAGCCACCCTAATTTGCCCATGGCAACAAACACCTCCTCGCCTGTAATGCATATATGGTCCATGAACTCATGACGGTTTTGTCTCATGTTTATAGGCTCTGTTTCCATCTCCCAAGTGAATACAAATACAAAAAATCCACTTAACATCTCCCACATCTCTTTCAGCTCCATGCATAGATAACCACTCCGATCTTCAAAGGGACCAATTTTGTCCCTTATTATCTCTCTGAACATATCCGTCCGAGCCCTTTGGATTCTCCTTCACATTTCCATTCAGAGAAGCACCCATCAAGTATTACCCTTTGCCTCTTATCATCGTCAATTTTGGATCTAATTTACCAGTATGTTTTGGATCCCTTGTACTTAATGTTCCGTATTGCCCTACAGAAATCCATGTAAAGATAAACACAAATGATTCTGCAGATACTGGAAATCCAGAATATGCACACAAAATGTGGAGGAACCCAGCAGGTCAGATAGCATCTATGGAAGAGAAATAAGGAGTAGACATTTTGGGCCAAAACCTTCATAAAGGCTGGAAAAGGTGGGGAAGAAGCCAGGATAAAAAGGCAGGGGTAGGAAGATGAGTACAGGCAGGAAGTTGAAGGGTGAAGTCAGTTGGGGTGGAAGGTAGGTGGGTAGGGGAGTGGTGCTGGTAAGAAGCTGGGAGGGGATAGGTGGAAAATGTAAAGGACAGAAGAAGACAATCTGATAGGAGAGGAGAGTGGTCCATTGGAGAAAGGGAAGTAGTAGGGGTACCAGAGGAAGATGATAGGCAGGTAAATAGAAGAAAGGGGGCAAGAGGGAAGACATTATGGGGATGGAAAATGAAAGAAGGAGAGGGAGGAGAGAAATTACTGGAGGTTAGAGAAATCAATGCTCATTCAGTCATGTTGGAGGCTATGTCAGAATGTGAGGTGAGGCTCTTCCAACCTGATAGTGGCCTCATTTCGGCAGCAGAGGAGCCCATGAGCTGACATGTTGGAATGGGAATGGGGATTGAAATTAAAATGGTTGGCCATAAGGAAATTCTGCTTGTTATGGATGGAACAAAATTGCATGATAAAGCAGTCCCTCTATCTACTTCAGGTCTCACCAATGTACAGGAGCTGCTCTGGAAGCACTGAATACAGCACTTGTAGGTAAAGTGTTACCAAACCTAGAAGGATTGCCTGGGGCCCTGAATATTGGTGAGGGAAGAGTTGGATGGGCAGATGTAGCACTTGTTTCCCTTGCAGGGATAAGTGCCAGGAGGAAAATCACTGGGGAGGGACGAATGGACAGAGAAGATGATCCTTCCAGGAAGCAACGAGTGGGGGTGGTGGGAGATAAAGATGTGATTGATGGTAGGATCCCAACGAAAGTGGCGGAAGTTGTGGAGAATGGTGTGCTGGATGTGAAGGCTCGTGAGGTAGTAAGTGAGGACAACAGGAACACTATCCTTGTTAAGACAGTAGATGTCTGGGAAACGGAGGAAATGTGGGTGAGGGTAGCATCAATTGTGGAGGAAGGGAAACCCCAATTTTAAAGGAGGAGGATTGTCTAAAGTTATTTTAATAGTTGCATACAAACTGCACATTAATAGGAAAGCTGCCTGTTAGAATATATTAAATTATATATATTAAATCCTCAGCTGAATTGCTTAATTGGGATATATCATGATACCATGCACTGTGTGAAGTGAAGTACAAACCCAAGCACCTATTCACTCTCATAGGCATCACAACATAAAGAGTGTACCTGGTTGCCTATCCTGGCAAACAAGCAATGACTTCATGTTTTCTGTGTCTTGATAACTTCCAAATCTCATAGGCAGAGACTTGCCAAGGACTTCAGAGGAGATGTTCAAGGACAGTGAAGACACTGATTGCCATCAAATCTGTTTGCAAGCACAACTTGTTTCCACAGATTGCTAATGTATGTCATCACTTGGCATATCAAAGCTAATGCTCTGAGGACACTGGTGCTCTGCCTGGATTTTGTACAGGTAACTGAAAGCTATTACACTTTTCTGGAGCTCTCTCATTTGTGGAGCTGCAAGCCTGTGAGAAGCAGGCAGGTTGTAAGTTTAGCTGGTGCAGGGGCTGTAGGATCTGCTGTTCCTCACTTCCAAGTCAAAGTAGCAAGGCATAAGCAGCATCAATATTGACCTGTTATATCAGAGCTCTGGAGTGAAGATTTGTCATACAAACCTCCAAAGGAATCATAGTAACCTTTCAGAGTACAAGGGCTATGAACAGAACCTTTTATAGCACTCGGCAAGAGAGCAGCTGTGATATGTCACTGTTTATTAACATAACTCCATACCATGTCATTAGTCCACAGAGATGCCATTGTGCTCTTGTCTTGCTGTCACTGGGGACATGTGGAAAGCCTGGAAAATAAGTGAATCCTCTGTTAAATTACAAAAGCCATGATGATTTTATTGAAATTGACTGTTAAACATATTGAAAATGACAACTGTCCTTTCCTTAGGGGATTGTTCATACAGAGTCTAAATTCTCCAGCTGAATGACAAAATTTATGGGCTGGTGCCATTTTCTTTCGACAATATCACTCTGGATGGTTTTTATCTCATGCCCAAACCTATTTACTCCTACATATTAAAATTCAGTCCTATGTCCTTACTCGTACAAGAAGAGAAATCTGTTAATGTTTGACACAGCCCCAAAAGGCTGTCAAATGAGAAACAGCTCTGAATACAGATATTATGAAATGCAAGGACAGGAGGGAGCAAGACGGAAAGTTAAATGCTCTAAAGATATTTCACATTTTAATCTGTAGATACTCCCAATATTCAATCATTTTCATTACAGAAAAAAAATAAAGCTTACAAAAGCTTAATCAGGAAATTTGAAAAAAAACAAAATATATATTCTTAAGTAAGGTGATAATTTTGAGGAAACGTCTGGGCATTCCAAACATAATTCGGACATATTATTTCATAGATTTCCTGACACCTTCATGCAGTCAGTAATTTATTTTCTGGAGAGATTATAAGTTTTTCATGTTTAAAAGTGAAAATAAATGACATTGCTTCAATGCCAAACAAAAGAAAAACACCATGTGTGCTGGAAGTCAGAAATCAAAATTTAATTAAATAATTGAAAATGTTAGCAGCTGGGCAGCATCTGTGGGGAAGCACAGAGGTCCAGATTGAATAAGGGTCATGAGAGATGTGAGACAGCAGCAGTGACAGTTTCACCACAGTGTGGAGAAATTGAAACTGAGCTTACAAGCGCTCCTACAGATCTGCTGCTGGATAGAACTAAGGGTACACAAGATGAAGTTTGAAAAAATATGAAACACAAGAGATTCTGCAGATGCTGGAAATCTTGAGCAACACGCATATTCTGGAGGAACTCAGCAAGTCAGGCAGTATCCATGGAGGGGAAAAAATAGTTGATGATTTAGACTAAGACACTTCAGACTGGAAAAAAAGGAGGCAGAAGCCAAAGAAAGAATTTGGGGGAGAAGAAGGAGCTTTCCTCTGAAACTAAAATCATTGAATATTGGGGATATAAACAGCTTTTACCAATAATGAGAATCATTTGCATTCAGAGCATGAATTTATATGTTGTCTTTGGAATATTAAATTCAGCTCCAAGTCCTTGGAAACTCATTATACCGATTCCATGATATTGCCTCCACTGTAACTCTCTTCTACTTGAGCCTCAATCATAAATATGCAATTGAAGAGTAACTAATTGGTAGATGTTGAAAATATGAAATGAAAGCTGTGAGAATACAGCATCTATCAGCCAGTTTAGAAAAGTCAGAACAGAAACAGGCCCTTTGCCCTATCTAGCCCATGCCAAAACCATTTAATTTCCCTGTTCCTATTGATCTGCAGTGGGACCATGGCAATCCATAACCCCACCATTCATGTACTTATTTAAAATTCACTTAAACATTAGAATTGAGCTTGCACGCACCACTTGTACTGAAAGTTCGTTTCACACTCTCACCACCTTCTGAGTGAAGAAGTTTCCCATTAAACTTTTCACCTTTCACCCTTAACCCATGACTTCTGGTTGTAGTACTACCCAATCTCAGGGGAAAAAGCCTGCTTAATTACTCACTCTATACCCTCATAGTTTTGTGTACCTCTACCAAACCTCCTCTCAATTTTCTAAGTTCTGAGGAATAAAGTCCTAACCTATTCAATCTTTTCTATATAACTCAGGTCCTCCAGACCCTGCAACATCCTTGTAAATTTTCTCTGTAGTCTTTCAACCTTACTTACATCTTTCCTGTAGGTAGGTGACCAGCGCTACACACAACACTCCAAACTAGGCCTCACTAGGTCTTAACTAGACTAGACCAAACTAAGTCTTAAACAACTTCAATATAACACCCCAGCCCCTGTACTCACTACTTTGATCTATGAAGGTAAATGTATCAAAAATTTTCTTTACAACCCTAAGTACCTGTGACACCACTTTCAATGAATTTGGACCTGTATTCCTAGATTCCATTATTCTACCACACTCCTCAGTGTCCTACTGTTCACAATGTAATACTAATCCTAATTGGCCCTACCAAAATGCAACACCTCATACTTGTCTGCATTAAATTCCATCTGGCGTTATTCAACAAATATTTTTCAGTTGATCCAGATCCCACTGCAAGCCATGATAGCCTTCCTCACTGTCCACTACATCCCCACAAACTTGCAAGTTATATCCAACCAAAGAGTTATATACAGCCTCCAAACAATTGTCAGAATGTGATATATAAGTCATAATAGGAGATTAAAAAAAGGCATGTAATAAGGGCAATGTTCTGATTGTCATGGGGGGATTTCAATACACAGTTAGATTGTGAAAATCAGGTTGGTGCTAGATGCCAGGAAAGGAAATCTGTAGGATGCCTATGAAATAATTTTTTAGAGCAGCTCATGGTTGCACTTAGCAGGGGGAAAGCAATTCTGAACTGGGTGTTGTGTAATGAACCTAATTTAATTAGGGAGTTTAAGGTTCGGGAACATTTAATAGCCAATGATCATAATATGATAAAATTAACCCTGCAGTTTGAGAGGTTGAAGATATGGTCAGAGTCCAGTATTACAGCAGAATAAAAAGAAGTATGGAGGCATGAGTAAGGAGCGGGCCAAAGCTGATTGGAAGGAGACACTAGCAGGAATGATGGCAGAACAGGAATGGCTATTTTTTTCCTGGGCAATTTGGAAGATGCAAGATAAAGACACCCCAATGATGAAGAAGTACTCTGTTGGGAGGATAAGGCAATTGTGGCTGACACGGGAAGGGCAGAAACAATATGAAACAAATAAAAACCATATAATAGAGCGAAAATTAGTGGGAAGTTCGAGGATTATAAAGCTTTTAAAAAGCAACATAAGGCAACTAAAAAGCCATAAGGAGAGAAAAGATAAAATATGAAGGCTTTGAAAGGCATAAGTCAAACCACACTTGGAATATTATGAACAGTTTTGAACTCATTATCTTACAAAAGTTATGCTGGTATTGGAGATAGTCCAGACGAGGTTCCCGAGAATGATTCTGGGAATGACAGGGTTCACATATGAGGAGCGTTTGATGGTTCTGGTCCAGTACTTGACAGAGTTTAGAAGAATGAGGGAGGGGATCACATTGAAAACTAATGAATATTGAAAGATTTATATAGAGTGGATATGGGGAGGATGTTTCCTATAGTGGATGAGACTAGGACCAGAGTGCACAGCATCAGAATAGAGGAGCATCCATTTAGAATAGATGACAAGGAATTTCTTTATCTGGTGTGTTGTGAATCTGTGCATTTCATTGCCTCAAATGGCTATGAAGGCCAAAACATTGAGAATAATTAAAGTGGTGACTGATATGTTCTTGATTAGTCAGGATATTTATAGTTATGGGAAGAACACAAGAAAATGGGATTGAGAAGGATAATAAATCAACCATCATGGAATGCTGGATCAGACTCGATGGGACAAATGACCTAGTTCTGCTTCTATATCTTATTGGATTTTCTAATTCCAACTGCAATCTAAGATAGACCATATAGATTCTATATTATTGCAAATTATATACTGACCAGAGAGAGCCAATGAGAAATTGAAACAAAGGGCTTCACAACGTATACCCTTGGGATCCATTGTCTTACTAACTGAACGGACACACTAGAAGCAGCAACCATGGTATACCACCAAGAAAAAGTGGTCCCAGGAATCCTCATAATTGACTCTCATTCCCATGATCTCTCAGTACTTCAGATCAAACATGAGCTGGGAATCCCCTGCTAGTAACAGTTCCCTCAATTGATCATTCATCTATGTTGAACATTTGAAAGAAGCACTCAGAACAGCAAGAGCACAGAATGTATTTTGAGTTTTGGACTTTCAGTATGTACATCCAAGAGAATAGCAGTGACATTGACACTGACTGCTCTGGCCAAGTTCTGAATGAGATAGCTGCCAGATAGTGTTTGCTGCAGATGGTGAATGAACCAAAACCATGAAGACATAAGACATGTCCTCATTAATTGAACTGTTTCAAATGCTTCTGTTCATGTGAGATGGGTGTGTTTTGAGGATGGTATACTCTGTGTGCTCATAGAGGAAGAAATGTATTTGGTTGATGTGGTGCTAATCCATTGGGTTACTTTCCCAATGAATTCTGTCAGGCGCCTTTAGATTTACTGGCAATTGTGCTCCAGATGTATGCCTTGTAGATGGATACATCACAGCTGTTCTGCACAAGACCTCGGCAATCTCCAAGAGTTGTGAATGCAGTCAAGTCCATCATGAAAAGCAGTCATCTCTCCATTGTCGATGTCAAATGGAATGCAGCTCACTCAATGGAATCCTCCCATATTCACCACTCCCTCTTTTCCCCTCTTCCCTGGGGTCAAAGAGCATGATGGTGTAGCAGCTGGTATAACACTATTTCGCACTTGTGACTCGATTTCAATTCTGCTTATGTCTAAAAGGAGTCTGAACATTCTTCCAATGAGCACAAGTGTTTCCTCTAGGTGATCCAGTATCCAAAGACATATAGTGTTAGTAGGTTGATTGGTCACATAGGTGTAATCTGATAATTTCACTCATCTTGACACTGAACTGATTCCAAAACCTCGGGACTCACTTTCAAAGACTCTGCAACACACATTCTCAATATTTATTTACCTATTCATTTATTTGTTTATTTATTGTTTGCTTTTCCTTTGGTATTCATGCAGTTTGTCATCTTTTTCTCATTGCTTATTGCTCCATCTTTGTGTGTAGTTTTTCATTGATTCCATTGTGCTTCAATGTGTACTTTGAATGCCCACAAGAAAATAAATCTCAGGGTGGAATGCCCTAATGTACTTTGATCATACATTTACATTGAACTTTCAATTATGTTCAATGTTTCCACTGAAATGTGAACCTCTTGGTCCTGCCAAATCCAATCATGAGTGGAAATGGAAAACTGAGCTGATAAAGACAAAGGTAAAATATAGCCAATCATTATCATACAGATAGTATCTGTCAAGAGGATGAATTCAATCAAGTCTCTCCCAAGAACCATGTAATCACAGCCTCAATGATTCAGATAATCCTTCATGACATTATGAAATGATTGGGAGCACTATATCCAGCTAACCTAGCCCAGGTGCAGCAGAACCTGCTATGATTTCAACCAGACTATTCCAGTGGCTACAAGAATGGCCTCTACCAACATTATGGATGTTTGTTCACATATATCTTCAACTCAAGAACAACTGCACAAATCTAATCTGGCTAAATAGTGGTGTGTTAATCTACTTCCAATCATCAACAAGTAATGGAACATTTTTATGGTATTTCATTTTTACTTGTATCATTAGCATAGAGAGTCTACACCGTCTCACAGAGTAATCTCATTCATTCTGTTTCCCCACTTATTCACCCACAAACTATTGTCAATTTACATCGCTGTCGCAAATTGTAACAATAAACACAGAATGGAAGCTGATAGAGCTTGATGATACCAATTCATGGAGTGACAAAGTGAAAGATCTGCTTGCATCTATACATTCTGATGTTGATACTACACATTTTATTTGAATCATTCAACATGTGTTTAAGTAGGTTTCCTGACAATGAGTTAAGAGAATGGTAAGCTTTTGACTCTGTTGCTATTGTAAACATGATCAACTGACAAAAAAAATACTCTGTTACTATTATGAACTATGAAAAAGCACTGCTTCAAAAATATCACAGTAAACTGTGATTTTAAATTTGTAATTTCTGACAAAGTTAAGACTGGTTCAATTAAGACATTCACTGATACATGGAAATGATGGATTTGATGAACTGTCAGCTATTGTTGACACCTTTGGAGCATTTCAAGCTTCGAGTGATGACTGCAAATGTAACTTAGTCTTATGAGTTCAATCAAATGTAACAGACTAGAAGTGGAACATTTGGATGATCTAATGAAGATTAAGATGTATCTTTCATCTGGATGCAAAATTTATCTGGACGGTGCTTATGGACAATGAATTTCTAATAAAGAGAGAACAAAAAGTTTAAGAAACATGAAATATTTTATTTGTTTTACTGTATTTCGTTATACTGTTCAATTAATTGATACAATTAAACCTACAGGATTTTTCAATTTACATTCTTAAATTTCATAGTATGCATATAACAAAAAAAAACATTTAAAGTACTGTATAACTTTCAGGTCATGCAAAAATTTCCTGCTCAATGGGAAATGGTTGGTCCATGCAGCTGTAAAAAAATTTTAGAAGAACATTGCCTGGATCTGCCTACAGTTCCAAAAGACATTTCAATATCACCCACAACAGATAGGTCTTGTCATGGCAATGAATTTATATGAAAAATATAAGTCATACGGCTTGTCCAACAAATACAAAAAGCTTTGAGAGTGCATTACTCATAAGTTTGTCAGTCCTTCAGCTGCCGTGGTACTCTTGTACTGCTTTCATTAAGACTTTCATGGAACTGAGGAAAATCATGCATTCTGCACTAGACTTGCTGGTAATAAGCAATTTACAGACCCTGTGTGTTTACATTTTAGCTTTGACCCATTGTCTGTGTTTTTGCTATGAATATAAAGTTTAGAAGCAAGAGTGGAGCCCATGATCCCTCATATCTGTTCTGCTATTTAATAAGATCATGTCTGATCTCATTTAATCTCTTGTCCATTCTGATTGGCAGAAAATTGCTGAACATACATTCATTGAAAATGTTATCACACGCATTTTGTTTAAACTTAATAATCTGGAATCTATGGCAGAAAATGAAACAAGTAGAATCTTAAATTAAAAATAATTCCACCTGGATATGTGACTTTGTTGGTAATAGCAGCATATCAATTGACCAGAAATAAGTCTCAAAACTCTGCTGTCGAGCAATTTCACTGGGATGCTATGCAGATGCTTTTGTTAGCCTCTTTGCCCCTTCACTGGAAAAAGTAAAGAAAGAGATCTGGTGTTATTTTAATCTTGCTTTCCAATCATTTCTAGCAACTCTACATCCTGTTAGTTTTCCGAACATCCTCCTGCACTCTTTCTTGAATAGCAAGATTAAGAGACCAAATTTGCTTACAATAAAATAACATGTATCTACACGAGAGAATTGTGAGGAGGAATATATTTGGTAAATGAGAAATCACCCCAGACTCAAGGATGTTTTGAGTCTCTCCACGTTTAGTTTCATGAAAAGAGAAGCTAATTGTCAACTTATAGTTGTTTCAAGAAAGTATTTTTGTAGTTTTATTACAAATTTTATCACCATTTGGAAGTTACTTATGACAGAATTTATCTGCATAGGATAGCAGAAAAGTGGATACCAAATATATTGGGAACTTATTATAAAGCCATTTAACTCATTGTTTAGATATTCTTTCGATGTTAGTCAAGTTTGAATATTTGGGAACTTGTTTACTAAAATACATTTGCAAAAAGCAAGAAGATATACTTTAACATCATTGTGTCAGATTTTAATTTAAAATCACAGCCAGTTTTGCAGTGATGGTTCTAGATTATCTGTCTCTTTCAGAAACTGTCTTATTTCCATCACAACAGTTGCATCAAAATACCACAGTTGCTGCAAATATGAAATAAAAACACAAAATGCTGGAATTAATCAACAGGGCAGACAGCATCTGTTGAGAGAGAAACAGATTCTCAACATTGTGTTCATAGACTTCCAAAAAAACTTTAATCTGCTTTTGTCAGTCCTTCAGCTATCATTGTACTCTTGTAGTGGTGTCATGAAGACCTTCATGGAACTGAAGAAAATCATATATTCTGCACTAAACATGCTGGCAATAAGCAATTCTCAGACCCATTTCTCATACTACCTGTTCTAACTGATCTGCTGAATATTTCCAGTATAATCTGCTTCTGTAACATTCCACTTCTATACACAAACAATAAGCTGTTCTTCTATCTAAAAAAAATTGCATAATTTGCAATAATCCCCTCTCCCAGCATGGAATAACTGCATATGCTACTTATGCCTCTCTGAATCCACCAACGTATTTTGTTTTTCTCCTGACAAAACATATTGGGAAATTCAGCATATCAGCTAGGTTTTTAGATAATGAAATTATCATAAACTAACCTCTTCAAGGTGATATTGATTTTTTCATTCCTAATACTGTAGGCATACAACTTAGCTTGAATATTCTGAGGCACTTGACATTCTTTAAACTTTTGATTTTTAAAGTCACACAGCATCAGGCCACAACAGGTGATAGAAAGAGTTAGGTGATAGCTAAACAAGGGTAGAATAGGCAAGAGAAAATCTGCAGATGTTGGAAATACGAGCAACACACACAAAATGCTGGAGGAACTCAGCAGGCCAGGCAGTATTTAGGAAACGGGTTACGTCGATGTTTTGGGTCAAAACCTTCGGTAGGACTGAACAAGATTTTCTTTGACACAGATTTTCAGACACCACATAAATTAAGCCAGCACAAAGATATAATTAAGAATGAAACTGGATTGAACTAATGTCGGTAAATCAGAATCAGCTTTATCACTGACCTGGATGAAGTGTAATTTGTACAGTGCAGGGACTTGAAATTAATATAATTTATAAAATTAATAAACAGTGCAAAATGGAATAATGAGATAGTGTGCATGGGCTCGTGGATGTTTCAAAAATTTGATGCTGGGGGGAGCAGCTGCTTCTGAATTGCTGAGTGTGGGTCTTCAGATTCTTGTATCTCATCTCTGAGGATAGGAAGAAGAAAAGGGCATACCCCAGGTGGTGAGGATCCTTCTTGATGAATGCCACTTTCTTGAGGCATAGCCTCTTGAAGTTGTCCTTATTGGTGGGGTGGGTTGTGCCCATGATAGAAATGACTGAATCCATAACCTTCCTCTTGCAATCCTTTGCATTGTAGTCTCCACACGAGGCTAATGTGAAACCAGTCAAAATGTTCACATCTAAACATCAACAGAAATTTAAAAGAACTTTTGGTAACATATCAAAGTTGTTCAAAGTCCTAATGAAGTAAAGGTGTTGGTATGCCTTCTTCATGATTGCATCAATGTGTTATGTCCTGGAGAAATCCTCTGATGCAATAAAGAAATCAATACTGTAATATTGCGAAGCTGATACCCGACGGATAGAATCTGGTGGGGCAAATGTTACAGGAACTGTATATCAGGAGCAGAAGCACTTATATTTTCAGTGTCAGGAAATTATTAACTTAGTGGCTCTGCCCTGCAGCACATTCTACAAAAAAAATCTTGCTATTCACTGATATTTACTGAAGGGCATGCATTTGCCATAGCTGCTTGGTTCAACATTCAAAGTTAAATGTTGAGTTTATAACTATAGATCTCCTTTTAATTAAATGGTTGGATTTAATTATTGCCAACCAGTCTCTCTGGTCCTGAATATAAAGTGTGATGCAAATGTTTTTTTCCAGGTATATCTGTTGTTGGAAGTTTTTATACTGATATTTTTAACATTTTTCTTTTTGTCACGTGTTTTATCCATGCTTGTTCACAAAGTCATGGTCCTCTCTGTGTCATGGTCTGAAAACAGTGCTGTTGAAAACAACTCAATAATTGGATCTAATATTTATTTAGCATTTTCTGCTACCCAGTTGCATGAGAAACAAACTCCCTTTACCAAATCATCAAGAAGGTTTTCACTACATTAAGATGTGATCCAAAAAGTGCCAAATGCTTGCAGAGGTGACTATTACTACAACTTTATCACAATCTACCATGGGAAGTAAAGGTGTGGAGGTATAGGAAAACACAGAAGTGCAGGAGATATGAGTCTTTAGTGTGTTTGGTCATATCATATTCCATTTATAATTGTTCTCCAAATGTGTCCCATCCTTTGAGTTGCTACATGTCACCCCAGGACATTAGTGCATTATTCTGGCAGTGAGCAGGATTTAACTGTGATGCATGATTTTGAAAACCTGCATTAAGCACTTAGGTGAACAATGCAGAAATTGAAAATGACATCATATGTGTGAATAAAGCCTAGACCAATTTCCAAATTAGTAGACTTCTATCAGAATAATAGTGATCATATGAAATTTCCTGTAAATTGCTTTCAAGCACAAGCTCCACAATTGATGGGTTAACCTTCTAGATTACCTATTCTTAATAAAGCTATAGACATCATGTCAGACCATAGGATATAGGAGAAGAACTAGGCCATTTGGCCCATCATGTCTGCTCCACCATAACATCATGAATGATCCATTTTCCTCCTAGCCCCAATCTCATGTCTTCCCCACTTATCACTTCATGCCTGACTAATCATGAATCGATCAACCTCTACCTTAAATATACCTGAAGACTTGGCCTCCACAGCTGTTTGTGACAATGAATTCCACAGATTTGTGACTCTCTAGCTAAAGAAATTCCTTCACATCTCCATCCTAAATGGACGTCCCTCTGTTCAAAGGCTGTGCCCCCAGGTCCTTGCTCACCCATCATAGGGAATATCTGCTCCACATCTATTCTATCAAGGCCTTTCAAGATTTGATAGGTTTCAGTGAAATCTCTTCTCATTCTTCTGAACTCCAGTGAGTACAGGCCCAGAGCCATCAAACGCTTCTCATATGATGAACCTTTTAATCCCAGATTCTTTTCCGTGAACTTCCTTTGAACCCTCTCCATATCATTCCTCAAGTTAGGGACTCAAAACTGCTCACAATACTCGAAGTGAGGTCTCACCGGTGCTTTATAAAGTCTCAACATTATATTTTTGCTTTTATATTCCAGACCTCTTGAAATAAATGCCAACATTGCATTTGCCTTCCTCACCACTGACTTAACCAGTAAATTAATCTTCAGGGAATCCTGCACAACAATTCACAAGTCCATTGATTTCTCTATTTTCTCTCCATTTAAAAAATAGTCTGCACTTTTATTTCTGCTACCAAAGTACATGATCATACACTTCCCAACACTTCACTCCATCTGCCACTTCTTTGTCCATTTTCCTAATCTGTGTTAGTCCTTATGCTGCCACTGTGCTTCCTCAATACCACTTGCCCTTCCACATACTTTCATATCACCTACAAACTTGGTCACAAAGCTATCAGCTCCATCATCCAAATTATTGGCACACTATATAAGAGAAAAATAAGTAGTACCATTACAGACTCCTGTGGAACACCACTAGTCATCTGTAGACAACAAGAAAAGTCTCCCTTTATTCCAATCTTTGCCTCCTGCTAATCAACCAATGCTCTATCCATACTAATGCCATGGGCTCTTAGCTCTATCCATACTAATGCCATAGGCTCTTAACTAGTTAAGCAGCTTCATGTATGGTACCTTGTCAAATGCCTTCTGAAAATCTAAGTACAGAACATCTACTGATTCTCCTTTCTCTATCCTGTTTGATATATCTTCAAAGAATTCCAATGTATTTGTCACTCGTGATTTTCCCTTAAGGAAACCATGATGAGTTTGGCCCATTTTATCATGTGCCTCCAAATACACTGATATCTCATCCTCAGCAATCAATAGACAATAGACAATAGGTGCAGAAGTAGACCATTCCGCCCCTCGAGTCTGCACCGCCATTCAGAGATCATGGCTGATCATTCACCATCAATACCCAGTCCCTGCCTTGTCCCCATATCCCTTGATTCCCCTATCCATCAGATATCTATCTAGCTCCTTCTTGAAAGCATCCAGAGAATTGGCCTCCACCGTCTTCCGAGGCAGTGCATTCCACACCTCCACAACTCTCTGGGAGAAGAAGCTCTTCCTCAACTCTGTTTTAAATAACTGACCTCTTATTCTCAATCTGTGCCCTCTGGTACTGGACTCTCCCAACATCTGGAACATATTTCCTGCCTCAATCCTATCAAATCCTTTAATTATCTTAAACGTTTCAATCAGATCCCCTCTCAATCTCCTCAATTCCAGCGTGTACAAGCCCAATCTCTCAAATCTCTCTGCGTAAGACAGCCCTGCCATCCCAGAAATCAACCTAGTGAATCTACGCTGCACTTCCTCAATTGCCAGAATGTCCTTCCTTAAACCTGGAGACCAAAACTGTACACAATATTCCAGGTGTGGTCTCACCAGGGCCCTGTACAAATGCAAAAGGACATCCTTGCTCTTGTACTCAATTCCCCTTGTAATAAAGGCCAACATTCCATTTGCCCTCTTCACTGCCTGTTGCACTCCAATATTTTCCCAACCAATGAGTCAGGATTACTGGCACATAATTTCTTTTTTTCTGATAGTCTCCCTTCTTCCTTTCTTGAAGAGTGGAGTGATATTTGCACTTTTTCACTGCTCTGGAACCATGCCAGAATCTATTTGGTCTTGAAAGATCTCCTCAGCCCCCTCTTTCAGAACCTGGGGGTGTACACCATTTTGTCCAGTTGGCTTGTCTACGCTCAGATCTTTCAGTTCTTAAGCACCTTCTCTCTAGTAAAGGCAACTTCACTATTGAACTTCCAGCATACTACTAGTGTCTTCCACAGTGGACTGATGCAAAATATTTATTCCCTTTACCTGCCATTTCCTAGTCCCCCCATTACTATTTCATCTTCTTCCAGTATTCCAATATCTACTCTTGGCTTTCTTCTCCTCTTTATACAGTATATCTGAAGAAACATTTGGTAACCTCTATAATATTATTGGCGAGCTTATCTTTTGTATTCCAATCCGCTAACTTCCCATTAATTTTTCTTTGATTATATGCTCTCTCTTTGGCTTTTATGTTGGCTTCAACTTCCCTTGTCAGCAATGGTTGCATTATTCTGCCTTTAGAATATTTCTTTCTTTCACAGATTTATTTATCCTGCACTTTCTGAATTGCAACAAAAACTCCAGCTATTGCTTCTCTGCCATCATCCTTGCTAATGTCCCGTTCCAATCAAGTTTGGCCAGCTTCTTTCTCATGCCTCTGTTATTCCCTTTTCTCCACTGCAATGCTGTTACATCTGACTTTAGCGTCTCACTCTCAAATTGCAGGGTGAATTCCATCATATTATGATCATTTACCCCCCAAGGCTCTCTAATCAATTCCAGTTCATTGCCTAATCCATAATAGTTGATTTCCTGGTTGCTCAACCAGTTGCTCTAAAAGTTGCTCTAAAACGCCATCTTGTATGCACTCTATAAGTTCTTCCTCTTGGGATCCAGCACCTACCCAATCCAAAATAGCCGATCCCTTGGTATGTTCAACCACAAGCACCTCTAAAAAGTCATCTTGTATGCATTCTACAAATCCCCCCCTTGTGACCCAGTACCAGCCTAATTTTGTCAATCGATAACTATAACAAAATTCCCCCACAACAATCATAACACTGTCCTTCTGGCATACACTTTCTATCACCCTTTGTAATTCGTAGCTCACATCTTTACTGTTGTTTGGAGGTCTGTATATAACTCCCATCTGGGTCTTTTTACCCCTCTAGTTTCTTACCTCTAACCAAAATGATTCTAAATCTTCTAATCTGATATCTCCTGTTTCCAAGGATTTGATTTAAGTTTTTACCAACAGAGTCACCACATCCCCTATCCTTTTGATTCAATGTCCTTGGATGCTATGTTGTCAGCTATACTCTTCTTTAAGTCACAATGTCATAACGGTCAATCTCTAACTGTGCAATAAGTTAATCTACCTTAATTTGTATACTGCTTGCAATTAAGTATAATGCCTGCAGTACTGTTCTCATCACCATTTTTGATTTTGTTGCCCTTTTACATTGCAACTCATCCAGCTGATTGCAATTTTACCATATCATTAGCCTGTCCTTGCTAGCTAATTTATTATATACTGTTTCTGTTTGCAAACCAACTACCCCATCATCAGCCCTCTCATTCTGGTTTCCATACCCCTGCCAAATTAAATTAAATCTTTACCAACTCTAGCAGCTCTAGCAAAACCTGCCCGCAAGGATATTGATCCTCCTCAGGCTCAGGTGTAACCCATCCCTTTTGTACAGGTCATACCTTTCCCAGAGGAAATCACTATGAGGAGATCCAGAATCTGAACCCTTGCACCATGCACCAGTTCCTTAGCCACAAATTTATTGGCCAAATACTCCAATACTTAGGTTCAACACTCATCTCTTTTGAGCCATGGCACAAGACTCAGTGCCAGAGAATCAGCCACTGTGGCTGCCCCTGCTATGTCATCCCCCTCAACATATCCAAAACAGTATAATTATTATTGAGGGGAATGGTCAATGGGTACATTGTGCTGCCTGCCCATTTCCCTTCTTTCTCCTGACGGTCAGTCAGTTACCTGTTTCCTCTAACCCAGGGGTGACTACCTCCTGTAGCTCATATCTATCAATTCCCCAGTCTCCTGTATGAAGATGAAGCTCCAGTTCCTTCATTCATTCTCTGAGGAACCGCAGCATGGTGCACCTGTTCCAATGTGGTTATCCTGGAGACTGAGGGTCTCCCAGAATTCCTACATCTCACATAAAGAAAACAACACAATGCTGGAGCCATTCTCACTGCACTGACTGTGCCGTAATACATGAGAAATGAGGAATAAGGAAGAAGAAGAAACATACCAGATACCTACCTTTCCCAAGCCTGATGAGCAAAGCCAAAGCTTCCCCATTCTGACACTGTCCCACTGTTACGTACTCGTGACACGTGACAGTGGTACCCTTGTCACGTGACAGGTTGAAGCTATACTGGACTTGAGGTAACAGTCTTGTGATGGTGGAGTGACGTCATTTTCCCGCCTGTAGGGGTCATGTGACAGGTTTTTTAACAGGGTATAAAAGGAGGACCCCTCCCTGTGAGGAGGGGCAGTTCGTTGCTGGATTTGCCATGTTGACTTCATGCCACTGCATGGTTTAATGTGATGACGCAGTTTAGTTGAAGGATGAAGTTTTATCTAATGCCTAAAGTTTAAAAGGTCATTGCCAGCAGTTTCTTTACAATACTGCTAGTTGAGAATCAGGAGAGAGTGAAGATCGGAGTTCGGGAGTTAAAGATCGAGGAGAATCGATTTCGACGGTGAAACAGGTTCGACCTTGTTTGATCCTTATTGGGAAGGAATTTGTTGACTGTTCTCATGTTAATCCCTGCGAAATAGCAGAAAGGATTGGGAATAGTTCTGTAAAGGAAAGGTCAGTGCCTTTAAGCCGTTTCGTTTCGAAAATTCTTCATGGGAAAAAGTTCGATCTTGGGAACTGAAGCAACACGACGTGGAAGAGAATTTAAATCATCTTAAAAAGTCTCTCCCTTAAATGGACTGTGAGCATTTTGAACTTTTGGCAATACTACTTTAAAGAACTGTTTAAGCTTCATTGCTTTAAGAACTGTTTAAGGTGCTGCACAGCAGCTGATTTCCAGTTACGTTAGTGATTTGATTACTTTTGAGGGGTTTCTTTTCAGTGTTTAATAAACGTATTATTTGTTATAAAAACTCCTGTCTAACTCATATATTTATTGTTGCCTGAATCCGTAACACCCACTCACACAATGGCAGCTCCGATCGCACCTGGATTATTTTTGCCAACCAGACAGAAAAGGCTCCCTTTATTCCCATTCTTTGCCTCCAGCCAATCAGCCACTACTTTTTCCATTACAATCTTTCCTGTAATACCATGGGCTCATTGCTTGTTAAGCAGCCTCATGTGTGCCACCTTGTCAAAGGCCTTCTGTATAACTCCGGCAAAGAAATTTCTAAGCTCCTCAGGTTTAAATAAATGCCCCCTTATTTTAAAGCTATTTATTCATTGGGACACAGCATGGAATAGACCCCTCGAGCCACAGTGCCCAGCAATTCCACAATTTAATCGTGCAGACAATTGGCAATGACCAATTAACCTTCCAACCTGTACACTTCGGACAGTGGGAAGCAACTGGAGCACCCAGAGGAAACCCAGGCAGTCACAGAGAGAATGTACGACCTCCTTACCTGCAGCAGTGGGAATTGAACCCCAGTCACTGGTACTGTATAGCATTGTGCTGACCACTATAGTACAGTGTCACCCCAGCCATATCTCTTTGTTTGTGACTCTTCCACTGGTGAGAACATCTCATCATCAATCCTGTCAAACTCCCTCCCATTTTTATATGTTTGAATAAGGTAAACACTCTTTCATCTAAATTTCAAGCTTTACAAACCTGAATTGGGAGAAGCAGATCTTCACGAGACAGAAGAAGCCTGAGTCTGTATATCCTAAAATGTTTCTGCTACCCTGCCTGCACCACCACTATTTCCACTAGGGCAAACAGCCTCAGAATGTTGCACTCCTAATATCATGGCAGGAAGTTTTTGACTCCCTTTCTTTTTATTTCCCATAGTACAGCACCAGGAGAAAGCCTTTTTATTGATTTTGTTTTCCTTTTCTTAGCAATGCTGGTTATGAATTTTTTTAAAGATGTACACATATGTCAACATTTAGAAATCTATGAATTTTGAACACCTAGCTTCTATAGGATTTATGTGTCATTAAATGATACAGCTGTAATAGTTACTATGGAGATATTGCGCAATGCATTTTAATGATAAGCTGTACAACTCACAGCATATTTATATTTACATAAATACATCTCACCATGAGCTCAAGTGTACTCAAGAGGAAACACTGGTGTAAAAATGAAAATACGTTTTAGAATCTTGTGAGAAAAATACTGAATTTTCAGAAGATATATTTGAGCCTTTTAACGTGCATTAAACAATGTGTGGAATCCTAAAGCATGATTTGTGTATAGATCCAGTACCGTTATACTATACTGTATAGCAGTTGCAAGCTTTGTATACAAGATCAGTTATCTGCTGTGCCATTGTTAGGTTAGTACATGTATCTGCACAATAACATACCCACAATGGTAGGATTATGCTTCAGAAAGTCTACAGAAAAGGCATTTCACAAAGACCTTAATGGTAAACTCATCCATAGATTAAGATGCATGGAATCCACAGTGATGTGGCCATTTGGATTCAGAATTGCCTTGCCCACAGAAGACAAAGGGTAGTGGTCAATGGGACTTATTGTGATTGGATATCTGTGACAATTGATGTCTGTACTGGCATCTCTGCTGTTTGTGATAATATAAAAATGACCTGGATGAAGATATAGATGGCTGGTTAGTAAATTTGCAAAAGATACAAAGACTTGGCATTGTGGATAGTGTAGAAGATTGACAAAGAATGCAGTGGGATATAGATCAGTTGCAGATGTAGGAAAATGTAGGAATGGAGGGTTATGGGCTGAGTGCAGGTCAGTGGGACTAGGTGAGAGTAAGCGTTCAGCACAGACTAGAAGGGCCGAGATGGCCTGTTTCTGTGCTGTAATTGTTATATGGTTATATATGGTTATAAGTAAAAGGCAGATAGAATTTAACATGTTCAGATATGAGGTGTTACACTTTGGAAGAGCAAGTGGAAAAGGACAGCACAATGTTAATGGCAAGACACTTACAGTGTTGATGTGCAGAGAGTTCCAACTCCACAGCTCTTTGAAAGTGGCCTTACAGGTTGATAGGGTGGTTTAAAAAGTGTATGCCATGCTTGCCTTTATGAGTTGAGGCACTGAGTTCAGAGTCCAGAAGTGATGTTGAGCTTTATGAAACACTGATTAGGCTCATTTAGAGTATAGTATACAATTCTGTCACCCCATTATAGGAAGAACGTGGAGGCTTTGGAGAGGGTGCAGAAAAGATTCACCAGAATTTTGCCTGGATTGAAGGCATGTGCTATAACCAGAGTTGGACAAATCATTCTGGAAGATTTCTCTGGAGCAGCGAAGGCTGAGAGGAGACCAAAAATAGAGCTTTATAAGATGAGAGGTTTGGTTGACTGAAATGTACTGCCAGAGCTGGTGGTGGAAGAAAATGCAATGGAGGTGTTTAAAGGTACTTAGGCACATGAAATTTTCAGAGAATGGAGTGAAAGGGATACTTACAAACACCAGAAAATCTGCTGATGCCAGAAATACAAAGAAATACACACAAAATGTTGAAGGAACACAACAGTCCAAACAGCATCTATAGAAAAGAGAAAACAGTCGACATTTTGGGACAAGATCCTTCTTCAGTCCTGATTAAGAGTTTCGGCTTGAAATGTTAACTGTTTACTCTTTTCTATAAATGCTGCCTGACTGGCTGAGTTTTTCCAGCATTTTGTTGGAATATGGATATTAATTAGGCAGAAAGAATTAGTTTAGTTATATGCTTGATTACCAACTTGATTTTGTTGGGCACAATATTGTGGGTGGAAGAGCCTATTCCTGGGCTACCTTTTATGTTCTAACACTAAATTCGAGGATTCATTCAACCATAAAGGCTTAGACTGTTCAGACAATCAGTTAATGGGGAGGTGAAAGCATATTATTCAAGAAAGGGAGTAGAGCTAGCCCAGGGAATTATAGACCAGTGAGTCCTACTTCAGTGGTTGGAAAGCTGATGGAGAAGATCCTGAGAGGCAGGATTTATGAACACTTGGACAGGCATAATATGTTTAGGAATGGTCAGTATGGCTTTGTCAAAGGCAGGTCATGCCTTATGAGCCTGACTGAATTTTTTGAGGATGTAACTTAAACATTGATGAAGGAAGAGCAGTAGATGTAGTTAGTGTATATGGATTTCAGCAAGGCATTTGATAAGGTACCCCATGCAAGGCTTATTCAGAAAGTAAGGAGGCATGGAATCCAAGGGGACATTGCTTTGTGGATCCAGAACTGGCTTGCCCACAGAAGGCAAAGAGTGGTTGTAGATGGGTCATATTCTGCATGCAGGTTGGTCACCAATGGTGTGCCTCAGAGATCTATTCTGGGACCCCTACTCTTTGTGATTTTTATAAATGACCTGGATGAGGTAGTAGAGGGATAGGTTAGTAAATTTGCTGATGACACAAAGATTGGGGGTGTAGTGGACGGTGGGGAGAGCTGTCAGGGGTTACAGCAGGACATTGATAGGTTGCAAATCTGGGCTGAGAAGTGGCAGATGGAGTTTAAGCCAGATAAGTGTGAGGTTGTTCATTTTGGTAGGTCAAATATGATGGAAGAATATAGTATTAATAGTAAGACTCTTGGCAATGTGGAGGATCAGAGGGATCTTGAGGTCTGAGTGCATAGGACACTCAAAGCTGCTGTGCAGGTTGACTCTGTGGTTAAGAAGAAGGCATATGGTGCACTGGCCTTCATCAATCATGGGATTGAGTTTTGGAGCTGGAGGTAATGTTGCAGCAATATAGTATCCTGGTCAGACCGCACTTTGGAATACTGTGCTCAATTCTGGTCACCTCACTACAGGAAGGATGTGGAAACCATAGAAAGGGTGCAGAGGAGATTTACAAGGATGTTGCCTGGATTGTGGAGCATGCCTTATGAGAATAGGTTGATGAACTAGGCCTTTTTTCCTTGGAGAGACAGAGGATGAGAGTTGACCTGATAGAGGTGTATAAGATGATGAAAGGCATTGATCGTGTGGATAGTCAGAGGCTTTTTCCCAGGGCTGAAATGCCTATCATGAGAGGGCACAGTTTTAAGGTGCTTGGAAATAGGTACAGAGGAGATGTCAGGGGTAAGTTTTTTTTTTACGCAGAGAGTGGTGAGTGTGTTAAATGAACTGCCCATGACAATGGTGGAGGAGGATATGATGGGGTCTTTTAAGAGACTCCTGGACAGGTACATGGAGCTGAGAAAAACAGAGGGCTATGGGCAACCCTAGAGAATTTCTAAGGTAAGGGCATGTTCGGCACAGCTTTATGGGCTGTGGGTTTTCTATGTTTCTATGATATTTAGAATGAAGTTTTGTGCAGAGTATAAAATACAAAGTGTAAGTAACTTACATTTCTGAAGGAATTGCAGCAGGAAGCTGCCACTGATATTTGAAATGATGACAATGATATTTATGCCAATAGAGTTTGAACACCACCCATATGTGAAAGGGATTGATTTGCAAAGTTGGAAACCCTGGACAATGTAGCTACCCAGCCTAGGATGACCTTCAAGGCCAGGAAGTCCTGATGCATTCTGATGAAAAAGGATGAGGTTACTAGCAAGTTCAGTCTTCAAGTACAGGGAGAAGTCATCCCATCCATAGATGACAACCCAGTAAGGTGTCTTGGAAAGTGGTTTAATGCAGCAATGACGGATGGTGCCAACATCACTGGCACTGTAAAGCAGACTGGAGAGTGGCTGAAGAAGATTGACAAAACCAGAGACATGGCTCTACTAACATGATCTTCTACCAAGGCTGCTCTGGCCTTTCACGTCATATGACCATTGTAGAAGGCATCGAGAGGACAGTCAACAAGCAGCTGTGGAGCTGGCTGGCGATCCCCTCAAAGCTTTGCTTCAGTGGGACTCGACATAATATCAGGGCAGCTACCTGCCATTGTCGTCAGTAGTCGAGGAGTTCAAGGTGGCAAAGTGTGGAGAGTGTTAACCCTCTAGTGGCTCTGACGACTAGCTATTAAACCGAGCAGGAGTCACAACAAGATTGGGCCAGAAGTGTGCCGCCAACTCGGGCATAGACCATGCATTGAGCTCCCCATAGTTCAGAGACATCATTGGCAACCAATGCCGGGAATGGCAAGTCCTCAGCTTTGCATACGTCTAATGATAGGGGAGTGCAAGTGCAAGGGATAGACATTGTCATTGTCCAACTAGAGGTATGGAACCCCACGGATAAAAGGTAGTTATCAAAGGCAGTGGAGTTGGTGTTACAGGGTGCCTGGATGAAATGGGATCTTCCCAAGTGCAAGATCAGAGTTTTGAAGACTGGAACATTCCACATTTCTTTTCTCCTGTGGTCCATGTATGACAGCCTCCCTACAACATCCCAGCTGCACACATGGGGACTGCGAAAGGAATCTAACTGCAAGCTTTGTGGTCAGGGGATTTCACTGGCACACATGCTGTCTGAATACAAAACAGCTTTAACATAAGGATGGTATAGGGGGCACTGCAACAAGGTTCTGCTGTCTCTTGCTGACACACTAGAGCGGGAGAGGTGTAAAAAGAGTCCAGTTGGCAAAGAGGCAAACAGGGCAGTCATTTTCATCAAGGAGAGGGCCACGTCAGTCATATCAAAGAGGCCGCAATCCAAGCTGCTGCAAACTGCCAAATCATGGGAGATAAGGGTCGATGTGGGGAGGAAGCTGCAAACCATGCACTTTGACCAGACATCTTATTGTGGTCCACCAAAGACAAGAAAATCATCCAGATGGAGCTCACAGTACCAGGGGAGGAAAGATGCGAGGCGGATCATGAGAGGAAGACACTGAAATACCAGCCCTCTGTCCAGGAGTGCAGGGACAAAGGATGGCAGAAGTGGCTATTCCCCATGGAGATCAGCTGTGGAGGGTGCCTAGCAAGTTTGGCATGGAGGTTGCAGTATCTGCTGGATCTTGATGAAAAGAGCAAGAACCTAGCAGCTTGCAGGGTTGAGGAGAAGCAGAAAAAGCCTCTTGCAGGATATGGAGCAGGCGAGAGACATTGATCTGGAAGTCAGAAGCAGCTGGGCAGTGAATTGTCCACCACTGCTGAGCCACCAGCTGGAGAGTGTAGTGGCTAAATGTTGAAACCCTCTATGAAGGTTGGGTACCAGCTGATGACATCTGCTCCTGGCCAAAGGCAACGGTTACCCTATCAGGTAACTTAAGAGACCACCCAGTGTATGATGCCAGTGCATGTATACAAATTAAGAAATTACGCTGAATGTTTTGAATATCTTTAATTCCTTAATTTTCCACACAACCTTAAAGAATGGCCTGTGGTGAAAACAGTGAGCTTATTGATGATGAGTTGAATTAATCCATGCAGTTTATCATGATTGGAAAGCAATATTCTCAGGCTAGTTCAGCTGGTTACAGCTGCATCAGGATTAATCCAACCTAAATTTGCTTCCTCCAAAGACGGTGTAAGTAAAATCAGCCAATGTTTCTAAAAATGAAATGGATAGTTTCATGAAAAATAGCTTGCAATATTATCATGAAGACAAATTCAAGATAAGTCAGTCTCGATGAGCTGAAAGGACTCCTTGTGTGTTGTTTGATTTGGTGATAAAATGTTACCAGATTGTCATTAATTTTGAAAAGAAAAATCAATTCTTTAAAAGTGGCGTGGTTAATTTGATGACATCAAAACTAGCAATCTGGGCAGAAATGAATGCCAACCTTGATTTATTTGTGAATTAATGTATTGAGCAAATTGACAATTTATTTTCTTCCATCATCATTCAAGCTTATTTTGGATTTCCAGTTAATTTGAATTTTTGATCTACTTATTGGCATTTGAGAAATAGTCATGTGTATCAAAATGCACAATGACCTATTTTGCATATAAAATTTTGAAAATACAAATTTTCTGCATTCAGCATCTCTTTATTAGACACAAAGCCATGTTACATTGGATTTTTTTAACACTCTTGTTGATGGAATTCTATTACTGATGCATTTTCCATATCTCTGGCTTACTGTGCGATCAATACTTTAGAAACAGACTGCGTTACTCAGATGAAGCACAATTTTTTTTTTTTGCTCAGACTTAAAATAATCATGTGACAAGTTTATTGTATGTTTTGAGGACTGGTAGGCAGCTCAGCATTCTAAACATCATCACCTCAAATCTTATTGTCAAGCTCCAAGACCCGGACCTCTGTAGCTTCCTCTGAAATTGGATCTTCAACTTCCTCACTGGGAAAACAAAATCAGTACAGATCAGAAACTTCATCTGCCCCTCACTGACCAACAACATAGGTGTCAGTATCTCTATCTTAGAAGTTTAAAGAGATTGACGAGTCTTCAAAGACTTCTACAGATGTGAGATGGAAACCTGCTGGTTGCATCAAGGCCTGTCATGGAAGCTCCAATGCAGAGGAATGCAAGAGGCTCTAGAGAATAGAGTGGAGAACTCAGCCAGTTTCATCACAGGTACATCTTTCTCAATTAGGAAGGACATCTATAAAAAGTGATGTCTCAAGAAGGCACTGTTCATCTTCAAGGACCCCCACCACCTGGGCCATGCCTGTTTCCAATTCCTGCTATCAGACAGGAGGCACAGGAGCCTGTAAACCATACTTTAAGATTCAACAATGGTTTCTTCCCCACTGCCATTAGATTCTGGAAACATTCTGAAAATTCCTAATTCTATCTTGGGCGTTATTTCCTTCAACTTGTAATAATGTTAATTTTTTTGTTTATTGGGTGCTGTATAATTTATGTTAATTTATGTTTGTCATATTTGTAATGTACTGTGCTGCTGCTGCAAAAAGCTAATTTTCATGGCATTTATATGCTTGAACTTGAACTCATGATTGGTCTTGCAGACTAGAGTTGTCAGTGTTCAATTAGGTGGAGGCAGCTGTTCTGGGAAGATTGAAAATGTGAGATTTGGGACTATTTGTGTCACAATTTTAATGGTTGAATATTCTGTTAATGCCACACCAAGAAACAGCAATTAAATAACAAAATGGTCTCCGTGCAGATGGAGGCCTTTGGTTATTGATTCTAATTCTATTTTCTGACAGTAAGTTCCAGCTGGTCCACTCCTCTGTTTTTCCCCATTGCCCTGTTTTTAGTTTTTGTTTGCTTTCCTTTCAAATACTTATCCATCTTCCTTCTGAAAGCTATAATTAAAACTGCCTTCATAATTACACCAGCAGTACAATTTAGAACCCAACCACACATTACAGAAATGTTTCCATGTGTCACTTTTGGTTCTTTTCCCAACCATATTCATTCATATTAAATAACATCCCTTCCCATCTTAGGAGACAAACTATACGCTGATATTTGCTGTAAGTCTACAGACTCCCAATGTTACACTTCCTTTCACCCAGTTTCCTGTAAGAAAGCAAGTTTCTTTGGCTCCACCACATCTGTACTTGAAGATGAGTCTCTATTTCAGGATACCTCCAGGAAATGGGGGGGCTTCCCTATTGTCATGATATATGGAGTCCTCATCCATAGCCCCTCAATTTCCCACACTTCTGCTCTCACTGCACCTCCCCTAAGAATGATCAGAGATAAACTTTCCATAGTCTTTACATTTCAGCCCAGCAGCCTCTGGATTCAGAGCATTATTCTTCCATATTTCCAACACCTACAAAATGATACCACAACTCATCACATTTCCATCCCCATCCCTTTCTGTTTTCTACTGGGACCACTCTGTCCATGACTCACTGGTTCACTCACCCCTCCCCACCAAACCACTCTACTCACCCTTCACCAATTCTTTGTACTTTCCTCTGCAGCCTTAAGAGGTGCAACACCCATTCTGACACCTTCTCCCTCGCCGCTATCCAGGACCACAACACTCCTCCCAGGTGAGGTAGAGATACTTTAGAAGCTTGTAATGTGACCTCTATACAGATGAGATGAAACATAGGTTATCCAACCAGTTTCTCAGGCACAAGCATTCCATCAGTGATCAGCACACTGAGCTCCCGGTTTCATATCCTTTCAGCCTTCCCATTCCCAAACCAATCTGTCTGTTCTCAGTCTTCTCCACAGCCAGGGTGAGGACAAACACAAACTAGAACAGCACCTCATATTCCACAAAAATAAAACTGCAGATGCTGTGGATCAAAGAATATGAACACAACGCTGGACCTGCTGAGTTCTTCCACGTATTCTACCTCATATTCCACCTGGGTGGCTGACAACCTAATATCAAGGAATGTGAGCATTTTCAGTCTCAGGAAACCCATATCTCTTGTGCTCCTTTCCCTCTCCTTCTGATCAGTTCAGGTTCACCTATCCCACTCCCACACTTCCTAACTTACCCCTCCCTGCAGCTCCTCATTACCCCATTTCTTTAGCTTGCCCACCTAGTTCCTTCTGTCCATTATACCCCTGTATCTGGCTCTGCTCATTAACCTTCCTTATCAGATTTCAGAATCTTTAGTCCTTTGTTGTTCTCTCTCACTTTCTAGCCTCTAACTTTACATCCACCCTTGCCCCTCTCCCTTGTTGAACTTTCAGCTCATCAGGCCCTCCCCATCTGGCAGCTCCTGCCTCACTCCATTCCTCACTGCTCAATACCACTTGTCTCCCCTCTAGAGCTGAAGCAGTGAAGCGGAGTGGAGATGGGGGCATGGATTGCGACCCAAAATTTACTGCATCCATATGCTTCCATAGATGCTGCTTGACCTGTTGAGTTCCTCCATTTGTAGTTTTTTTTGTTCTGATTTTCCTTTCAGCTGCATTCACATTTTCCAGATCAAAAGTGTAGCAATGACCCCCTCATGTGAGCTCAAGCAATGTGTGTTCTTTTGTGGACCGATCTTCATTTCAGCTTTACCCAGGGCCATTCCTTCAGCTCTTTCCTCGGTATATAAACAATTAATTTTAGATGCTGCTTTTTGAGAAGATAGCCAAGCAATGATCTGAGTGGAATAAGGAACAAAGGTCAAAAGTTCAAGTTTATTGTCATTTCAACCATATACATGTATACTGCCAAGCAAAATGGTGGAGGGGCAGACAACATTGAGGAAGCAGGAGTCCGGAAAAAGAATTAGATAGTTTTGAAGAATAGGCAAAAAAAAAGTAGATAGAATGCAAAAATGGAAATACATGGTCATGAACTTTGGTAGAAGGAATAAAGGAATAGACTATTTTCTACATAAGGAGAACATTTAGAAATTGGAGATGTGAAAGATTTGGGACTCCTAGTTCAGGACTTAGGTTAACTTGAAGATGGAGTTTGTAATATGGAAAGCAACTGCAATGTTCGCATTCATTTTAAGAGGATTAGAACATAGAAGCAAGAATGTAATGCTGTGCCTTATGTGATTGGTCAGACCACATATGGAGTATTTTGGGCCCCATCTTTATGGAAGAAAGTGTTGGAGGATCTAGTGGAATCTGTGGAATTCATTGTCACAGATGGTTCTGGAGGCCAAGTCATTGAGTATATTTAAAGCAGGGGTTGATTGGTTCTTGATTAGTAAGGACATCAAAAGGTTACTGGGAGAAGGCAAGAGAATGGGGTTGAGAGAGATAATAAATCAGCCACGATGGAATGGTGGAATACACTCAATGGGCTGAATAGCCTAATTCTGCTTCTCTGTGTGTGAGGGCTAACATATGAGGAATGTGTGATGGCTCTGGGTTTGTACTTGCTGAAGCTTTAGGGACGATCTCACTGAGACTGACTGAATATTGAAAGGTCTAGTTGGGGAGAGAATGTTTTCAGTAGTGAGAGAGTCTAGAACCAGACAACCTCAGAATGAAAGGTAGTCCGTTTAAAACAAAGATGCAGATGGATTTCTGAGACAGAGGTTGGTGAATATATGCAATTCATTGCTAAGATGCTGTGGATGCCATGTCGGTTTGGTATATTGAAAGCAGCGGTTGATTGACTCTTGATAAGTAAGGGTGTCAAAGCTTAGAGTGGGAAGGCAGGAGAACAGGTCGAGAGGAAAATTAAATCTGCCATGATCAAATGACAACAGAGTCAATGGGCTGAATGGCCCAGTTCTGCTCCCATGTATTATGATTCAAACGAAATTGTTGCTAGCTATGGAGATAGCTGTGCCTGTAAGAGAAAATGCAATTGTAATATGGGAGTATGACAATCTTAGGCAGCATTCTCAGTGTGGACAGGAATTCTGATGAAGGAATAGACTTAGTGCAATATAAATGCTATATGGTGATGGTTTGGGCATTTTTGCCAAGAACTGCAAGTGTTACCTATCATCAAAACTCAAGGAAAGCTTACTTGTACATATCTGCAACATAGCTCAAAGGACACTAGGAATAGCAGATGACCTGAAGTGTCAGTGAATAATACAAATGAGGGCTGCACTTGCAGAGGTATAAAACCCACATTGAGAGAATGCTTTGTGTGTCATGGATTCACACACTTATTGTTCATGTGGTAATCAATAGCACCAGGCAAATATTTATTTCACTGTTGAATGATTTTCTAATTTCAAAGGGCAAAGCAAGTATTGCATCATAATAGCAGCAAAATACTGAGGTATTAATTATAGAATGTCCCATCAAGATAACTGAGAAACAGACTTGCAAATCAATGAAATCTACTTGCCAGAATAAAATATCCTGATGGAAAAGACGCTCTGAGTCCAGGTCCAGTAAAAGACATCCTGGCTTGAGTAACTCAAAACAGAAGCATTACCCAAATACTTACTTATTTGTCACAGGCAGCTCAGGGAGAGAGTAAGTGATTTATCTGGGCAGGATGACTCCAAAGATTCACAGAAATAACTGTGTGGCAACAAGAGTCTGGAAATAAGCTGTGGAGTAAAAGACTCAATGTGCTAAAGTGAAAATTAAAAAAATAAAAGTTGCAGACACTGAGAATCTGAAATAAAGACAGAAAATGTTGGAAACCTTTATAGTGAGACCCATCAGTACTACTGGAAAACCCAATATCTGCAATTCTTCTACGATTTTCAGTTTTCAGTTCCTAGGTGTGAAGATCACCAGTAGCTGTCCTGGTCCAACAACATTGATCTCACGGCCAATAAAGCTCACCAACAGCTTTAATTCCTCATGAGGCCAAAAACATTTTCTATGTTCCTGTCGTCCATTACCAATTTTTGTCTGGATGCGTAACAGCTTGGTTATGGCAACTATTTTGCACATGACCACAATAAACTGCAGAGAGCTGTGGACACTGCTCAGCACATCCCAAAAGCCAGTTTCCCCTCTATGAACTCTGTCTATACTTCTCACTGCCATAATTACAGCCAACATAATCAAAGACCCGGACATTCTCTCTTCTCCTCGCTCCCATTGGTCAGAAGATACAAAAGCCTGAAAGCACACACCACCATGTTGAAGGACAGTTTTCATCCCACTGTTATCAGATCTTGAATGGACTCAAAGCCTTAAAATCTATCTCATCATTTTTATGCACTTTATTATTTACCTGCACTGCTCTCTCTTGGCAGCTTTTGCACTTCATTCTGTATTTTTATTGTTTTACATTATTCTAGCTCAATGCACTGCATAGTGTGAAGGTTTGATCTGTATTAACAGTGTGCAAGACAGGCTTTTCACTGTATCTTGCTACATAATGAATACCAATACCAACCTGGTTGTATGCTTTAACCCTTGCTCTACTTTATCAATACCTACAACTGTGTGACTAAGCATAGATCTGACACTATCTACAAATTCACTGATAATATCACTGTTGGTGGAGTCACAAACTATAATGGGAAGACATAGACTAGAGAGCTGTTTGAGTAGTATCATGTTGGCATTAATTTCAAAAGGAATAGTGTATAAGAATAAGGAAGCGTTGATGAGGCTCTATGGGGGACTGCTGAGACCCCATTTGGAATACTGTGTGCAGTTTTGGGCCCTCTATCTTAGAAAGGATGTGCTGATGTTGGAGAGAGTTCAGAGAAGATTCACGAGGATGATTCCTGGAATGCGGGAACTAACATATGAGGGGCGTTTGTCAGCTCTTGGATTGTATTCATTAGAGTATAGAAGAATGGGAGGGGTCTCATAGAAACATTTCAAATGTTGAAAGGGTTGGACAGAGTAGATGTGGAAAGGCTGTTTCCCTTGGTGGGTGAGTCCAGGGCAAGAGGTCACAGTCTTAGAATTAGAGGGTACCCATTGAAAACAGAGATGAGGAGAAATATTTTTAGCCAGAGGGTCGTGGATTTATGGAATTTGTTGCCACATACAGCTGTGGAGGCCCAATCATTGAGGGTTTTTAAGGAGGAGATTGACAGGTATCTAAATAGTCAGGGTATCAAGGGATATGGGAAAAAAAAAGCCAGAAATTGGAACTAGACAGGAGAATAGTTTAGCTCATGGTGGAGTGGCAGAGCAGACTCGATGGGCCAAATGGCCTACTTCTGCTCCTTTGTCTTGTGATCCTGTGATAACAATGAACTTGTATTCAATGTCAGGAAGATCAAGGAAATGAAGGGGAAGTTAAGTGAACATATGAAATCCTGCCATATAAAGGGTGAACAACTTCAAAATTCCTGGGTTTCAACATGTCAGAGGACCTATCCTGGGCCCAGCACATCGATGCAACCATGAAGAAGGAAGGCTAGTGTCTCTACTTTCCTAGATGCTTAAAAAGATTCAGCATACCATTAAAGATTCTGTCAAACTTCAACAGTGGAAAACATTCTGAAAGGTTGCATCATGGCTTGGCATGGAAATGCCAATACATAGGATCACAGGAGGCCACAGAGAGTGGTGGACTCAGCTAGTTCAATCATGGTTACATCTTACCCTACCATTGAAGACATCCAGAAGAGGAAAGTGACGTCCATGATCAAGGACTCTAGTCGTCTGGGCCACGTGCTGTTCTTGATGCTGCTGTCAGGAACCTGCGTAACTACACCTCAAAGTTCAACAAGTGCTCTTCCCCACTGCCAACAGATTCTTGAACTGACCTGACAAACCCAAACACTACCTTGGACTGTATTTCTTCCCATTCTCTTAAGCTTGCACTTGTTGTTATGTTTATATTGTTGTTTATTTTTTTCCAGCATGTAAAATTTATGATAAATGAAGTTTATGTTAACTTGTTTGTTTTGTTTTTAATGTGCTGTAATGAGCTAATTTTTATGGTATTGATACCTGGGAATATAAAAATATACTTGAACCTGAACTAGGTATTAGTCTGATACATTGCTGCAAAAGATATTGGTATTTGGTTGAGAGCATTTCCCTTCAATAAGAGTTGTGCTGTTGATACTTCTATCTCTTTTTACTTATTTTTGCAAGCAGCACAACAAATGAGTTCCCAGATATTACATGCTGGAACACAAACCTTTCACTGAGTGCCACTTGTGTTATATAAACTCAGTTTCTCTTTCAATTTATGGGTGGGAGT
This sequence comes from Hypanus sabinus, assembly GCF_030144855.1. Taxonomy (NCBI): domain Eukaryota; kingdom Metazoa; phylum Chordata; class Chondrichthyes; order Myliobatiformes; family Dasyatidae; genus Hypanus; species Hypanus sabinus. Next base: position 116,171,678 of record NC_082710.1, on the reverse strand, counting down.
GGAAGTTCCCCATTTCCTGACCTGTTCTAAAATGGAAGTAGGCAGAGAATAATTGTACTGGCTCTCAAACTGTAGGTTACGTTGAGGAAGAGCCCAAAGATTTAATAAATAAACTACATAATGATTCAGTAATTATAGTCTGACTAAACTTAATTGTGTATCAGCTCCACGACAGCTTAATCATTTCTGTTCATTAATCACTAGTGTCAGTATAATTCTTCATGGTCAAACATTTGCCATGTCGCTGTGCTGTGAAGTGAATACTCCTGTCAGTTATTTGTTCATTGCATGTGAAACTTTATTTTGAGTTCTATTTGGTAGATTTTAACATGTTTATTAATAAAGCAGGGCACCTAGAACAGAATATGCAGACATGAAAAATACAAGCATCAAGTCACTTGGCCTGCCTTTTTTATCTGTTCCAATTATTCATTAAGATCATTGTTGATTCTTTACCCTGTGCAATTTTCTTTACTAAACTCATATTCAATTCATGCTTAGATATGTAAAAGTCAGTCTCTAAATACCCACAATGACTGAGCTTCCACAGCACTTTTGAGCAAAGATTTCACCACCCTAGCCCTCCTCAACTCCTCACCCACTTCATCTCAGATGAGGATGTTTCTTTGCATCTTGGTCCTGGAACGGTCAACCCCTTTTTTGAGAACATGATCCTTGCTTTGAGACACATCAGCCAGGGGAAACATAATCCTTGCATCTATCCTGTCAAGGCCAGTAAGAAATCTGTACATTTCAATAAAATGACCTCTCATCATTCTAACTGTAGAGTGCTCAAGCTCAGTGTGCTTAATCTCTGTCCTTCAGACAACTCACTGTCTTGACAATCAGTGTAATGAACCTTTCTTGCATGCAAACTTATCCTTCCTTAGGTTTGGAGACCAATGTATAGTGTTTTGAATGGGTTTCCTAGGGACCTATATAGAGGGTGATGCCTAAGCGCAGTGAGCTAACAAAGGAGGTGGCAGAGTCAGGTGCAAATACACTTAAAAGACATTTAGACAGGAACATTGATGGAAAATATTTGTCGCAATATGGGCCATTCACAGCACTGGCTGAAGTAGGCAATTTAGTTGATGTGGACAAGTTGGGTCATAGGACCTGATGCTGTGCTGTATGTCTCTGACATTGTTACTTGTACCCTTAATATCTTGCCTTAGGAAAATGCAACATTTACCTTTCTAATTCCATGCTGTAATTTCACATTAATTTTCAGTAATTCAGATCTAGGCCCCTCTGCACTCGATCATTTTCTACTGTTTAAAAAAACTTGGTCTACTTATGTTTTTTTTTACTAAAGGAGAAAGTACATGCTGAAAACATTATGTATATGATTAGGAACTTCTTCCTCTATATTTTGTGTGCAAAGTTCAGCAGTCTGGGGAATTAGAAAAACTCAATGCCGTCAGTAAATATTTTCCTGAGCAGCTTCATTGGTTGAGTAAATTACCAAATTCCCAAGTGTAATATTTACTTTGTTAGACCATGAATTGACTGTTCTTCCACTGAATGTCAATGTGTTACTTTAAAATGTGTCTTATGTAAGATTTTGAGTATAACTATTGCTTCATGTGCAACATTCAGTGTTTTGGAATATAAAGAAAGAGAGGACATGAACTAAGGAAAGGTTCATTTCTAATGTTCTAAAGTGGATGCAGCATAACTGTTACTTTTAAGTTAATCCAGCTAGTCCTTTTGTCCATAAATTTCAATATTTGTATCATAATATACTAACATCTGCTTCACTTTCTCTGTTGCTAACTGGTCAGAAATAGTTCTGAAGTACATGTGCAGAACACAGTGATTTATTTTTGGGATCATAAGAGGGATGGTTCAATATAGAACAGAAAGCTGTGGAAAAACTTAGAAGGTCAGCCAGCATCAGTGGAAAGAAAACTAGGATCTTAAATCAGAACATATTCCTCCAGTTTCCTTGGGACTTCAACATAACAGTGGAGTGGACATATTCTCCTCTCCTCCGCGTTCAGCATTTGAAGGGGTCACTCAGTCTATTTGACCGGCTCTTCCATTCCTGCCTGCCACTCCCTATATATCAGGAGGGGCAAACCTATAGTATCCAGGCCAAAGAGAGAACATGTAAAAATTTGATTGTTATGCAGGATTCAGTATCGCTCCTTGATTCTTTAAACTGCACCATTAACAAAAGATTCATACACACAAAACATCTAGATAAGCCTCTTCTGAACTAATATTGCTGCAATCTGCAGCCTCTAATTTCCCTTGAAGTAATGTACTAATAAAACTAGCAATTTCACAAGCTCCTGAAGGACTCAGCAGACGTGTCTCTCAGCTATGCAGGTACAGTACCTCTAAGGACCATCACCATAGCCAGAAGAGAGAGAGAGAGAGATGAAGACTCCAAGGTGCCAGGAGGCAAATGAAGGATTGCTGTGTTCCCTGTTTCATGGAGACATGATTCACTCAGGACATGTCAGATACACCAGTTCGGTCAAAGGAGGTTCTCAATCCACTAGATGGACCGAGCTGCTGAATTAGAAAAGGCAAGAGGTGGGTTCCCTATTTTATGATAAACTCCTTGTGGTGCTCAGGCATAACTGTCTTGTCTCACTTTTGTTCTCCCAAACTGGGACATCCAATTATTAAGTATCATCCATTTTACTTACCAAGAGAACACACACAAAATGCTGGAGGAACTCAGCAGGTCAGGCAGCTCCTATGGAAAAGAGTAAACAGTTGATGTTTTGGGCCGAGACCCTTCTTCCGGGCTACTGATAAGAAAGTTCTCCTCCATGATCCTCATTGTAGTTAACATACCGCCAAAGCCAGATCTCTCAATGTGATGTAACTAGCAAGTAAGAAACAGCTTACCCAATGCCTTTCAAATCATTGCCAGGGACTTCAGTTAGGCTTGTTTTACAAAACCGCTGCCCAGTTTTCATCAGCCTATCACCTGTATCACTAATGGCCCCAACATACTCAACCATTGTTACAAAACAATTAGGAAAGTCTACAGTTCCATCCCGAGACTACATTTCAGAAGATTTGATGATCCGGCTGTCCTCCAAGCTACATACAGGCAGTAGCTAAGGAGCAAAGCTCTGGAAAAAAGAAAAACAAAGAGGTGGTCACAGGAGGCAAAAGAGTTGTATGGGATTGCTTCAATTTGGTGGACTGGGCCATGCACAGGGACTCATCAGAGGATTTGAGCGAATGCACCATAGTTGTTACGAATTTTATAGTTGTCACTCACGAATAAGCGTGTTCTAATTAAATCATTCAGTCCTCCACAAACAGAAGCACTGGCTGAACAAAGAGATGGAGCTTGGTCTGTTCAATCTGGTGTGTTTATTTAGGCTCCAGTAGCACTTAACTCCACTGTGATGAAGTGCTTTGAGAGATTGGTAATGAAACATATCTACTCCTGCACGAGGCAGGGTTTGAATGCCATCACCTCCTACAAAGCAAAATCAAGCAACATGGGAGACAGCAGGGCTTCACTTCCAGATGAGCACAATGCCTTCTGTGCTCACTTTGACTGTCAGAGCATGGGGAATCCATCTGAGCCCCTAAATCCCCCAATGATCCAATGAACTCAGTCCTGAAGCTGATGTGTGGCTGAATCCACGGAAAGCATCTGAACCAGAATATTTCAACGCCTGCCCGAGGAGCAACTTGGATCCTCTCCAATTAATTCTACTTTAGAACACCTGGACAGTGAAGGTGCGCACATCAAAACAACTTTATTAGCTACAACCCTGCATTCATCACCTTCATCCCCTAAAAAATAATCAAGTTGCTCCAATACCAAGACTTCATTATCTCCTTGTGCAAATGGATCCTCAATTACATCACTTGCAGATTCTAATCAGTTTTGGACCGGCAAAAACACCTCCTCCACAATCATCATCAACACAAGACAGTGTGCTTAACTCTCTTCTCAAATGACCTTATACTTGTGACTCGAGCTAAGTACTGCTCTAATGCCATATTTAAGTTTGCTGATGATACCACTGCTTTTAGCTGTAGCAAAGAAGACAAATTGGCATGTAAGAGGGAGATTGAAAATTTGTCTCAATAGTGCCACTATAACTTCTTATCAGCAAAACAAAACAATTGAAACCAGAAGTGCATGATCCACACCTCGGTCAGCGGATCAGAGGTGGGTGGTGTATGGAACTTTAAGTTCGTCATTGTTATCATTTTAGAGGATCTCCCCTGAGTCCAGCATGTGGGTGCCATTACAAAGAAGGTATGGCAGCACTTCTACTTTCATAGAAGTTGTGTAGATTCTAAAACTTGGACAAACTTCTATAGATTCTTGGTGGAAAGTGAAGAATATCCTGACTGGTTGCATCACAGCCTGCTTTGGAACACCGACGCCTTTGATTGGAAATGCCTACAAAAAGTAGTGGAAACAGCCCAGCCCATTACAGGATAAGTCTTCCCCAACATTGAGCACATCTACAAGGAGCAGTATTGCAGGAAAGCAGCATCCATCGTCAAGGACTTCTACCATCCAGGGCATGTGCTCCTGGTGGCTGTGATGGGGAAAGATCCTCAGGTGCCATACCACTAGGTTTAGGAACAGTTATTATCCCTCAAACATCAGGCTAACTTCACTTACCCAACTCCGAACTGATTTCACAAACTATGGACTCACTTTCAAGGACTCTACAACTCATGTTCTCAATACTTACTTTTGGTATTTTCATGTTTGTTGATTTTTACACTTTGGTTCTTGTCTGTCTTCGTTGTATGCAATTTTTCATTGATTCTATAGTGTTGCTTTGTGTTTACCGTGAATGCCTGTAAGAAAATGAACTTCAGGATAGTATATATTGATATATGTACTGTACTTCAATAGTAAACCTTGAACCTATTCGATAATAATTATCTTTAGTGTCAGGTGAAACAACAGAAGTTCGGCACCATTTTCACCTGGTATGGGAAATGCTACACTTTAACTTGGGGATGGAGGGCTACATCACCGGCCCCCTCCAGCATGTTGAAGGGTGACACTAGCAATGGCCTCTAGACATCCATCAGGACAAGGACCTGCCGGTGTAGAACAGGACTGGATGATGCACAGGGCCTCCTCACAGCATGGTTGGGAGGGAGGGGAGGAGATGGGGTAGGGTGGGAGGAGATGGGACAGATTTATGGAGGATGGGAGTTGAGGGTCTGAGATGCGGAGAGTGGGAGGAGAGTGGAAGGGTAGAAAGACAGACTCCAGTGAAGAAGAGGGCTGATGCCCACCCCAGCTTAGCAATCTGTCAGTGGGTTCTGGGATCAGACTACCATGTAGAAAAGAGGATTGAGTGACAATGATTCTACTCCCCCTCCATAGATACATGAGTCAGGGAGAGTGGAGATCAACGCCTCACATTTATGGTCCTGATCATTGTCGATTTGGGTGTTCGAGCACTGGAGGTTAGAGACCTCATTCGTCGTGATCTGTGAGTCCTGAGTCGACACTGAAGATCGAAACCTGATGGTTGATCAGAAGTCCAGAAGACAAGCCCCAGTGGCAGGAGACCTAGGTCTGCGTGTCAACTGAGAATATTGAAGCCCATTGTCTGTGAATCCTTGAATCCTCCAGAGGCTGGAGACCAGAGGGTGCCTGTCCTGTGGATGGATGACAATGTCTGTAGATGGGTGGGTGAGAAGGAGAAATGGGATTTTTTTTGCTGTTGTTTTGTTGCCTGTTGTCTTCTGTTGCTTTTTGTTCTTTTGTGTTTTGTGTTGTTCTGGCAAGCATTATGAGCATGCTACACACATAGGTGCTGGAATGTATGGCAACACTTGAAGTCTGGCCTCAGCACCTCTTTAGGGGTTTCTTTCGTTAATATAAACAACTCATTTCACTGTACGTTTCAATGTACATGTGATAAATAAAATGAATCTGAATGATTTTTTTAGAACCTAACAACACTAAAATGTTTTCACAGGAAACGTCCCATGCTGGCTTAACACCAGCTAGACAACTGCAAGAATATATAACATTTTAAAATCGGCATACACTTTGTGGACTCATCAGTATTTGGATAGAAAATGGTTGTCCCATTTGCCATTGGCTTCTCTCTGCTTAAGTTGTATTATTTTCTGTCATTTGCGAGTGAACACTATAACAGAAAAAAACATTTTTTTACAATACTTCATTTATTTCAGTCTGTCTCTGTTATGCTTTTACTAATAGTAAAACAATGAAAACATGAAAATAAGCAATAGGAGTCATTTTTGATAAACTAGACCATAATTATTGTTACTAATTCATTAATCAATGATAATAAAGCTCAAAATTACCATGGCACATGAGAGAACTTTTTAGAAGATTATTGCCAATTTGTGCACGTGCTTTCTTTTTTTTTGATTTTTTTAATTGAAGTTCATCATCAAACAAACATTTCCATAAGATGTATTTCAGACATTGTACATATATATCATATAATCATATATATCACAAATCTCCACAAAGTATTTATCTGAGATATGCACTTATAATAAGGTTTTCCACTAGCATTCCCCCAGGCTGCTACAGGAGGTGCAGTCCCTGTCCTTTCACGTCTCTCCTCTATGATCTAGGGATCTTTTTAGGAAAAACAGTAATTAATTTCCTCTTTTCCCAGTCTAGTGTATTGCATTTAATGCTAACAATGTGTCCTCCTCTACAAAGGAGATTGGGAGTTTTACAGATTGTCTACACTCTGTACACTAAAGAGAATCCGAAATTCCTGTCCGAAGTTGCCTGTCACTATAGTTTACCATTCCATCCCTGCTCTGGTCTTCTTGTCTGGTCCTCTTACGCTGTTACAATGAGTTATAAATCTACTTCCCTTCAATTTGAATCTGTCAATTTTTTATTCCTCTTTGTTTTACACAGAGAAAACCGTGTTCCTCAATCTCCACATAAGATCTCCCAATCTCTACCCTGATGGAGGTAGATGATGCATTGTTCCAATCAGAACTCTCCCCTACCCTCTCTGCTACTTAAAACTAATTTATATGCTCTCTTAAACATGAGAGCTTCTGCAGCTGCTGGAAATCTTACGCAAAACATACAAAATGCTGGACAAACTCAGCTGGTCAGACAGCATCTAAGGAGGGGAATAAAGTCAAGTCAACTTTTATTGTCATTTCGACCATAACTGCTGGTACAGTACATAGTAAAAATGAGACAATGTTTTTCAGGACTATGGCGTTACATGACACAGTACAAAAACTAGACTGAACTACGTAATAAAAAAAACAACACAGAGAAAGCTATACTGGACTACAGACCTACACTGGATTGCATAAAGTGCACAAAAACAGTACTGGCATTACAATAAATAATAAACAGGACAATAGGGCAAGGTGTCAGTCGAGGCTTCGGGTATTGAGGAGTCTGATAGCTTGGGAGAAGAAACTGTTACATAGTCTGGTCGTGAGAGCCTGAATGCTTTGAAGTCTTCTCCCAGACGGCAGGAGGGAGAAGAGATTGTGTGAGGGGTGCATGGGGTCCTTCATAATGCTGTTTCCTTTGCGGATGCTGCGTGTAGTGTAAATGTCCGTGATAGTGTGAAGAGAGACCCCAATGATCTTCTCAGCTGACCTCACTATCTGCTGCAGGGTCTTGCGATCCGAGATGGTACAGTTTTCGAACCAGGCAGTGATGCAGTTTCAGACGAGACGAGGTTTCAGGCCTGTATTCTTTCCAGAAGTCTTGAAACTGAAATGTTAGTTGTTTCTCCTTCTACTGATACTGTCAGGAAATGTAGAGGAGGCTTGACCCCAAAGCAGAATCGTGGAAGTGATTTAGCAGTAAGCAATACTACACTATTAAACTGCAAAATAGCAAGCCATAATGGGGCCACAGAACAAGAGTGAACAGATAGTTAACACGACAAGGCAACAAGGTAACCAGAGGCTGGGAGTGATTGGTTAAGACTAGCTGGTTTGGATCAGTGAATAAAGGACTGGGGATGAGAGCAGAGTTTAAAATTGGCATCAGGCAATGAGTGGCAGCTGACTTGTGTTAATTGGGTGGAGCCTGGAAAGTGCCTGGTGTACAGGCTTGATAAATGCTGTCTGACCTGCATTTCCATTGTTTTCGTGTTGTTTTCCAGATTTTCAGAATTATTTTTATTTTCAGTTTCATTATTTGGCACAATTTAATCAAAATTAGGTACTCAATCTATTTGAAACCATTAAATCTGAGAATATATCGAATGAAGAATCAAAGTTATGATGTCTGTCTGAACAAGTTTTTGTCTGGTCCTTTTCTTAGAAGTGTATATAATTGTAAGGATCTAAAGGCTTCAGTAGTCCTCCAGCAGCTAATTCAAGTAGCAATTTTTCACTTATCATCCCTGATAATAATGAAAAGGAAGCAAAATCAAACACATTTACCTCTCTTGAGAGGTCCATCATTAAAGTAACAGCAGGAATTCTAGCAAATATTCTATGAACATAATTACACCAAGTTAACATTTACTCAGGCAAAATGAGCAAGCTCTGCACAGATTAGGAATTAAACAAGGAAACATTCCTTGCTATCCATTCGTTATTTACCTGAATCAAAGGAATCTTAACAAATGGATGTTTTATAACATAGGACTTCTAAAAAGTGATTGATTCCACTAAGAAATATTGGAATAGAAAATAGTCTATACACTCAAAAAGGAAGGCATAGAGCAGTGGAACATCAGGTAATCAGAAATAGAGCAAGTTTGTTCTTTTTTTGCCTCAGCGTCTGTCAGGTAATTTGTCTTCTTATGTTTTGGCAGAATTTGTGTTGTTCATGGCACACTTCCTCTGGCATAAGGCTCAAACGTCCCTGAGCAAATGCCAACAGTAGTCAACCTGGTAAAGCCAGGATTGATTTTTAACAATGTAGGTCAGGTCTGGGAAAATACAGCTTTTTTTTAATTCAAATGAGACCTAAATATTAAAAATCCAAGTAAAAAGAGAACTGCTGGTGAACTCTCTGGGTCAAGCAGTTTCTGTCGAGACAAGGGGATCAGGTTGAGACACACCTTCAGGACTGAGAGTGCAGAGCAGAGACAGACAGGGGCAAGGCTGGGGATGACGGTGAACAATTGGTGCAATCACGTGCTCAGTGTGATAATGGGTACATGGAGCCAGCTGCAGGAGGGGCATAGGTAGAGCTGAGAAACACAGCATCAAGATTCATGGTACATTTATTATCAAAGTATGTACGCAGTATAGAACCCTGGGATTCATCTTCCCCACAGTCATGAAACAAAGAAGAAACATCGAAACAGCCTGTTCAAAGAAAAATACCAAACCTAACCCCCACCCTCCCAACAATGACAAAAATGAGCAAAAATATAGAATTTCAAACACAAAATCAAAAGGCATATTTCAGAACAGTTCAGCTCAATGTTCATTATCTGTAGGCTACCCCGATTCAAAATTTGCCCAAAAGTAGCAACAAAAAAAGTGTGACCAGAACCAGAATGAGAAACTAGAACACATCATAAACCTGAAATAGAGTACAAATCTTCAGTCTGCATCGATTAAACCTTGCTGTGGCATCATCCACCAAAAGCATTGATGGAGTTAGAGATCACTCGAACGACAGGATGTTCCCTTGGGAGCAGTGAATGTGAGAGACCGCCATACACAGTCACCTTCTGTGGTAGCAGCGAGTGAGAGGCTGGTAGATGCCTGCTTGGGTTTCCTCTAAGTGCTCCAGTGTCCTCCTACTACTCAAAGGTTTTTAGGTCAGTAGGTTAACTGTCCATTATGATTGTCTCTTGTCTGCAGGTAATGGTAAAATCTAGGAGGAGTTTCTGAGAGTTCAAGAAGAAATTTTAAAAACAGGGACTAAATAATGTAGGACTAGTGTTAACAGATAGGTGGTGGTCATTGTGGACTCTCTGAGCCAAAGTACTGTATATTTGTACTGTATATTTCCCTGACTCAGTTTCCCAGTCCCTGCTGCGAGTGAGAGGTTACCCAAATTCATTATTAAATCTATTTTTCAGCCCACAGGAGCAGGCAGAGTGTGTTCAACATGTGCCAACATCACGGGTTCCCCATTGTGTCAGAATTCAGGAGTTCCTGTCACGTTTTAACAGGCATCTTATGCCACAAGCACCTGGCTTGTAGCCCTGAGATTCTCAATGTGCTCTTGTGTCAAGAACATCCTCCCAAGGGCACAGTTCTTTACCAGGTCATCCAGGCTCCTCTGACCTCTATATGTCTTCCAGCACACATTGCAGTGCTCAGCAGCAACACATTGGCTGTGGTTAAAGAGAAAGAGACTGCAAGAGGAGTGGCACTGCATCTTCCCTTTCACTGATGCAGACATGGAAGTGAATCAGATTTATGTCAGGAGAGATTAGGAGAGCTAGGAAGACTGCTGAGCCCACCACCATAAAAAGAGAGAAACAGAATGAACATTTCAAGTTAATGACCTGGAGTATAACACTGTTCTCTCTCCAAATTGTTAAATTCTAAATAGGTTTATTATTAACACACTGTACTAAGGTACAGAGAAAAGCTTTGATCCACACGTCATCAATATAGGTCATTTCACCACATCAGTACATCAAGGTAATACAAGGAAAAATGAATAACAGAATATTGTAATCAGTTATAAAGAATGTGTACAGTTTTTCCCTATATTTATCATATATTGCATTGTACTGCTGCTGCAATGTTAACAAATTTTGCAACATATCCAGTGATATTAAATCAGATTCTGATTCCACGACTCCTTCAGCCACCACTATTCAAGGGAGAGCTACCCAAATCTGCCCAATTTGTCCCTTTGGTTCAGACCCTATTCCATGCAGCTACCTGGTAAAACACCTCTCACTATTTCCACCGTCTCCACCTTGTCCTGTAATGGGGCAGCCAGGACTGCACACAGTACTTCGAGAACAGCATGACTAAAGTTGACCGTATACTTCCTTCCTCTTATGATCAGCACCCCTAGCAATGAAGGCAAGTGTTCCATTCACTCTTTTAACATAATATCCACAGGTTTAGCCAGTTTCAGTGATCTATGATCTGGGCTCGAAGATCATTTTGTTCTTTAATGCTATTAAGGGGCTACTATTAACAGTACACTTTCTCCTTTCAGGAGACAGATTTGGGATGTACAACACTTCATATTTGCCCAGGTTAAACTCCAACTGCTATCTCTCTGCCCAGATCATAACTGATATCATCCTGATCTATTATTTGATAGCACCATGGTCCTGAAAAACATTGTCTCATTTTTACTGTATACTGTACCAGCAGTTATGTTCGAAATGACAATAAAAAGTGACTTGACTTTACACTGTCCACAACTCCACCATTTTTGGTGTCATCTGAAAGCCTGATAATCTGCCCATCTACATCTTGATCCAAGTCATTGATACATCTTACTGTCATGGTGTGTTCACAAGGGACTGGACCCAGATGCATGGGGACAGCAGAATCCCTAGGAAGAGACAGAAGAAAGAGGTTAAACATCAGAGTCAAAGCCTTGGAAGAGTGACTGACCAACACCACGAGGTAATTCTTCCTCTCTGACATGATGATCCCATTGAGGCACTGCATGGAAGACCTCTTTAAGTAACCATAGAATCCAGAAAGCAGCTACAATTAACTTAACAAGATTAAACCGAAACCACAAGTGCTTAACAACTTTTAGTTAAGATATAGATTAGTAAATACTGGTTCTCAAAAACCCTAGGAGCTCAGTGCTCTATGGTAGGCTGTAGTGCTCATTACAGTAACTTCCCTCAAGTCCAACACCTGATGACCCGGGGAGCTCTCAAGGCAGGTCTGAAAAACACAAGCTAGACCCTGGAGCTCAAAGCAGTACTCTGATGCTCTTGAGGCAGACAGACCTGGGGCTTGAGGCAGTGCTGGAGAATTCTGAACAGATCCGGTGCTGCTGAGGCAGGTCTGAAAAAACACAAGGCAGAGCTGCAGCTTGAGTTAGTGCTGGGAAATATAGAACAGCTCTGATATTCCTGAGGCAGATCAGGTGGAAAAGGGATAGAAAATCCAGAACAGATCTGGAGCTGTCAAGACAGGTTTGAAAAAACAAAGCAGAACTGGAGCTGAAAGCATAGCATATAACTTGCAAACAAAGCATATAACTCAGAAACATAGCAATTGATTAGGAAACATAGCATATAAATTGGAATCATTGCATATAACTTGAAAACATAGAAAAATCATATAACTCAGAGACAGTACATTTCACTTGGAAGCATAGCAAGATCATATAGCTCAGAAACATAGCATTTGACTCGGAAACATGGCATATAACTCGGGAAAAAAAAAGCATAACATGGGAGACTTTATGAACCTTGTTGATCCAGAGAATCTCAGTATAATATGTTGAACACAGACTGGAGAAGCTCAGAGCCTCCGCTGGGTCCATATGAGTGGGGTAATTCTGTCATGGTGCACTCACAAAAGACTGGATCCAGGTGTGGAGGAACAGCAGGATCCCCAGGAAGAGATGGAAACAAAAGGTTAAACATCAGAATCAGAGACTTGGAAGAGTGACTGAGCAATACAATTCAACCTCTCTAAAGCACTGAATGGGAGATCTCTTTAGGTAATCATAGAACCTGGGAAACGTGCCAGCTACGATTAACTTGACAAGATTAAACTGAAAGCACAAGGGCTTAACAACTTTAGTTAAGATATTGATTAGTAAATACAGGTGCTCAAGAACTCCAGATACTCAACACTGTATGGACCCAGAAGACCCTGTGCCAATCCTTGAGAAACACCTCTGGTCACAAACTACCAGCCAGAATAACCGCCTTCCACCCCAATTCTGTCTTTTATGGGCAAACAAGTTTTCAATTTAAACTTGCAGTTCATCCTGAATCCCATGTATCGTTATTTTTAATCAACCTATCATGAGGGACTTCATCAATTTTCTTACTAATATCCATATAGATCATGTCCATCCCCATCAAACACCTTTGTCATCTCTTCAAGTAACACAATTAATTTTGTAAGGCCCAAAAAATGCATAATGTCTGGCTTTGGCTTTCCAAATGTGCAAAATTCCTCTCCCTCGGTATCTACTCTAATATCTTCCCTAACACTGAGGTGAGGCTTACATATCTAGGATAATCCAGATGTTCCTTATTTCCCTTCTTGAACAAAGGAATAGCATTTGCTTTCTCCAATCCTTTGTGATTCATTGCCTATTGCTAGTGAAGACATAAAGATCCTCATCAAACCCCTAGCACACTTCTCAATACTGTGTGAGCTACGCCATCAGACCCTGGGGACATATCCAAATTAACGCTTTTCAGAAGCCCACTTGCTCTTAAATCTCAAGGTTTCCCAGCACTATAGCATGCCCCTCTCTGTTTCCTCCATCTTGAATTTCTTCTCAGTAAATACTGACACAACAAACTCATTTAGTACCTCAGCTTGTTACTGACTCCCAAGTACAAATGTTTTTCTTTGTCCTTGAGTGGATCCATTCTATCAGTACATGATGAGTCCCATGAAGAGGCATGGGTCAAATGGACTATGCTGGGGAATGTTCTGGAGTGTTGATAACTGATCTACCTATGCTGATGACTGAAGAGTTGACTTACATTTCCAGTGCAGGGGTGAAATAATGAGGACTGAGAGGTGAGCATTGGGTAGTTGAGACTGAGGGAGTGGATTTTTTGGTGTGCCCAAACATTCAGGGTATTTTCCTGCAGATAGACACACTAAGGCCGGTGCTATCATAACTCAGGAAATGGAGAAATAATGTGGACAAGATAGGGTTAAAGAACACATATGATCCACAGGACTGACAACATGGCTCACAGAGAGACAGCAGCCCCGAGGAAGGGCAAGGAGATAGTGTCAGGACAAAGCAAGGGGCTAAACACAAACAAGAACTGTTAGAAGTAGTATAGTTGCCTGCAGAGGTAGCAGCAATTGAAGTAAAGACACACCATGAAGGGGAGTGTAAGGCATAGATAGCAATTGAGTGTGCAGATCATGGGGCAAAGACAGAAAATAAGAACATGAAGCAACAGAAAATGTAGGGAAAGAAAGAACTAGAGCCAATTTAGTAAGATTATATGAATATGTGAGGAACCACTGTAACTGGGTTAACATTTTGAGGGACAGAGCAAACCAACAGCAACAAGTTTATCCTTCTTGGGACAGATCTTCTGTCCAGAGGCCAAGAGGATGGTGTGCCAGGGATTATTCTGGAGTTATGTGAATATAGCAGAAATTCTTTCAAACAAGAACCATTCTTCAGTTCTTATTGTAAGTTGCAAGCAGTAAACTGAAGACAAAAGCACAGGATGGCCAACAAAATGAGAGAAACATTTTGGAAAATGGTGACCTTAAGGCATTTGCATGTGCATCAGCCAAGCATTAACCAATGGGTTTGTGTTAATTTGCAGCAATCCAGGCAACTATGGTTTTAAGTAATTTGCACCATTGTAAATAAGTTTAGGGAAACTTGCAGTTTGTTTGTCCCACCAAAGTTATTTGAACAGTCAGACATTTCTCCCACTGTAGATATGCAATTTAAAGGAAGCATTGTCAACCCAAAGTACTGAAGTAAATAATGTCATCGTAGTGATTGGAATTGTATTGAATCATTTACTGTTACCTTTGATCTTAAGGGTATAAAAATGTGATGTACATTTGAGTTCCTCTATCATGAGAGTATCCAGAAGAACGCCTGTTTGTTACGATGAATAAAGTCTTCTATATCACCAGTTTCAGTGACCTCTGGTGACTTCGATCACAATCACAGCAGTCTTGCGTTTTTCGACTATTGTTAAGAACAAGAGGAAATGCACTTCTAAAGGGATATTTAAATTCATGTGTGACCCTATTCTTGGATTTAGTTGTAATTCTCCTTGTGTGAATGAAATGTGTAATGGCCATTCAACAACATCTGGTAGCTTTTCCCTCAGGTACTTCTGATTTTTCAAACTGTGAGCCCAAGACTAAAGCTGCCATTAACGTGCTGTGTGGGAAGATTAACACATCCATTTATATATTGATAGATCTCTCAGCCACTTGCAGTCCAGGATGAAAAGCTACTCTGCATTCTGCATTCCATACACTAGTTCAATTTGTCATACTTAACCCAGGAGTTCTGAGACTAATTGCAGCACTTGAATCATATATTCTGTTAATTTAATTGTCAACATTCTCACCAAGTAATGTGACTACAATACTGTATAACTACAACTCTTCTTCTCAGTATGGTTCCTGGATTAAATTAACATGCTAACAGTAGAGTTCTAAACTAGGTTGACATTCCAAGACAGTACAAAGAGAATTTAATCACTGTTTGTGCCAATATTTCTTTGCCCTACTCAAATCGATATTAAAGATCCTTGAAAAAAATATACTGCATTAACAAGGAAAGTGAAGCTGGCTACAGTGAATTTGAAAAGAAGGCAGAGACATCTATAGATGTGCTGAGTAGACTGCAATTTCTAACTCCGTGGAAATTCTCAAAAATATTTGAAAAATATTGGAATACTTGCAGCTAAATAGTGCTTCTATTGATTGGATCACATTGCCAAACTTACAACTAATAAAGTGTCTTTCTAGAGCTGTCACAGCTGCAACATTAAGAAAAATGGTAAACAATATGTACACAGCAAAGTCCCATAAAAAGCAATGAGATGATGTCAGGAAAGATGTTAGGTAGGAAATATAAGGAGACACAAAAGATTCTGAAGATTTTGAAAATCTTGAGCAATACACACAGAATGCAAGAGAAAGTCTGCAGGCCAGGCAGCGTCTATGGAGGGAAATGAACAGTCAATGTTTTGGGCCAAAACCCTTCAATTAGGACCGGAAAGGAAGAGGGCAGAAACTGGTATCCACAACATTTTGTGTATGTTAATTAGGAAAATTTTGATTGTATGGTACATCAGAAGAAATAGACTGGGCCACCAATTAACATGTTCTCTGAGTGCTGGTTTGCTTATGCATGGACCTGCTGATTGCTCTATGTGTTTTTAATCATATATGATAATATGCTTTCTTTGCAGCAATGCAACAGAAATACAGTCATCCTGGAACTTTAAATCAGCCAGATTAGATTTATCCTAGTGGGCACATTTAATAGAACTGTTAAGGAGGGCTTAAACTAATTTGGCAGGGGGAGGGGAAACGGAGTGATAGGGATGAGGAAAGGCAAAACAGAGATAAATCAAAGATAGTGTGCAACAGAGATTATAGAAAGTATGGCAGGAGATGAGGATTAATCACAGCCAGTGACATGAATCACCGGGCAAAAGAGGTGTGATGCAATTAAAACAAAAAGCAACGAATACTGGATTGAAAGTGTTGTATTTGAATGCACGCAGCATAAGGAATAAAATGGATGATCTTGAAATTCAGCTACAGATTGGCAAGTATGACGTTGTGGTCATCTCTGATATTTGGCTAAAGGATGGTCGCCATTGGGAGCTGAAATCCAAGGATATATGGTGTATCAGAAAGATAGGTTAGTAGGTAGAGAGGATGATGTGTATAAGAAATGACATAGGATTAGAAGGTGTAGAACGCCTATGGGTTGAGTTAAGAAATGGCAAGGGTGAAAGACCCTAATGGCAGCTGTATACAGGCTTCCAAACAGCAGCCGGGATGTGGATTACAAATTACAGCAGAAAATAGAAAAGGCATGGCAGAAAGGCAATTACATGATAATTGCTGGAGATTTTAACATGAAAGTGGAATGGGAAAACCAGGTCAGTACCGGACCTCAAGAGAGAAAATTTATAGAAGGTCTAAAGCAAAGGAATGGCTTTTTAGAACAGCTTGTTGTTGAGCCCACTAAGAGATTGGCTGTGCTGGATTTGGTGTTGTGCAATGATCCAGAGGTGATAAGACAGCTAAAGGTTCAAGAACCCTTAGGGAACAGTGATCACAATATGATCGAGTTCACTTTGAAATTTGAGAGGGAAAAAATAAAATCCAATGTGTTGGTATTTCAGTGAAATAAAGGAAATTACAATGGCATGAGAGGGGAACTGGCAAAGGTTGACTGGAATGGGACATTTGCAGGAAGGACAGCAGAGTAGCAATGGCTGGGGTTTCTGCAAAATGTGAGGGAAGTGCAAGACAGATATATTTCAAATAAGAAGAAATTTTCAAAGGGAAGAAAGATACTACCATGACTGACAAGTGAAGTCAGAGCCAAAGTAAAAGCAAAAGAGAGGACGTACAAGGAAGCCAGAGCTAGTGGGAAGATGGAGGATTGGGAAGCTTTTAAAAACTTGCAGAAGAAAACTAAGAAGGTCATCAGGAAGGAGAAGATGAATTATGAAACAATTCTCAAAGAAGGTAACAAAAGCTTTTTTAAGTATATAAAGGGATAAAAGAGAGTCAAGTGAAGATATAGGACCAATACAAAATGACGCTGGAGATATTGTAACTAGAGATGCAGAGATGGCAGAAGAACTGAATGTGTATTTTACATCAGTCTTCACAGTGGAAGACATCTGCAGTGTACTGGACATTCAAGAGTGTCAGGGAAGTGAAGTTTGTGCAGTGAAAACTACGACTGAGAAGGTGTTCAGGAAGTTTTATGGTCTGAGGGTGGATAAATCTCCTGGACCTGATGTAATGCACCCTTGGGTTCTGAAGGAAGTAGCTGAAGAAATTGCAGAAGCATTAACAATGATCTTTCAAGAATCAACAGATTCTCGCAAAGCACCAGATGCCTAGAATATTGCATATGTCACTCCGCTATTTAAGAAGGGTGGGAGGCAGCAGAAAGGAAACCATAGACCTGTCAGCCTGACATCAGTAGTTGGGAAATTTTTTGGAAATGATTGTTAGGGATGAGAATACGGAGTACCTAGAAGCACATGACAAGGCCAGCATAGTTTAATGAAAGGAAAATCCTGCCTGACAAACCTACTGCAATTTTTTGAGGAAATTACAAGCAAGGTAGAGAAAGGAGATGCAGTAGATGTGGTGTACTTAGATTTTCAGAAGGCCTTTGACAAGGTGCCACACGTGAGGCTGCTTAGCAAGATAAGAGCCCATGGAATTACAGGGAAGTTACTAGCATGGGTGGAGCATTGGTTGGTTGGCAGAAAACAGGGAGTGGGAATAAAGGGATCCTATTCTGGCTGGCTGCCAGTTACCAGTGGAGTTCTACAGGGGCTGGTGTTGGGACTGCTGCTTATTACAATGTATGTCAATGATTTGGACTATGGTATTCGTGGATTTGTGGTTAAATTTAGCAATGATACAAAGATAGGTGGAGGAGGGGGTAGTGTTGAGGAAACAGAGAGCCTGCAGAGAGACTTACATAGTTTAGAGGAATGGGCAAAGAAGTGGCAAATGAAATATAATGTTGGAAAGAGTATAGTCATGTACTTTGGTGGAAGAAATAAATGGGCAGACTATTATTTAGATGGAGATAGAATTCAAAATGCAGAGATGCAAAGGGACTTGGGAGTCCTTCTGCAGGATGCCCTAAAAGATAACCTCCCGGTTGAGTCCGTGGTAAAGAAGGCGAATGCAATGCTGGCATTCCTTTCTAGAGGTATAGAATATAAGAGCAGGGATGTGATGTTGAGGTTCTATAAGGCCCTCGTGAGCCCACACTTGGAGTATTGTGTGTAATTTTGGGCACCTTACTTTAGAAAGGATATACTGACATTGGAGAGGGTTCAGAGAAGATTCACAAGAATGATTCCAGGAATGCAAGGGTTACCATATCAGGAACACCTGGCAGCTCTTGGGCTGTGTTCCCTGGAGTTCAGGAGAATGAGGGATCTCATAGAAACATTCCAAATGTTAAAAGGCCTGAATAGATAAGATATAGCAAAGTTATTTCCCATGTAAGGGGAGTCTAGGACAAGAGGGCATGACTTCAGGATTGAAGGACATCCATTTAGAACTGAGATGCAGAGAAATTATTTTAGTCAGAGGGTGGTAAATCTGTGGAATTTGTTGACACGAGCAACTGTGGAGGCCAAGTCATTGGGTGTATTAAAGGCAGAGATAGATAGATTCTTGTTTAGCCAGGGCATCAAAGGGTATGGGGTGAAGGCATGGGAGTGGGGATGACTGAAAGAACTGGATCAGCGCATGATTGAATGAAGGAGCAGACTCGACGGGCCAAATGGCCTACTTCTTCTCCAAAAACTTATGGTCTTCTGGTTTTATTTGTTTAGAGATACAGTGCAGAACAGACTCTTCTGGTCTAACAAGCTGCACTGCTCAGCAGCCCATCTAATTAGCACTAGCCTAATCACAGGACAATTTGAAAGGATCAATTAACCTACTAAACTGTACTTTTTTGGACTGTGGGAGGAAACTGGAACATCCGGAGGAAATCCATATGTTTCACTGGGAGACCACACAAACTCCTTACAAACAACTCCGGAATTGAATTCCAAGCTCTGGAATGCCCCAAGGTGTAATAGTGTTGTGAAAACTGCTATGCTACCAGAAGTTCTTAACAAGGGAATCAAGAGTCAACTTTATTCACCATGTATATTTGCATGTATTAGGAATTTGCTGTTGTGTGTTGGTGCAACGTGCAATAAAATTCAGCAGCATTCAACAGTATAAAGAATAAAGACTTTTATATAAAAAATATGAAGTTAGAGATGAAAAGATGCATATGGATTAAAATGTGCATAAATACATAAATCCCAGTATGTATCTACAACATCAGCAGCATTACAAAAAGTGGTTTAAAGTGTTTACAATGCAGTGCAGTGACTGAGGTAGTAGGTAGAGGGAGCTAACTAGATAGAGGGGCTAACTAGAATTGTTGATCTGATTGGCTGCTTGCAGGAAGACAATTTTAAGATAATGTGAATATTTTGTTTTAATAACCCTATAGCATTTTCCAGAAAAGAAAGGCAAGTTGCTGGGTACATAGTGCCCTCAATGATTTCTGCTGTTCGTTTCTTTGTCCTCGACATGTACAAATCCTGCACTAATGGTAGACTGCACCCAATGACCTTTTCTGTTCTTTGCTATAGTTTCCATATATTGCGAAAGGACGCTGCTCCAACCAGACATTAATGGCTGATATGAGGATGCTCTCTATAATGGCAGTGTATAATCGCACAATATGTTCTGGGGAAGATGGAATTTTCCCAATTACTGCAAGAAATACATCCTCCACCAAACCTTCTTATCAATGAAAGAGGTATAGCTCTCCCATATGAGGTCCTGCAAAATAATGATATCGAGGAACCTGAATGTTGAAATAGTGGTAACTGTAGAGTTTACATAATTTAACTTCTGTCTTGTAAATTTAAACACTGCTATTTAATGAATGCATGCACTGTCTTAATACAATTACAGTAATATAATGATTGCTCCAGGTTGGCAAATAACCAATCCATGGGAATGAAGGGAAGGAATCTAATGACAGATGAACACCACAACTCGATTTGTGTTTTTCTTCTGTCATTGTTCATCCAGTTTTGCAAAGACTCTTTCATGTCAAAGTGAAAACCTCTCTACAAAATGATCTAAATTAAATATAAATATTAGATACAAAATAATTGATGACTTAAGTATTTTCCCCTTCAAATCAGTATTTAGTAGATCCATCTTTAGCAGCAATTACAGCCTTGAGTCTGTGTGGATAGGTCTATGCTGTATGTTCTCTATGTTCTATGTCTCTATCAGATTTACACATCTGAAAACTGCAATTTTCCTCCATTCTTCTTTACAAAACTCTCAAGCTCTGTCAGATTGCATGGGGATCGTGAGTGAACAACCCCTCAAGTCCAGCCATAAATTCTCAATTGGATTGAGGTCTGGACTCTGACTCCAGGACATTAATTTAGTTGTTCTTAAACCATTCCTGTGTAGCTTTGACTTTATGCTGGGGGTCATTGTCTTGCTGGAAGACAAATGTTCCCCCAAGTCACAGTTCTCCTGCAGAATGCATTTGGCTTTCCTCCAGAATTTCCCTGTATTTTGTTGCATTCATTTTACCCTCTACTTTCACAAGCCTCCCAGGGCCTGCTGCAGTGAACCTTCCCCACAGCATGATGCAGCCACCACTCTGTTTCATAGTAGGATGGTGTGCTTTTGATGACGTCCACTATTTGGCATATGCAAAAAAAAAAATTGTGTTCATTAGAACATAGAACCTTCTTGCAGCTGAATTCAGAGACTCCCACATGCCTTCTGGCAAACCCTAACCGAGATTTCATGTGAGTTTTTTTTTACAACAGTGTTTTTTTCTTTGCCATTCTCACATAAAGATGTGACTGCTGTGTGCAGTCTCTCCCATCTCAGCCACTAAAGCTTATAACTCCTCCAGAGTTGTCAGAGGACTCTTGCCCTCAGTAGTTCCATTATTGCATTCTCTCTCAGTTTTTAAGTTCAGCCTGCTCTAGGTAGATTTACAGCTGTGTCATATTCTTTCCATTTCTTGATGATTGACTCTACCATAGTCCAAAAGTTATTCCATGACTTTGAAATCATTTTGCATCCAACTGCTGACTTGTGCCTTTCAATAACCTTTTCTTAGAGTTTCTTAAGGTGTTCTTTTGTTGTAATGGTGTGGTTTTTGCCAGGATACTGACTCACCAGATACAGGTGTATTTTTACTGCAGTCCATTGAACCACCTTGACTGCACACACAGGTCTCCAAAAACAGATCTCCATTTACCTAACTATGTGACTTATAAAACCAATTGGCTGCACCAGCGTTGAATTGATATGTCATATTTAAGGGGGCTGAATACTTACGCAATCAATTATTTGTGATTTTTATTTGTAATTAATTAGATCACCTTCTAGAACTCTGTTTTCACTTTGACACAAAAGAGTCATTTTCTGTTGATCACCTTCAAAAAAGCCAAATTGAATCCATTGTGATTCAATGTTGTAGAACAATAATATATGAAAACTTCTGTGGGGTGGGGGGGGGATACTTTTTATAGACACTAAATACCGCTGTGATAGTGTATATTTCATTAATATTAGAACCAATTTTCAAATCTCAATGTAACAGCGGATTTGCATTATTTGAAAAAATATATACAGTATCTATTAAAATAATATCTATGGTTGGGAATAAAGAGTTGACGTTTTTGGCCGAGACCCTTCATCAGGACTGGAAAGGAAGGGGTAAGGATTGGAAAGGACCTTCCCTTTCCAGTCCTGATGTAGGATCTCAGCCCAAAATGCCGATTATTTATTGCCATTCATAGATGCGATGCTGTCTGACCTGCTAAGCTTCTCCAGCAGATTGTATGCATTGTTCTGTATTTCTGACATTCTTCGGTACCTCTTGTATCTATTAAAATAACTTCTTTACACCAAATTGATGACTCTAGAATTTCCCTGGACTAGCTGTCAAATATCACTGATACAGATGAGATTATCAAAGCACTACACTTGTCAATAGTACCCAAAGCTTAAGATTCAACAAATCTCACAGGATCCCACATTTATGGAATATACTCTACATTTATTAATGAAAGGAGCAACATAGTTAAACATCACCCCTGTTATAATACACTATCTAGAATTCAGCGAGAGTTAAGATACAAGCTGACTTCTGTTGCTGCATGATTTTTCTAGGTATATAGGTATACTTAGTGGCCTGAGTAAACAAGTCACTTGTGACTGCAGGTGGGTATATTTGCCAGATGGTTCCTGCTGTTGCTTTGAAGAAGCCAGCAATATAAACAGATATTTTTTGGAACATTGCTTTGTGGTTTAAGGGCACAGTTTAATAACAACAGATTTTGGGGCTGAAATCCCTCACTTAATGATATTTCTGTATTCATTTAATAATCAATATTTGGCCCTCTCTACAAGTGACAAGAAAGGAGTAGGCTTACTGAATTTCTAAGGTAGAAGAACTCAACTGGCATTGCTAAATATCATTTTCCTCCAACATGAGCTAAATGTGCTACAGTAATGAAATGTTCCTAGGCAAGTAGGCAAGTAGGCAGAAGCACCAGTATGCTGCCATAGCAACCTGTGTTTGAGGCAAAATTGATAAACCACAAGGGACCATAAATATAAGGTGAGCAATTTTAGCAGTTAGCACAACATAATTTGATCATGAGATATCGAATATGAGGGCATCATTGTTTTGATATGTACAATACACCACAAATTATTTATTAGTTTTATGTTAAGTCTTCAGAAAGATATTCTTTTCTAGGTTGATTAATACTTAAATTGCTTTATTTTGTCAATGAACCTCAGCTGGAATCCTTAAGAGCTTTGTTCACAAAATTACAGCCTTGGCTCAAAGCTTCCCTCTAGGTGCATTCATATACCACATCAGCAGGTAATCAGGACAGAGCCTGTCATCTGTACCGAGGAAATGTTGCCCCATTAGAAGTACCTTTTTGGATAAATTATCAAACTGCAAATCTATGACTGCAGCACCCACATAACTAAACAGAGAAATGCACCTAATTTGATAAGGTGTGGTATTCAGTCATTAACTAATACTAAAGTTAAATTACCTAGCCATTTATGTTAGATTATTTGAACAATTTGCTGTTGGAAATCCACATGGCCTGATTCCTTCTGCTTGATAGTGAAAAGAATTAAAACGTAGTTAATTAAGTATAAGTGGGTTTCAGACATTGTAAATACAAAGTCCTTATAATTAGTTGTGCCATGCAATTTATCTTTCCTTGCGGAGTAGATTTTGCAAAGTTGATGAATTGGGTCGTTTTTCTTCAGCAAAATATCAAAGAAGGACCAACAGTCTTGCATGTGTGTCTATATTTAACAAAAACACACCTGCTGCTAAAACCCAAAATCCACAGACCTTATTAAAAACTCAGTAGGTTCAATTGTAGATTCTTTTGTTTGTCTATTGATATAAGCTTTGATTTACAACCGTATAAAAAGTTGAAATGACTGGAATTACTTTCCAGATCTGAGAGGTCAAATTAGCCTTAAACAGAAAATGCTGGAGGAATTCAGCAGGCCAGGCAGCAACTACAGAAAAGAGTAAACAGCTGATGTTTCAGGCTGTGACCCTACATCAGGACTGGAAAGAACGAGGAGAAGAGAGAGGAAGAAGGTGGAGGCTGGGCGGGGACAAAGAAGTGCAAGGTGGTAGGTGATAGATGAATCTGGGAAAAGGGGAGGGTGTGAAGTAGAGAGCTGGGAAGTTGATTGGTGTAAGAGATAGAGGCTGGAGAAGGAGGAATCTGTTAGGAGAGCACAGAAGACTGTGGAAGGAAAGGAAGGAGGAGGAGCACTGGAGGGGTGATGGGCAGAGAGAGAGGGAAACAGGAATGGGGAATGGTGGGGGGGGGGGGGTGTATGCAGTTACCGGACGTTTGAGAAATCGATGTTCATGCTATCTGGTTGGCGTCTACCCAGATGGAATATAAGGTGTTGCCTCGTCATTGCAGTAGAGAAGAACGTGGACTGACATGTTGGAATGGGAATGGGAAGTAGAATTGAAATGCGTGGCTACCAGGAGATTGCACTTATCCTGGCAAACAGAGCATAGGTGCTCAGTAAAGTGGTCTCCTAATCTACATTGTATCTCACCAATATACAAGAGGCCATACCGGACACAGGATGTAATCCCAACAGACTCACAGGTGAAATGTCGCCTCGCATGGAAGGACTGTTTGGGGCCCTGAATGGTAGTGAGAGAGGAGGCGTAGCACATGTTCTGTTTGCAAGAATAAGTGCCAGGAGGGAGATCAGTGGGGAGGAATGAATGGACAAGGGAGTCACGTAGGGAGCGATCCCTGCAGAAGGCAGAAAGTGGGGGGGGAGGGAAAGATGCTTGATGGTGGGATCCCATTGGAGATGGCGAAGGTTTCAGAGAATTATCTGCAGGACGTGGAGGCAGGTGGGGTGGTAGGTGAGAACAAGAGGAACCCTGTCCCTGGTAGGGTGGCAGGAGGATAGGTTAAAAGGAGACATGAGTGAAATTGAAGAGATGTGGTAGAGGGCAGCATGGATGGTGGAGGAAAGGAAGCCCATTTCTTTGAAAAAGGAGGACAACTCCTTTATTCTGGAATGAAAAGCATCATCCCAAGAGCAGATGTGGCAGAAACAGAGGAATTGAGAGAAGGGGGATGCCGTTTTTACAAGTTATATGGTGGGAAGAGATATATTCCAAGAGCTGCAAGAGTCTGTGGGTTTGTAATAGACACCAGAGGATAAGCTGTCTCCAGAGACAGAGACAGGAAGATTGGGAAAGGGGAGGGAGGTGTTGGACATGGACTGGGTAAATATGACAACGGGGTGGAAGTTGGAGGCAAAGTGGATGAAGTCGACGAGTTCAGGAAGCAGCACCAATGCAGTTGTCGATGTAGTGTAGGAAAAGCATGTAACGGTCACCAGTGTAGGCTTGGAACATAGACTGTTCCATGTAGCTGACAAACAGGCAGGAATAGTTGGGACCCCTGCAAGTGCCCATGGATACACCTTTTGTTTGAACAAACTGCATCAGGTTTTCCTCCACGATTTCCCTGTATTTTGCTACATTCATTTTACCCTCTACCTTCACAAGCCTTCCGGGGCCTGCTGCAGTGAAGCATCCCCACAGCATGAGGCAGCCATCACCATGCTTCACAGTCAGGATGGTATGTTTTTGATGATGTAAGGTGTCTGGCTTACGCCAAACAGAGTATTTAGTTTGATGACAAAAAAATTCAATTTTGATACCATAGAATCTTCTTCCAGCTGACTTCAGACTCTCCCACATACCTCCCGGCAAACTCTAGCTGAGAATTCATGTGAGTTTTTTTCAACAGTGGCTTCCTCTTTGCCACTCTCCCATAAAGCTGTGACTGGTGAAGCACCTGGGCAACAGTTGTTGTATGCGCAGTCTCTCCCATCTCAGCCACTGAAGCGTATAATTCCTCCAGAGTTGTCATAGGACTCTTGCTGGCTTCCCTCACTAGTCCCCATCTTGCACAGTCATTCAGTTTTTGAGGACAGCTAGTTCTAAGCAGATTTACAGCTGTGCCATTTTTTTCCCATTTCTTGATGATTGTACTCCAAGATATATTCAGTGACTTGGAAATTTTCTTGCATCCATCTTCCGACGGGTGTTTTCAATAACTTTTTTTGCAGAGTTCCTTGGAGTGTTCTTTTGTCTTCATGATGTAGTTTTTGCCAGGGTACTGAATCACCACCAATTGGACCTTCCAGATACAGGCGTATTTTTACTACAGTTAATTGAAACACCTTGACTGCACACAGGTCTCCAAAAACAGATTTCTATTCAACTAAATATGTGACTTCTAAAACCAGTTGGCCACACCAGTGGTGATTTGGTGTGTCATATTAAAGGGGGGGGGACATGAATACTTATGCAATCAATTTTTTTATATATTTGTAACTAATTTAGATCACTTTGTAGAGATCTGTTTTCCCTTTGACTCAAAAGAGTCATTTTCTATTGCTAAGTGCCAAAAAAGACAAATTAAATCACTGTTAAACAATGTTGTAAAACAATAAAACATGAAAACTTCCAAGGGTGGTAAATACTATTTATATGCACTGTACCTAGCTGATTAATATTGCCCTGTAATATTTGAGAGATTTGTTTGTTGCTTACAATACCATCCATTTACAATTATCTGAAGACTTACTAACTATGCCTCATTTATTTGCATCCAAATCATTTATATAAATAACAAACAATACAAGTCCCAGCACTGATCCCTGTGGTACAACATTAGTATTGGGTGGCAAGGATAAACTCCAGCTTCATAGTGCTTTCTGGAATGGTGATGGGGTGGGATTCATCTTAATTTTTGCATTGCAAACCAACACTCTTTTCTCTTCTTAATAATCTTGTATTGATAAATGCCTTGTTTCAGCTCCATTGTGTGACCTCATTTCCATCCAATGTGTAGCATTACCTTTAATGATGCACAAATCACTAACATACTGTCCATGATACAGATTGAAGATTATTTCTATTGTGTCTCTGCAAATGAATGATGCCCTTCTCCCCAATTTTATTGAAAGTTCACTTCATAAAAGATGCTATAGAAAGAAGTTAATATTTTACACATGTATCATCTCATTTCCTTCTCATGCACCTGTTATTTACCGATTTCCTGACAAATCACCCTTAGAAATTTACATCTCATCTACATGTGACCCCACTGACATCACAAACACCTACCCCTAGAGAGTAACCCTTAATCCTCCAGCTTTTTGAAAAATATCTATCGTTGTGAATTGGTGCTTGAGCACTTTTTGTGAGAGGGAATATTTTAGGTTCAACACACATTAGAAGAAATTCCCCTCAACTGCACCTAAACTCACCTTGCCAGCTTATACTCCTTCCCTTCCACCTATGCTTTTCATTTTGGTTTCTGCCTTCCTTTCCAGTCCTGATAAAGGGTTTCCTTATGAAACTGTTTATCTACTCCCCCCCTCCCATATATGCTGCCTGACTTGCTGAGTTCACCCCTCTTTTTATGTGTGTTGTCCATTATTGATAGACTATATCCACAGCTAGCAGGAATATTCTTCCTGCATGGTAGAGGGTAAGTTGCAGCTGCAGAAGATGGAGACATTTCAGAGGTACATTTGAGTTTATATGTTGTCCCTGTGCCTGCCTGGATTGCTCCATTTTCTGGCAACATCCCAAGGATACACTGTTTGGTGGGTGAATTGAGTGCTATAAGTTACCTATAGTGTAGACAGGTGGCAGGAGAACCAGGGAATGGGGAAGTTAATCAGCATATGACAGGGATTAGGTTAGTGGGTGTGGCAGAGAGTGCTCGGTACACACACTCCGTACACATGCACATTTACACACACAAACATTGCCTTGTCATTTTGCTGAGTGAACACACTGCAATTTCTTCCCCCCCCCCACCCCCCCCATCCCCTCCGGTGTAGTTTTATCCCACTGCTGCCATCATATATTAAGAAACATGGGTTATGAATGAAGAAAAGAATGGCTTGAGTCACTTAACACTTTAGTGCAAATGTGTTTATTAAGTGTGTCAAAATCAAACTTGCAAAAAAGAATAGCCAAAATAGCAAAAGAAAAATGCCAATATTTACAAAAAAATATTTAACAAAACGTTCAATAATAACTCCACACTTAGTCCGTTGTGAACTTCTGACAGCTCGATTGCTCTTTCTCACTGCTACTGAGGGTGATGAGCCCAGTTTTTTTATTACCCGTTTAGTTAACTTAAGAGGACACATGAATCAGAATATGATACACCCTGCAATGAACAGTAGTTAGAATCATATTACAATATAAACAGAATCTACCTTAAGTGCACTAAAAAAAACATTATATATACATCCAATTACTAAAGAAATGGAATCTTCCATCATGTCTGGTTGAAAAGGCACTATAAAGCCAAACGCTTTAGGACCCATTATAGAACATACAGAGGGGTGCATTAAAGAGCGCACGCTCAGAGCAATGACAACAGAATGAGAAGGCAATGTTTGTGTGTGTGTGTTGTGTGCATAAATACACATGTCTACGGAGAAATTTAACCAGGCATTCTCCATTACAGAAGGAAGGAAGTAATAAATCAAGCAATGGGAATAATGCTATTATTCTAAGAGCTGGCACAGGCTTGGTAGGTCAATTACCTTCATTCTATATAATATTGAAATTGAAAATATGTGTGTAGATAATATGCTTATGGGGACTTAAGCTTATGGGCTTCTTTGTCTCTGAACTATATTCTGACCCGAAGAAACAAAAATCCAACAAGGGGTAAGAAGAGCCTAGGATGGATTATGAGGTGGTTTGGAAACTGGAAGAGAATTAATGAAATATTTGAATTTTTGTTGAAGGGTAGGGGCAGTATCTGGTTGCGGGATATTAGTGGTCACTTCAGCAATGGAGGCTCCTATCGAGGGCTGTATCCTGCTGATGGAGGCCTCACACTCACTGCATTTTCCTCCTCTCTTACTTCTCTGATCAGCTCAACAAATGAGGGAGATTATGTTCTGTGACTGGGCGCCTTTCATCATTTGGTCCATACTTAATGGTTCACCTCAACCGTTGTGATGGCCCCTTTATGCTGAAAGCTACTCAGCTGTCTCTCTAGCCAAGAAATGTAGCCAGGAAGTTTCTCCCCCTGCTCCTGACACATGTTCCTAAACCCCGTCATAAGCTCCATTGGGCTCCTGTCATGCCAAACACATTTTCTAGTAATTGCATGTAGCCTGCAGAAGTTGCCAGTGGGTTCTTTGTCTTTAAGGATCTCACTACATTAGCAGCCGGCTCTCTCCGACTCTCTACCAGTTGCTGTCTTTTCACGTTATCAGAACACTTCCAATCATCCAACATCTGAGAATTCTGCTCTGCCCAAGTTTCATATTCCTCCTTGCCCTCGGGGGTGGATATCATTCCAAGAATATCCTTAGCCTTTGATAATTGGGATTCTCCAAGGGTGCACTTGGCCTTTTATTCACCAGGGACGTAAGGGCCAATAGCAACTCAAAATTATCACCCCTCACTGGAGAACTCATTAGATCTTCCACATCAGACCACTCCTCCCCCTCACTCAATAGAAACAAAAGAAACTTGTCTTTAAAGTCTCTGCCCCCAGCTACAGGAAACTGAGCTTCCAATTCGACATCTTGGCCTATGCTCCCCTCCTTTCGGAAAGTATGGGTGCCCCATGGCCACCCCCCCCCCTTTTCACGGGACCCCAATAGTACCAGGCAGAATAAAAACAAAATTTTTGCCTACCATTTTGTCAAGCTTCCACTCCATGATTGTAGTTGTTCCTAATGCTTTAATGGTACTTAAAATCATAAGCAAAAATTCATCTGGCCTATGAATATCCACTCCACTCAATACACAAGCATTAGCTACAGGTAATCTCTTTGACTCACACCAATCATCAATCCCTGCAGCGTCCATAACTACGTATCTTAATCTCTTTACCAGACAATAGTTTAACACAGGTCTAAACACACTAACCCTTTTGATCTATGCTCAGGGCAATCACAAAGCATCCAACAAACTCAATCCCGCATAAGCCCCAATGGGTACTGTTTGGTCAACGGTTGTGAAAAGGGATATGATCCGAGCAGAAAAGATGAAATACCCTGTTGTATCTCTACTGCTGAGAGAATGGCACAAACTGGAGTTGAGGAACCAGATTCTACTCTGGGTCGTGCCTCCTCCAGACAAGCTTCACTGTTCCCAGTTGCTTCTGCCTGAAAAGTGTTGGAGGATTGTGTTGAAGTCACTTCATGATGATTCAGGTCATTTGGGATTTGACAAGGCCTATGGATTGCTCAGAGATCAGTTCTACCGGCCCCGAATGAAGCTGGAGGTCCAAAAGTCGTGCGTTTGATTTATACGGAGGAAGA
Source organism: Hypanus sabinus (assembly GCF_030144855.1). Classification (NCBI taxonomy): domain Eukaryota; kingdom Metazoa; phylum Chordata; class Chondrichthyes; order Myliobatiformes; family Dasyatidae; genus Hypanus; species Hypanus sabinus. The sequence goes on along the minus strand of NC_082710.1, from coordinate 116,141,402 downwards.
CACTGCGAACGAGGTTCATACCATTATCCAATTTGCAGACGGTGGGGCCACTTGTTCTATGTGTATGGATTTCCTCTCCATACAGTCTGATCCCAGCAACATGATGAATGTCTTGGTCATCACTGATCACTACACCAGATATGCTCAAGCCTTCCCTTCAAAGAATCAGAGAGTGTCCACCATGACCTACGTGTTATGGGAAGTGTATTTCATTCATTATGGCCTCCCAGATGGAGACTAAGTGATCAGAGAAAGGATTTGAAAGGAAGCTCATATATGAGTTACTGAGCATGCTTGGAGTCGAGAAGTCGAGAACTATGCCTTATCACCCTCAGGGTGATCCTCAACCAAAGAGGTTTAAATAGACATTGCTAGACATGCTTGTACACAGAATGAAGCTATTAAATACTTGCTGTATTATCTGATGTTTGGGTGCAAAGAAAGGTTGCCTGTTGACCTCTGTTTTAAGACTGGTGGGGAAGATTTGCCATAGAAGACTAGTCTGAAGAATGTGTCTGATATGAGGAGGGAATTGCAAAAGGTGCAAGAACTAGCAGAGGTCTCCGTGAGCACGCACATTCAAGGAAATAAGAGGAGATATGACCCAAAGGTTAGTTTCTCCCAACTGATGCCTGGAGACAGAGTTCTCATAAAGAACTGAGGGCTACCAGGGAAGCATAAGTTGGGTGGCTACACCTTATGTAGTGGAGAGTCAGATGCTAAACATACCAATTTTCCAGGTGAAAACTAAGGATGGGAATGGAGCTGTCAAGATTCTCCATCAGAATCACCTTCTACCTCAGGGACAAGGGGTACATGTTGACCTAGAGCCTGACATGGACCCTACACCTATTAAGAAGACTTGGCGGCGATGTGGGAAAACAGAAGGACAAGCAGCGAGAAGGTCTGAAAGGGAGCTAAATATTGAATAAGGTACAGATTCAGAGGATGAGGACATGGGGGTGTGGTATATGCTACACTTTTCAAGCACCCCAATAATTGATGAAGAGATACCCAAACCTCCCCATGCTGATGCAGATGAAATGGAGGGAACTAGCAGTGGGCAGGTAAGTTTGCAGCTGGACAATGACAGGAGTCTAGGTTCTAAAGCAGGGGTGGCCAACCTATGGCACATGCACCAAAAGTGACGCATTGGATGATTAAAAGTGGCGCATTGCACCCCAGTGATAATAGTAAAAGAGTAAGCCTACTCATGCAAAAAGTATTAACCAAAAACCGATTTGTAGAAAAAAAACCTATAACAGGAATTCAAGTAGCTTAGAGCTAGAAATGGGTTTTACTGAGAATAAATCTAAAACTTAGCAATTATTTTTAGCAATTTTATTATTTCATGCACATCTTTTGGCAAATGTTATCTTCTTTCACATTCATCTGTTTTCAATTTATAAAAAATGTTCAATGAGTCAAACTAGGAAAGAAAGTCTTTTGTTCTGCAGTCGTTCCATAACTGTTCAATACACGTTTGATACGTGTTTGATCCTGAGGCACCAGGCGTCTGCACCAGCGGTGTGTCACAGGCTTTTTGCCAGTTAGTTTACAATTAACCCTTGTGAACATTTGCAGTTTTGAACTTTTTCGAAAATTAAGCCTTGTTTTTACATTCAGTTACCCATCACAGTGTAAAAGAAATTGAGCAAAAGAAAAGCAGAAAGTGATAGTAAGCGTGAATTCAATAAACAGTGGGAAAATGAGTTCTTCTTTATACCAAGTCTGTCAGGAAAACCGTTGTGCATTGTTCGTGAAAATATTTTCTCACATAATAGAAACATGACCTTAATATCTTAATAGACACTATAAAACACAGCATTAGACTGAAATAGAAAAACTGAAGCTAGTGCTTGGCTTTGAGTTACAGAAAGAATATGTGATTAAGAATAAGGAAGAAGTCAAAAGGCAAAGTATATTTGTTAAACGTCTCATTAAGGTATGTAATGTTTTTATATTAAATTAATATATTCATGTAAAAATGCTAAATATGTCTATAGTAACTTATTTTTACAAGAGCTGAATGGGGGGGTAAGAGTTGTATGGCACATCCAAACTCGTGCGTGAAAAATTTGACGCATGGAATGTAGAAGGTTGGTCACCCCTGCTCTAAAGTAACTGAGCATGAAGGCAACTCAGCCAAGTGACAAAGGGTTCTGAGTTCTCGGAAGCTACGAGTAATAGAGAGCGAATGGCCTCTCCATGAAGGCAGGAAAGATCTCAGGGAGTGTCTGAAACTGGAGAAATAGATGAGGGATAAAGTAGTCTCAAAAAGTCAGGAAAGCCCCCAGATAGGCTGACCTATGTCACACTGGGGGAACAGAGTGTTGCCCCTATTCCCCTAGTGAGATATGTCACTACCATTTACAAATGGATTGGAGGTTCTGACATCATAAAATTCCTTTGAACACTGTCTTATCAATGAGGGGATGATAAATTATTTCAATGTCATGAGGGCATGTCTACTTTTGATGGGGGAAGAGTGTAACGTTCTGGTAAAAGTTTCACTCCTAACAGTGTTTGGGTTATTGTTAGAGATAAGGGGTGCTTAGGAATGTGGGCCATCCAATCAGGAGAGAAGGCTGGGGGAGCTTTTTTTTTGTGCCTGTCACCCATGGGAGTCTTTGTCTTTGTTTGGTGGGATATGAAGAGAGAAGACACTGGGGTGAACTGGTTATAGGATTTGATATGGAGGGGACAGTGATTCAATGGAGCCAAGGGACAGAGTCTACTGGGGATCAGTGAAAATGACTTTTGGAAGATTTGAGCTCCAAAGTGTGCACATTTGGCTATTTAATTATAATGGACCCTTTTTGGTTTTTTTTATTTTCTCTACTAACTCTTTAGTTAATATTCATAAATATACCCCTTTTAATTGCATACCGTGTATAATCTGTTATTTCCTGTAACGAGCTGTAACAGGGCAGCAAATCACACAGCATTCTCACAATCTCTCGGATTTGGCAGGACCAGATTGTGTATACCCTAGACTTACAAGGACGGAGAAAGGTGGGTTTCTCACCGTGAGTTGGAGAACATCCATTGAGGGCTAACGAACCATTTCCTGAGACACCAAGGAAGAAAGGGAGTTTCATTTGTAAACTTTGATATGTGAAAACAAAGTGATTTTTTTTTCACTGTTGCAGTACTGATCATGGCAGTTGAGCTGTGCAGCAGGACAGATTTGAGATGGAGATGGTCAGTGTTATTTCAGAAGGACGTTGAAATCACCGATGTGCTCACCCATGAAAATAAATGTCACTTGTGACCAAATTGCATTGACTGACTAGCTTAAACATTCTTGAAGTCTGGTGTGCATCTGAATTGTTAAGAATAATATCTGAGCTGAACTCCATGAGAGGTGAGTTGGAGCCAGATTGTCATTCGTTATGAAAGAGATGAAGCTGTAGAAATAATCTTTCATCAGCACCTCATTTAAAACAAAAGGCTAAAAGAAGTCAGCAAAAGAGACAGATGGAAATGCTAACAGGGGATGAAACATTCTTAGTGTGCATGGTTGGAAGAGAAATGGGGACAAGTCAAAAGTAATTTAAAATGAAAAACTGTAGTCTATGAAGAATGATTTTTGAATTCTGTTGTTATCAATTTGTTAAATATTCTCCTAAAGAGAGGAAGAAGGAATAGAAAGTTTTAAATGAACATGGGAAGGGTGCAATAATTTTCTGATCTTGGTGATGAAGGAGCCTTGCCATCTTGGTAACGCTGAAGTTTATACGCTCAGTATGCATTTGTATTAATTTGAATGACGGTGAGGAGGCTCATAATCCTTTTGTTTTCCAGAAAACTCAGAATCAACCTTCTCAGACATGACTTTGCAGATTGTCAAGTAGCCTATCACTTTCAGAAACAAAGAGAAAAAAGCTGGAAATTATGCATATTTGTAGCGAAAGGTGGATTTAAGACATTCAAGATTCAATATTGTTAAGAGTCATTTCCTGTTTACAAGTATAAAGGAGAATGAGATAATGGTTACTCCAGATCTGATGTAGTACAAAAAAGTTACAGAAGATAAAGATTAAAAAACACAATTGATAATGAAAAACACAATAAATATAAATATGTAATATAGCTTATATACTTTGATTGTATATCCATAAGGTGATGCTAGACTGTACATAAGGCGACTAGCAAGAAATAATAAAGGAGTAGACACAAGAGGTACTGCAGATACTGGAAATCTAGAGCAAGAAGCACAATGTGCTGCAGGAGCTCAGCAAGTCAGGCAGCACCTATGAATGGGAATAAAGGCCCTTCATCAGGACTGGAAAGGAAAGGGGAAAACGTCAGAATAAGAAGGTGGAGAAGGGGAGAAAGACATACAAAGTGGTAAGTGATAGATGAAACCAGGAGAGGGGAAAGGGGTGTAGAGAGCTGAAAAGTGCAAGAGATAATGGGTTGGAGAAGTAGAAATCTGAAAGGATAGGACAGAAGGCCAAGGAAGAAAGGGAAGGGGGAGGAGCACCGAAGGGAGATGATGGACGGGTAAGGAGACAAGGTGTGAGAGGAAACAAGAAGGGTGGTGGAATTGGTGAGTAGGTTAAAAGAAAACACATGTAAGCTAGTTTCACAAATGTTTATAATTTAGCCTGCCTTAAATGGCTGAAATCTGCAAATATAGTGCCATTTGTGGTCACAGTTTTTGTTTTCATTGTAAATACTTTCTGCCTCATTTTATTCTTCTTGTTAACTTGCCTTTAAGAGTGATACTGTATAATGTTGTTACCTACTCTAGTGAATGCCTGATTAGTCAGGTAATAGCATTGAGAGGCTAATCAAATATTTTGTTCAAACTTGCAAATTTAAGAGCTGCATCCATTTTCCAAAATCCACACAGTTCATGTCAAGCAACCCTTTTTAACTATGTTAGTGAAGTGGAGTCTATTTTTCATAATTCCACTCTATTGACATAATCAGTACACTACTGACAAAATTTCTACAATTACAAACTACTGCATAAAACTCAGCGATAAACATATAGATCACATCAGCACATCTCTTGATAGTAGGCTTGAAGATCCATTTTTTGTATATAAATCTCTATGTATTGAACTGTGAAGGTAAAATTAAAATGAACTCTGTGAATCACTGCACCATTCAATTACACTTGAGCTCAGTTGTGAATTTAATTTCTATCTGAGCACAACATATTTTCAAATTGGTAACTGCAGTAAATGGATCACAGGTGTCACAATGTCTTGTAGAGTTAACAATTTTGCTCTGCGTAGTCCTCAAAAGCTGAACTGTGAGGAAGATGAATCTATGTGTTTGACTTGAATCAATGATGTCAAATCCAGAGTTGACTGCTTAATGGTTGGGACCCATCAAGAAAGATATAATCGTCACTGAATCAAAACTTGAGACGATGTTCCAACTGATAAAATTATATGTTATAATAGAAAATGGGGAAGCAAGAACTGTAAAATTAATGGACATCAATATAATTGAATTCTTATACAAATCATATATAGAACACAGAAGAGCCAGGTTGTCTGTGCTGAACATGATGTCAATTTAAACTAATCCATTCACTCTGCAAATGGTCTCCGTTCCCTGCCTATCCATGGGACTGACTAAGTGCTTTTTAAATGCTGCTATCATCTCTGTTTCTATCACCTTCCCTGGCAATGCATTTCCTTTAAACATTCTGCCCCTAACATTAAAACAATGCTCTCCAGTATTTGACCCTGGGAGAAAAATTATTTACCTTATCTATGTGCTTCATTCATGTATATACTTGTGTTCAATTGCCTGTTAATGTTTGATGTTCAACAGAAGACAATGCAACCTTTTCCAATAGGCTGCAATCCAGACAACATCCCAGTGAACCTCTGCTGTATCTTTTCCAAAAATCTCTTAAATCCTTCTTGTAACACAAAACCAGGACAATACACAATACTCCACAAATGGCCTAACCAAAGTTTTATTCATCTACAACATGGCTTTCCAATTTTCATACTCAATGACTAAACCAATGAAGGCACATATACATGCACAAACACAACAGATTCTGACGATGCTGGAAATCTACAGCATCTACACAAAATCCTAGAAGAACTCAGCAGGTCAGGCAGTGTCTATGAAAATGACTAAACCATTGATGTTTTGGGCTGGGTTCCTTCATGAGGGTTGGAAAAGAAAAGTTAAAATGCCAGGATAAAAAGGTGAGGAGGAGAAGGAAGACAAACTAGAAGGTGATAGGTGAAGCAAGGTGGGAGAGAGAAGGGCTGCTGAAGTATTTATTTATTTATTGACATACAACACAGAGTAGACCTAAGGAATTAAGTAAGCTAGAAGCTGAGAGGTCATAGGTGGAAAAGGAAAAGGGCTGAATATAAAGGAAACATTGGAGGGGTGAATGGACCGTGGGAGAAAGGGAAGGAGAAGGGGCCCAAGGGCTAGACAAAAGGAAGGTAAGGAGCAGAGGTAAGAGGCCAGATTGAGAAATAGAAGAAGAGGGAAGGGGAAGGAAAAAAATAAATTAGTGGAAGTTGGAGAAATCAATGTTCATGCCATCAGATTGGAAGCTACCTAGACAAAATCTGAGGCATTACTCCTCCACCCTGAGAGTGGCCGCATAGTGGAAGAAAAAAAAACCATGGACCAACATGTCAGTGACCACTGTGTAATAAAACTTCTTTCAGATGGAGCGGAGATGCTCGACAAAGAGGTTGTCCCATTTATATTGGGTCTCACCAGAGTAGAAGAGGTTGTATCAGGAGCACCGGATTCAGTAAGTAATCCCCACAGCTTCTCACCTGGAAGTACTGTTTGGGGCCTTGAATGGAGGTGGACAGGCAGGTGTAGCATTCCTGGTGTTTATAAGGATGTGTGCCAGGAAGAGATTAGAGGGGAGAGATAAATGGACAAGGGAATCATGGAATGAGCGATCACTGTGGAAAGTAGAGTGTGGGAGACACAAAGTATACTACAGATGCTGTGGTCAAATCAAAATGTACAAACAAGCTGGATGAACTCAGCAGGTCGGGCAGCATCCGTTGAAGTGAGCAGTCAATGTTTCGGGCCGAGACCCTTCATCAGGATAGAAGAAGGAGGGGGCAGGGGGCCTATAAAGAAGGTGGGGGGAGGGTGAAAGGTGTCAGGTGAAAAACCAATCAGAGGAATAATCAAGGGGTGGGGGAGGGGACAGGCAGGAAAGGTGAAGATGGAATGAAAGGGGAAAGCACTATGGGTAGCAGAAGAAGGCAAAATCATGAGAGAAGTGATAGGCAGCTAGAAGAGGAGGCAGACTGAAAGTGGGATGGTGGAAGGGAGAGGGAGGGAATTACTGGAAGTTGGGGAATTCAATGTTCATACCAAGGGGCTGGAGGTTACCCAGACAGTATATGAGGTGTTGCTCCTCCAACCTGAGTTTGGCCTCATCATGGCAGTAGAGGAGGTCATGTATGGACATATCCGAATGGGAATGAGCGGGAGAGTTGAAGTGAGTGGCAACCGGGAGATCCTGTCTGTTGTGGCGGACAGAGTGGAGGTGCTCGACGAAGCAGTCCTCCAATCTACGTCGTGTCTCACCGATGTAGAGGAGGCCACACCAGAGCACCGGATGCAATAGATGACTCCAACAGACTCACAAGTGAAGTGTTGCCTCACCTGGAAGGACTGTTTGGGGCCTTGAATGGTGGTAAGAGAGGAGGTGTAGGGACAGGTGTAGCACTTACACTTGCAGGGCTAAGTACCAGGTGGGAAATCTGTGGGGAGGACAGGCCTGGTCCACACGTCCCTCCCCACAGATCTCCCACCTGGTTACTACTGTCATGATGAAGCCAAACTCAGGTTGGAGGAGCAACACCTCATATACCGTCTGGGTAGCCTCCAGCCCCTTGGTATGAACATTGAATTCCCCAACTTCCGGTAATTCCCTCCCTCTCCCTTCCACCATCCCACTTTCACTCTGCCTCCTCTTCCAGCTGCCTATCACCTCTCTCATGATCCTGCCTTCTTCTATTACCCATAGTGCTTTTCCCTTTCATTCCTTCTTCACCTCTCTGGCCTATCCCCTCCTTGCTTCCCCTCCCCCACCCCTTGATCTCTCCTCTGATTGGTTTTTCACCTGGCACCTTCCACCCTCCCCCCACCTTCTTTATAGGGCCCCTGCCCCCTCCTTCTTCAGTACTTTTGAAGGGTCTCAGCCTGAAATGCTGACTGCCCATTTCAACAGATGCTGCCCGACCTGCTGAGTTCATCCAGCTTGTTTGTACATCTTGAGAGTGTGGGAGAGGTGTGAGGATGTTAAGATGTTTTTGGCACGACAGTCCCTTTGAAATATTTATACACATTTTGCAATATTATATGGTAGAATATAGTATAATATAAACTACTTTTGATGCTACTTTCAGTGAGCTATGTTGTTTCACATAAGATCCATCAGTGTTCATAAGGGTCCTGCCATTTACTCTAAATTTTCCTTTTTATTTACACCCTCAAAGTACAACACCTTGCACATGTTGATATTAAATACCCTCTGCCATTTCTCTGCCAAATCAGCTGTGTTTACTTTCATCGATTTTCGCAAAGCTTTTGACTCCATTCACCGAGGTAAAATTCTGAAGATCCTGAAAGCTTACGGAGTGCCAGACCATCTACTGAGTGCAATAGAGTCCAGCTATACCCAGACCATGGCAGAAGTTGTATCACCAGACAGAGAAACAGTAGTGTTCGAATTCCTAGCTGGTGTGTTGCAAGGAGACACTCTGACACTCTACATCTTTATAATTGTCCTTGATTACGCTCTACATCAAGCTACCAAAGATCATGACAAGCTTGGTTTTACCATAAAACCAGGACGAACCAAAAAGGTCAGACCAGTTATGCTCACAGATCTTGATTTTGCAGATGACATAGTCCTGCTCTCTGACCAGATGGAGGAAGTACAGCAGGTACTGACAAAAGTGGAAAATTGAGTGCAATAAAGTTGGATTTCACCTAAACGCTAAAAAGACAGAGACAGAGTACTGCGACAATGATACTCTTAAGACCGTAAAGAATGATACTTCAAGTACCTCCGGTCAAGAATGATGAGTTCGAAGAAGGACATAAAGACACGGAAGGGACTGGCTATGAATGACATGAAGGAAATCTGGAGGTCAAACCTGACCAGAGGGCTCAAAAAGAGGATCTGAATAGCAGTCAAAGAGTCCATTCTCATGTACAGATGCAAGACGTGGACACTCACCAAGACCATGAGAAAGTCACTAGATGGTTGCTATACACAAATGCTCCGGATGGCTCTTGACGTGAGTTGGCAACAGCACATGACGAATGTCAAGCTCAATGATGACCTACTGATGCTCACCTCTAAAATTGAGGCGAGAAGACTGCAACTAGCAGGGCACTGTCTATGCCACCCTGAGCTACCTGCCAGCCTAGTCATCACATGGGAGCCCAAGCATGGGAGGATGAACCCTGAGCGCCCTCCCAAGACTATGGTCAACACGCTCCTAGAAGATAGTGCGCGGCTAATGTAGATGATCTGAACATACTGATGAGGGAGAGAGAGGAGGGGAAAGTCCATCATTGTGCCCAATGCCGGCCCTCTAGCTCTGAGTCAATGTAGTAGTAGTACTGCCATTTCTCTGCCCAAATTTCCAACTGGTCCATATCCTGCTTTCAACAGCTCTGCTAATGGCCATTTTCTCTGCAAACTTACTAATCAGCCTGTTGACTATTATCAACTGGTCTAGGTTTGGCAATTCACAACTCTTAATTAATTCAAATTTTGCATTTTGTTGTCTTTACATAAACATCAATGTAACTATGTAAACCCCAAACCAACAACTTCAAACATAAATTCCACTGTTCACACTGTACCAATACTCAGATCATTAAGAGGCCATTTATCAGTGGAAGATGTTGGTCCTGAATTCTGACTAGCTGTCCTTTAAATAATGCCCATGTGGTAGATGTGGGCTTACCCAATAACAGCTGCTCCTAGTCTACGATCCCCAGTTCCCTCCTCATAATGTTGTAATCAGTCTTCTCCCAATTTAGCATTTTCCACTGAGATCCAGACTTACTTTATACTTGCCAACTTGAAACTTGGAGTTTTGCTCACTGTTGCCCAAACAGTCTTTGTTTATGAAAATTTCTTTTGAACGTTAAGACCTTCAAAAGTGAAATAATGTTGGGCTGATTGAGACCATCTAAAATTTCAATGAGGAAACTACAACATTCTTTATTTATCTGCATGACATAATGTATGAAGAAAGTGCATTAAATAATACAAAAACAGTTTTATTTGATTTTTAGGTCATCAATAATTTTGTCAAATTTTATCCAAAATCTTAGCTCGAAGACTTGAAAATATTCTACCATCTATTCTATCACATGACCAGACAGGATTTATTAAAAATCGTTACTCGCATTTCAATATACGTTGGTTATTGAATGTGATATATTCACCATCCAAAAAAGTATCAGAGTGTACATTATACTTAGATGCAGAAAAAGCCTTTCATAGGATTGAGTGTAATTATCTTTTTAAGACCTTAGAAAAGTTTAATTTTGGGCCTAATTTTATTTGTTGGGTTAAATTAATCTACTTGTCTCCTACCGCTCAGGTTATTACTAACTCCCAAATTTCTAAGCCCTTTAAATTACAGTGGGGAACTAGACAAGGATGTCCTCTTAGTCCTTTACTTTTTGCTTTAGCTATAGAACTCTTAGCAATAGCACTTTGAGAATCTAAGGACGTTTCTGGTATACTAAGGGAAGGTATGTCTCATAAAATTTCATTATACGCTGATGATATTTTACTTTTTATCTCTAACACTGAAACTTCTTTACCTTTGGTTCTTTCTTTAATCTCCCAGTTTAGTTCTTTTTCAGGATATAAGCTGAACTTACATAAAAGTGAGCTATTTCCTTTAAATGACCTAATATCATCAAATGCCAAATTTCGGTTCAAAGTTGTTACAAGTCAATTTACATATCTAGGTGTAGCACTTACTAAAAACTTCAAGAATTTATTCAAAGAAAACTTAAACCCCTTATTGAATTATGTGAAAAAGACGCTTTCTAAATGGTCCCCTCTTCCTTTATCCCTAATTGGCCGAATTAATTCGATTAAAATGAAGATTCTTCCTAAATGTTTATATCTTTTTCAGACCTTACCTATTTTTATTCCTAAGACGTACTTTGATTCTTTAGATTCAATTTTAACCTCTTATATTTGGAATAATAAACAAGCTCGTTTAAGTAAAGTTTACTTACAAAGAAATAAAGAGATGGGTGGACTAGCCCTACCCAATTTGAGGTTTTACTATTGGGCTGCCAATATAAGGAATATTACTTTCTGGTCCTATTATGTTTATTGTAAAGATTGCCCATCATGGGTCTCCTTAGAAGTTAATTCTGTAAAACATTCCTCTATTGTCTCTCTTCTTGGATCATACTCTTCTTTTTCAGCAAGTAAAACAACAGATAACATAATTGTTAAGCAAACTTTAAGGATCTGGTCTCAATTTAGAAAATTTTTTCGTTCAGCGAATTTTTCATTATCATATCCCATTCTCCTTAATTATTTTTTTATCCCTTCCATGACTGCTAAAGTCTTTAAAGATTGGGATGAATTAGGTATTAAGTGTTTTTGGGACCTGTTTATCTCAGGATCTTTTGCTTCATTAGTCAAATAAATTTGCTCTCCCAAAATCACATTTTTACAGATATCTTCAAATTAGAGATTTTCTACGTTTCCAATTAGCTACTTTTCCTATAGGTCCAGATAAAAATTTACTGGACGATCTTTTAAATTTAAAACCTTTTGTTAATGGTTCTATTACCGGTATCTATAACTTGTTGCTTGATTCTAGACAAGACTTTTTAGATAAAATAAAAAAAGCCTGGGAGGATGACCTAAATTGTCAGATTTCTGATGATAGATGGAATAAAATTCTTAAATGGGTTAATAAATCATCTTTCTGTGCTCGTCATTCTCTTCTACAATTTAAAGTGGTTCATAGAGCTTACATTTCTAAACAGAAGCTCTCCAGTTTTCACCCGAATGTTTCTCCACTTTGTAATATATGCAACTCTGCGGATGCCTCTTTAATTCATATGTTTTGGTTTTGCCCTACAATTCAAAAGTTTGTATTCCATACCTTTTCACAACTTTTTAGAGTCCAATTTAACCCAAATCCCCTTACTGCCTTGTTTGGTATTATTGCAAATGAAGAGATAACTTTAAATACTCCTAACCTACAGGTTTTAGTTTTTACCTCTCTTTTAGCAAGAAGAGAAAACTTGCTTAAATGGAAGGAGTCTATCCCTCCTACACATCTTCAATGGCTACGTGATATTATGTCTTATTTAAATTTAGAAAAGATCTGCTGCTCAGTCTTAAATTCAAAACAATCTTTTTATTATATTTGGAGACCTTTCCTAAATTACTTTTCCAAGTTATAAAGTTTAGCAGTGCACAGACTTTTATGTATGTTATTATCTTCTCTTCTTAAGTGAATATGTTTTTTTCTAATTATCCATTGTCATCCATCAGCCTTTTTCTTTGGTAGTTGGTAGGGGGTTGACTTTTTTATATATAAAAAATTAGTTTTTCTGATGTATGACCTGTCTTTAAATTTTTGATTACAGAGTGGTATACCTTTATATGCTATGCTATAATTTTTTGATCCATTTTATTACAATATATGAATGTACACAAGTTATGTTGAGATGTATTTATGTGTTGCACTCTGTAAATCTTTTTTTTCTTCTGAATAAAAATATTGTAAAAAGAAAGAATAATTTTGATAAAATTAATTTTTGTCCATGATGAGTTGCTTGTTATTTATTTCCGGAAATGTGACATACATGGTAAAACTTTATATTCCTAATTATCTTTGCAAAGTACAGAGCATGTTTGAATTGAATTGAACAATCTTTATTGTCATTATACTGTACATAGGTACAATGAAACTCTGTTTGGCTTCCTCTCAGGCAATCAAACAAAGCAGTAGATAAAAACAAGACAGTAATAAAAAAGCAGTATTAAATAGATAAGTAGTAGAAAATAAGTTGCAGCAGCACCAGAATATCACAGTAATGCACAAAGTGCCATTAGTGCAAGTATTTGAGTCCTTGTGTGTGCATGTGTGTGCTCACAGTTTCAAACATTGTTCTGTGGGAGTGGTGTGATGGAGGCCACAGCTCTGGGGTAGGAGCTGTTCCTCAGTCTATTTGTTCTGGCTTTTAGTGTCCTGAACCTTTTGCTGGAGGGCAGCGGGTCAAACAGGGAGTGGCCAGGGTGTGTGGTGTCTCTGGTTATGCTGATTGCTTTCCCCCTGAGACTGCTGGAATAGATGGTGTCCAGTCCTGGGAGCTCCATCCCGACAATTCGCTGGGCTGCCCTCACCACATGATGCAGGTCTTGTCACTCAGTGGCTGTGCAGCTGGCATACCACACTGTGGCGCTATTGGTCAGGGTGGTTTCAATTGAGCTTCTGTCGAAGTTGAGCAACAGCTTTTGTGGGAGTTTGGCCTGTTTCAGCTTTCTGAGGAAGACGAGTCTTTGTTCTGCCTTTTTTACAAGCAGTGAGGTGTTGGTGGTCCATGTCAGCAAGGTGTTGGTGGTCCATGTCAGCGAGGTGTTGGTGGTCCACGTCAGCGAGGTGTTGGTGGTCCATGTCAGCGAGGTGTTGGTGATCCATGTCAGCGAGGTGTTGGTGGTCCATGTCAGCGAGGTGTTGGTGGTCCATGTCAGCGAGGTGCTGGTGGTCCATGTCAGTGAGGTTTTGGTGGTCCATGTCAGCGAGGTGTTGGTGGACCATGTCAGCGAGGTGTCGGTGGTCCATGTCAGCGAGGTGTTGGTGGCCCATGTCAGCGAGGTGTTGGTGGTCCATGTCAGCGAGGTGTCGGTGGTCCACGTCAGTAAGGTGTTGGTGGTCCATGTCAGCGAGGTGTTGGTGGTCCATGTCAGCGAGGTGTTGGTGGTCCATGTCAGCGAGGTGTTGGTGATCCATGTCGGCGAGGTGTTCGTGGTCCAGGTCAGCGAGGTGTCGATGGTCCATGTCAGCGAGGTGTTGGTGGTCCATGTCAGCGAGGTGTTGGTGGTCCATGTCAGCGAGGTGTTGGTGATCCATGTCAGCGAGGTGTCGGTGGTCTATGTCAGCGAGGTGTTGGTGGTCCATGTCAGCGAGGTGTCGGTGGTCCATGTCAGCGAGGTGTTGGTGATCCATGTCAGCGAGGTGTCGGTGGTCTATGTCAGCGAGGTGTTGGGGGTCCATGTCAGCGAGGTGTCGGTGGTCCATGTCAGCGAGGTGTTGGTGGTCCATGTCAGCGAGGTGTTGGTGGTCCATGTCAGCGAGGTGCTGGTGGTCCATGTCAGCGAGGTGTTGGTGGTCCATGTCAGCGAGGTGTTGGTGGTCCATGTCAGCGTGGTGCTGGTGGTCCATGTCAGTGAGGTGTTCGTGGTCCATGTCAGTGAGGTGTTGGTGGACCATGTCAGCAAGGTGTTGGTGGTCCATGTCAGCGAGGTGTTGGTGGCCCATGTCAGCGAGGTGCTGGTGGTCCATGTCAGTGAGGTGTCGGTGGTCCATGTCAGTGAGGTGTTAGTGGTCCATGACAGCGAGGTGTTGGTGGCCCATGTCAGCGAGGTGCTGGTGGTCCATGACAGCGAGGTGTTGGTCTCCATGTCAGTGAGGTGTTGGTGGTCCATGTCAGCGAGGTGTCGGTGGTTCACGTCAGTGAGGTGTTGGTGGTCCATGTCAGCGAGGTGTCGGTGGTCCACGTCAGCGAGGTGTTGGTGGTCCAGGTCAGTGAGGTGTTGGTGATCCATGTCAGCGAGGTGTTGGTGGTCCATGTCAGCGAGGTGTTGGTGGTCCATGTCAGTGAGGTGTTGGTGGTCCAGGTCAGTGAGGTGTTGGTGATCCATGTCAGCGAGGTGCTGGTGGTCCATGTCAGCGAGGTGTTGGTGGTCCATGTCAGCGAGGTGTTGGTGGTCCATGTCAGCGAGGTGTTGGTGGTCCATGTCAGCGAGGTGTCGGTGGTCCATGTCAGCGAGGTGTTGGTGATCCATGTCAGCGAGGTGTCGGTGGTCTATGTCAGCGAGGTGTTGGTGGTCCATGTCAGCGAGGTGCTGGTGGTCCATGTCAGCGAGGTGTTGGTGGTCCATGTCAGCGAGGTGTCGGTGGTCCATGTCAGCGAGGTGTTGGTGGCCCATGTCAGCGAGGTGCTGGTGGTCCATGTCAGTGAGGTGTTGGTGGTCCATGTCAGCGAGGTGCTGGTGGTCCATGTCAGCGAGGTGTTGGTGGTCCATGTCAGCGAGGTGTCGGTGGTCCATGTCAGCGAGGTGTTGGTGGCCCATGTCAGCGAGGTGCTGGTGGTCCATGTCAGTGAGGTGTCGGTGGTCCACGTCAGTGAGGTGTTGGTGGTCCATGACAGCGAGGTGTTGGTGGCCCATGTCAGCGAGGTGCTGGTGGTCCATGTCAGTGAGGTGTTGGTGGTCCATGTCAGCGAGGTGCTGGTGGTCCATGTCAGCGAGGTGTTGGTGGTCCATGTCAGCGAGGTGTCGGTGGTCCATGTCAGCGAGGTGTTGGTGGCCCATGTCAGCGAGGTGCTGGTGGTCCATGTCAGTGAGGTGTCGGTGGTCCACGTCAGTGAGGTGTTGGTGGTCCATGACAGCGAGGTGTTGGTGGCCCATGTCAGCGAGGTGCTGCTGGTCCATGACAGCGAGGTGTTGGTCTCCATGTCAGCGAGGTGTTGGTGGTCCATGTCAGCGAGGTGTCGGTGGTTCACGTCAGTGAGGTGTTGGTGGTCCATGTCAGCGAGGTGTCGGTGGTCCACGTCAGCGAGGTGTTGGTGGTCCATGTCAGCGAGGTGTTGGTGGTCCATGTCAGCGAGGTGTTGGTGGTCCATGTCAGCGAGGTGCTGGTGGTCCATGTCAGTGAGGTGTTGGTGGTCCATGTCAGCGAGGTGTTGGTGGTCCATGTCAGCGAGGTGCTGGTGGTCCATGTCAGCGAGGTGTCGGTGGTCCATGTCAGCGAGGTGTCGGTGGTCCACGTCAGCGAGGTGTTGGTGGTCCATGTCAGCAAGGTGTTGGTGGTCCATGTCAGCGAGGTGCTGGTGGTCCATGTCAGCGAGGTGTTGGTGGTCCATGTCAGCGAGGTGTTGGTGGTCCATGTCAGCGAGGTGCTGGTGGTCCATGTCAGCGAGGTGTTGGTGGTCCATGTCAGCGAGGTGTTGGTGGTCCATGTCAGCGAGGTGCTGGTGGTCCATGTCAGTGAGGTGTTGGTGGTCCATGTCAGTGAGGTGTTGGTGGACCATGTCAGCGAGGTGTTGGTGGTCCATGTCAGCAAGGTGTTGGTGGTCCATGTCAGCGAGGTGTTGGTGGTCCATGTCAGCGAGGTGTTGGTGGTCCACGTCAGTGAGGTGTTGGTGGTCCATGACAGCGAGGTGTTGGTGGCCCATGTCAGCGAGGTGTTGGTGGTCCATGTCAGCGAGGTGTTGGGGGTCCATGTCAGCGAGGTGTTGGTGGTCCATGACAGCGAGGTGTTGGTGGTCCATGTCAGCGAGGTGTTGGTAGTCCATGTCAGCGAGGTGTTGGTGGCCCATGGCAGCTGCTTTGACAACACAACTCCGAGGAACTTTAGGTTTTCCACACTTTCTACTACCTCTCCATGTATATGGAGGGGGGTGTGTACTCTGTCCTTTGATCTCCTGAAGTCAATGATCATTTCTTTTGTTTTAGAAGTGTTAAGGACGAAGTCGTTGTCTCTCCGTCAGATGATCAACCTCAAGCCTGCTAGCTGTTTCAACCTTGTCCGAGATCAGGCTGATCACTGTGGTATCATCTACAAATTCAATTATGGAGTTGGAGGTGTAGATTGGGGTGCAGTCATGTGTGAAGAGTGTGGAGAGCATAGGGCTCAGCACGCAGCCCTGCGGGGTGCCTGTTTTTAAGATGAGGGTAGTGGAGGTGTGCTTACCAACTCTGACTTGCTGTGGTCGGTCTGTGAGAAAGTCCATGACCCATGAGCACAGGGAGAAACCAAGGCCAAGAGTGTTCAGTTTGCTGACCGGTTTATGGGGGATGTCTGTGTTAAATGCAGAACTGAAGTCCACAAATAACATCCTCATTTAAGTGTTCAGTTCTTCTAAGTGAGTCAGAGCAATATGGAGGGCCGTTGTGATTGCATCCTCTGTGAAGTGGTTTTCCCGGCAGGCAAACTGGTGTTTGTCCAGATCAGGTGGAATTATAGCCTTAATGTGTCAGAGCACAAGTCTGTCAAAGCGCTTCATGTCTATGGGTGTCAGCGCTACAGGGTGATAGTCATTCAGGCACTTCACAGCTGATTTTTCGGGCATGTTGGAACAGCAGCTTGTTGCAGTGAGATGTTATATAGACATAATTATCTTATGGTTATAATGCTGAATTCCAAAGTTGGTGTTTCAATCTTCTTCTATGGAAATTAGAAAATAAAGTGTTTTAGTTAATTAGATGATCTGAGGGCCGATACCAGATAAGTTATCTAGAGTAAACAGGGAGCATCCTTTTCCCAAGATAGTAATGTCTAATACTAGAGTGCATGGATTGAAGATGAGAGGGTGTAAATTCTTTCTTCTTCTTTTTTCTTTTAATATATTTTTTATTGACGGAATGACACAACACAGAATACATAATGGATTACATTTTCCTCCATTTTGCTTTTATATCTTACCCCTAAACAAACCTCCCCTCACCCACCCTGGGTGTAAATTCAAAGGGGACGTTTGGGTTAAGTATTTTATTCCAAGTGTGGTGGGGGTCAGGAATGTGATGCCTGGTATGGTAGTAAAAGCAAATACATTAGAGGCTTTTCAGAGACATTGAGATAGGCACATGAATGAGAAACAGATGGAAGGATATGGATATTCTGCAGAAAGGAGGGATTCGTTTCTGGGGTCTTTTTACGTTTTAGCTAGTTCAGCTTATCATGGTGAGCTGAAGGACCTATGCTGTAGCTCTTTGCTCTAAAGCTGCTTAATCATTGATATCAACAGCTTTCAGATACGGAACATGCCTGACCTATTCTGCTCTGTATGTGTTTTCTCTCTTACGCTACATATTTGGCTAATTGTTCTCATGAGAAAAGTAAGGATGGACAATTGGACATTTCATCTTGGTATCATTTGACCCTTAGAGCAAGTATAAAATAATACATGCCAGATTATCTGATAAAATATTGCGTGCCAATTTTTTTTTCAAACAGTTGTACTGGCTTTTGATGGGAACTCATGCAACATCGTTTAAAGTGACTCGGAAAGTTATCATTTTAGGGGCTTTGCTTTCACGGCTTCTATGGCATCAAAGAAACTTTGATACAGTTTGGCAATGTATCTCCATTACAGGAAAAAGGAAGAAAAACAAGTAAATAGAATGGAAAAAAATGTTTTAGGAAATAACTATTTCTTAGAGCAGTTTATCAGGCCAAAGAATTAAAGTCCTCAGGATAAATTGTTCAATTACTTGTTCAATAAATTTCATTGACATTGTATTGATAATAATTAGATTGTTAAAGTACCATCTCTGAAATCTTTATGCATATAGTATATCCCATCTTAGAAAGAAACATAGAAACATAGAAAATCTACAGCACAATACAGGCCCTTCGGCCCACAAAGTTGTGCCGAACATGTCCCTACCTTAGAATTTTCTAGGCTTACCTGTAGCCCTTTATTTTACTAAGCTTCATGTACTTACCTAAAAGCCTCTTAAAAGACCCTATCATATCCGCCTCAACCACTGTTGCTGGCAGCCCATTCCACGTATTCACCACTCTCTGAGTAAAAAATTTACCCCTGACATCTCCTCTGTACCTACTCCCCAGCAC
Organism: Hypanus sabinus; assembly: GCF_030144855.1. NCBI lineage: Eukaryota > Metazoa > Chordata > Chondrichthyes > Myliobatiformes > Dasyatidae > Hypanus > Hypanus sabinus. The sequence continues at coordinate 116,122,557 of NC_082710.1, read as the reverse complement.
CTGTGTCCTCTTGTGGCAACCATTTCAGCCCTGGGAAAAAGCCTCTGACTATCCACATGATCACTGCTTCTCATCATCTTATACAACTCTTTCAGGTCACCTCTCATCCTCCTTCACTCCAAGGAGAAAAGGCTGAGTTCACTCAATCTATTCTCATAAGGCATGCTCCCCAATCCAGGCAACATCCTCGTAAATCTCCTCTGCACCCTTTCTATGGCTTCCACATCCTTCCTGTAGTGAGGCAACCAGAACTGAGCACAGAACTCCAAGTGGGGTCTGACCATCCTCTTTTTCAATGTGGTTTTAGTAAATTTCCAGTGTTCACCTCAAATTCAAAACACACCATGCAATATTTTTTTGATAAATGTTATTCTCTGTTATGAAAAATCTCTGGGCCCATTTCATTTACACCCACTAGTTAGATGACTCCAAATCCCGTCCATTTTCTGTCACAGGTGTTACGTACCCCGTAACTGGGTTTACAGACCAGCAGAAATAGAAGAAACCATTGGAGTCTGATGATACTGAAAACTAAAGGTGTTTATTAGTAAACTACACAATACAGTAACAAAAATGCAAATATACATATAAAACAGGTTAGCAATAATAAAACATAGAAGTGTAGGAATAATAATCAATAATAATAAACAAGCTCTATCAATATCTAGGGGTAAATGAATTGTCATAAGAGAATATAGAGTTCAGTTCACTTCATGTGTACTGAGGTAGTTGCGGTTGTTGTACTGTAATTTGTTGGAGAGAGAGAGAGAGAGCGAGCAAGAGATTGAACAGCTGCAGCCAGCAAACCTTCTGTTGTATTCTGATTCCGTCATACCGTTGTGGTCATTCGGTTATGACCCCTCTGTTCTCGGGTAGACCATTCTTCTGTGGTGGACTCGTCACTCTGGCATGAGCGGACATACACACAAGTCCCCACCGGCCCCACCGTCACACTGTGGGCTTTATTGACCGATCTCCTGATTCGGTCCTCGAAGCCCCCACCTTCCTGTGGGTGCACAACACTCAGTCAATGTCCACTGGTGTGTCTGAGGGGTGTCTCCCCACACCTGTCTTTTATCCCCACTGACGGGGTATCAGCCATCCATCAACTCAAAATGACCATGTTCATCAAATCAGGCCACTCCTGCTGTCTCCGTAGGAATATTAACGAGCAAAGTAACGTCCTTGCAGCGAGAGATAAACAATCCAGGAAGAAGCCATAATACATAAATCAAATGTGTGTGTCTCTCTCTTATCTGTAGCAGATGTCTTTACCTCTGTTCTGCATCTCTCTCTCTCGTTAGCAGCATAGCAATAGCAATAGTTCATAGTTCTCAAAGAGGGGGCGGGGGAAATGGTTAACTCTGCACCCCATTTCCATCAGGTCTGTTCAGCACTCATAATGCAGGTCTGTCAGATATGAGGTGCAACATTGCATTCAAACTCATTTGCAACCAAAGTAGATCCAGTCTAGCCTCTGGGCACTGGTTCATTATGTTCACTGATCTGTACAGGAACAGCATTCTAGATATAATGAGTTGTGTGCAACCCTAATTAACCGTTCACTTTTCTGATTCTGAAGCATTTTGTAACATAAAGTTAAAAAACAGTCATGAAACTTGGCTGCAGCTAGTTAGCTCTGAGTGTACAACTTACTGTAGTAGATAACTAGACAGAACAAAGGGTTCTATTTATCTCGGATGACTTGTCTGTGTACTTCTAAGGGAGTATTGCATTGTAAGCAGAATCCTCCTTCTTATAAGGTTTCTGCCATCTCAATGGATACAAAAGTTCCCAATGTATAATTCAAAGAAAATCATGGAGTTCTGCTCAATACAGTGAAGTGCTGCTTTCAAGTCCATTCTAGGCTAGGTGTACAATAAGGCTAGTGACAGAAAAGCTGCCCTCTCCTAATGAATATGTTCATGAGGTCACAAGGTCTTTACTGGGAAACATAAACCTCCACTGAGACATGAGGAGAGACTATTTTGAGATGAGTGATCACTGTACGTGGGTTGGAGCCATATAGTTTCACCTTTTCACCACCCTCTGGCTGAAGGACTTCCTTCTCACCTCACTTTTAAAAGGATATCCCTTTATTCTGAGGCTGTGGCCATGTATCTTTAAATCTCCGACCAATGGACACATCCTTCTCATGTCCACATTTCTCCGTTTCATCTTAGTACTTCCCCAGCATCATTTTCAAGTAGTCCAATGTTCACTCTAGCCTCTTTAATATCCTTACGTATCTAAAAATATTTTTGCAATCTTCTTTTGTATTCTTAGCTAATTTACTCTGTATTTCATTGTGTCATTGCTGAGTTCTTGTTGGTAGTCCTTTGCTGGTTTGTAATGGCTTCTCAGTCCTTTCACTTCCCACTAAGATTTGCCATATTCTCTTCTGGTTTCATGCTTTCCCTGATTCCCCTTGTCAGCCATGGTGGTCTTATGCTCCCCTTAGTGTCATCTGTCTTGGGATGAAATTCTGCTGGGTCTTTCAAGCTTGTCACAGCAACTCCTTCCTTTGTTGTTCTGCCTCCTTCTCTACCAGGTTCACTTTCCAATCAACTCTGGCCAGCTCCTCCCTTAAACCTCTATTTACTCACTTTACTTGTTCCTCCTTTCAGGAATCATGATCAAGTGCATAAAAATCCCTCATGTAATGCTTTGAAACTTCAAAATGTTAGATTTCAATATTTTCAGAGGAAGACATGGGAGTCTAAAAGGTGAGTCTAACTTTGTGTTTTCCTAAAATGAGGCACGCTCGTATAATATGCTCACGTGATGGTGTTATGCAATTCACATATTTCTCTCATAACCATAATTAATAATATAAACAACAAAGAATGCTTAATCAAACAATATATCAAACAAGGTTACTCCAATATTACTTAAATGTTAAATACACAACACTTCTCCATGCTTGGCTATAAAAAACCAATTCAACAGAGAATGCATCGACAGTACACACAAGCTGCTCTAAAAAGCCATCTTGAAGATATTCTACAAATTACTTACCTTGGGATTCAGCATCAACCTGACTTTCCTAATATACCTGTATATTGAAATCTCCCATGAGTATCATAACATTGCTCTTTTTCCATCCCTTTCCTATCTCCTGATGTAATTAGTACTCCACATTCTGGCTACTGTTTGGAGGCATGTGCAGTATATAACTCCCATTAGGGTCTTTTAACTCCTGTAGTTTCTTAAACTCTGCTGGTAAGGACCCTGCATTTTCTGGTCTTATATCCCCTCTCTCTAAAGATTTGACATGTTTTAACTAACAGAGTCTCCTCACCCCCTTTGCCTACCTGCCTGTCCTTTCGATACAATGTGTATCCTTGGATGTTAAGCTCACAACTATGATCTTCTTTCAGCCATGACTCAGTGATTGTCATGTCTTACCTGCCAATTTATTTCTGCGCTACAAGATCATCTACCTTATTCTGTATACTCCACGCATTCAAATATAACACCCTCAGTCCTATATTCATCATCCTATTTGATTTTGTCCCGGAAGTTAAATTCCTATCACTTTCTAAACTTTTTGTTTTTTATTTATTCTGAAGACTTTTATGGCCTCCCTTACACTTTTCTTCCCTTTTCAAACTTTTGAACCTACTATTTAGTTTAAAGGCACACTTTAACCTATCTCACTGATTGCAATTTTGACCTATCATTTGCCTACCTTTCCTCACGGTCTCACTACACACTGCATCTAGCAACTGCCCATCCTCAGCCCTGTCACTACAGTTCCATTCCCCTGCCAAATTAGTTTAAACAGCTCCCCAAACAGCTCAAGCAAACCTGCTCAAAAGGATATTGGTCCCACTCAGGTTTAGGTGTAACCTGCCCAGTTTGTACAGATTGTTATGATCGAAGCCCACCAAAACGTCCCGAAAGGCCCTGAGCTCTTTTTGAATGTTTGGGATAATTGAAGCCTGCCAGAAAGTCCTGGAAGGGGCCAGAACTCTTTTTTGTTCTTGTGCTATCTCACAAACAAACAACTGATCGAGGTGATTGAAGCCTGCCGAAAGATCAGCTAAGGTTAAGTGGCATGCCAAGACCAGCCTCTTGAAGGACATCATGATGGTAGATTCCTGAGCCAGCAGCCAGTAGTCATTACTCTGGTTTTCTTATGTTCTGAGAAGATAGTGGCCTGCTTAAAGCAGATGGTATAAAATTGAATGAAAAGGCATATAATGTTGCAGATTAGGCCAGACAATTGGATACTTCAAGAAAAATTAAAGAAGGATTAACAAGTTACCTGAAAAGAGAGATCATATGAGGAATCCAGCAAGATATTTAAAACTCATAGGAAGAGATTGTACAGGTATATAAAACAGCTCATGTTGACATTGACACCTCAGTGCCTCAGTGGATACAACAAGAAAATTGGTAATAGAAAATAAAATTACCAAGATTGAGCAAATATCTTGAGCTGTGTTAATGATAGAAGAGAATAAAATCATTCCAATAATTGTCACCATCAAAAATCTAGGGAGAAAGTTATAATAATCATTATCACTTAGCATGAGGGAAGGGGTAGAGGGTGAAGTGGTTGAGGAAACCAGAAAACTAATAGAACCAATGTATGATAAATCCCTAATAGTCTATAAGTTGGGATCTCTAAAAATGATGTTGAAGAGATAATGGGTACATAGTTGTAATCCTCCAAAACTTTTGTGATCAGCATGTGTCTTTGAACTTCTCTCTCTCAGAGAGCTGTGACAGCTGAGTTTTGAATACTTTCAATTCCTGCATGCACAGATTTTTTACATGAAGGGAAGTTAAAGACTATATAAGCCAGGAGAGATTACAAGAGAATCCGCAGATGCTGGAAATCCAATGTAACACACACACACAAAATGCTGGAGGAACTCAGCAAATTTGGCAGCATCTATGGACGGAAATAAATAGTTGACACTTCGAGCTGACACCCTTCATCAGAATTTGAAAGAAAGGGAGCAGTCATCAGGGAAAAAAAGGGTTGGGTGAGGGAGGAGTACAAGCTGGTAGGTGATATGTGAGACGAGGTGAGGAGGAAGGCGGGAGTTGGGATGAATTGAGTAACTAGGAGGGATTAAGTGGAAGAGATAAAAGGCTGAAAAAGAAGAAATTGAATAGCAGAGGACAATGGACCATGGAAGAAAGGGAACGAGGAGGGAGATGGGATGCAGGTGATGTGCAGGTCATAACGCCACAGCAGAAGATTATGGGAAATAGCTGGACAGTTGGAATTGAAGCCACGATCAGATAAACTATAATCATATTGAATGGTGGAGCAGAGTTGAGTGGTAAGTTAACCTACTTTGCTTCCATTTCTCATGTTCTTAAGTCCTGACCTCTTAGAAGATCAAAGAAGATCAGCACAGTAACCCCAAATTCAAAGTGCTGTTGCATCATGCCTAATCTGAAGCAAACAAAATAAAAAGTTCTGTAAAAATTCCTGAAGTAGGGTTTCAATTCCGAACTGACTGTTCATTCCCTTCCATGGATGCTGCCTGACCTGCTGAGTTTCTCTATTATTCTGTATGTGTTACGCCGGATTTCCAGAACCTGCAGAATCTTTTGTGTTTTGGAAATATTATCAATTTTCAAGCAGCCTGTACCTTAACTCGCTGAGTCAAGAAAGTAGCATTGGAAAACATTATCCACTTGTCTTTTGGTTTGAGTTTTTTCACAAGGGTTTGCCCACTATCACTGTCCACAACCCATAGATTAAGTCACATAAATTTTAATAACAAGACTGAATATCTGTATTATCAATGTTATTTTTGACTGTCAGGTAATTAAATGAAAAGGCTCCAATGAACCATAACTATGAGGACATAATTCATGCAGAAGTATTTTATATAGTATCCTGGTTTTTGCTCTCATGGAGTTAAGATAAGGTTCACAACATTTCATTAAACCACACCAAGTGGATAAATCGTTAGATCTCATGTTAAATCTGCACTTGTTTCACATCAGAATCAGACCTCCAGATCTTTTAGGTGCATCCTAATAATAGGAGCTGCTAGTGATAAATTAAACATTTTCTCCCTCTTAAAATGGCAAGGTACATTATGTCTGCAGGAAGTGCAACAGCTCCAGTTTGATTTATTCTAATGCACTCATGCACCAATGTTGTGGGCCAAATCAAATGTGGTGATGAATCAGTATATAGAAGGGAGATTGAAAATGCCACAATAACAACCTCTCACTCAATGTCAGCAAGACAAAGGAACTGATTGTAGACTTCAGGAGAGAGAAATCAGAGGTCCACAAGACAGTCCTCATTGGAGGATCAGAGGTGGAGAGGGTTAGCAACTTTAAATTCCTAAAAGTTAGTATTTCAGAGGATCTGTCCTGGGCCCAGCATATAAGGGCAATTACAAAGAAAGCACGGCAGTATATCTACTTCCTTAGGAGTCTGCAGCAACTCAATATAACAGCTAAAACTTTGACAAATTTCCATAAATGTGTAGTGGAGAGTATATTGACTGGCTACATCACAGCATGGTATGGAAACATCAATGCCCTTGAATGGAAAATCCTACAAAAAGTAGTGCATTTGGCCAAGAGTATCACATATAAAGCCCTTCCAACCATTGAACACTGTCATAGAAAAGCAGCATCCATCATCAGCCATCTCCACCATCCAGGTCATGCTCCTGCCATCAGGAAGAAGGTACAACAGCCTTCGGTTTTGGACTACCAGTTTCAAGAATAGTTACCACCCCTCAACCATCAAGCTCTTGAACAAAAGTGGATAACTTCATTCAGCTTCACTTGCCCCATCATTGCAATGTTTCCACAACCAATGGATTCATTTTCGAGGATTCTTTGTCTCAGATTCATGATTATATTTGCACCTGTACAGTTTGCTGTCTTCTGCACTTTGCTTGAAAGTCCTGGCTGGGGTCTTTCATTGATTTTGTTATTGCTACTATTCTACAGATTTGCTAAGGATTCCCACAAGAAAATTAATCTCAGGGCTGTGTATGGTGACATATATGTATTCTGATAATAACATTTACATCGAACTTTGAACAAAATGCTTTACATTCATTTGAATACTCAGATGGAGTCCTGGTTAAATGTGTCATTTAAAAATAGCACTTCCAACATGACAGCATTCACCGCTTGAGGAATATCAATCAAGGCTTAGTTCTCCTGGCTCTGGATATGGACTTGAAACCACAACCAATGGAGTCCGAGATCAAAGTACTGAATAATCAAGGGAGCAGGCACCGATTTTCAACAATTGTGCCTGAGGCAGAAAGGAAAGACGCCCTGGATCCACACAAGGTCAGAGATAAGTATAAAAAGGCAGTGTGAAAAATAATGAGAGAAATTAACGCCTGGAGCATATCTCCAAGAATATAGATAGTGAAACAGAAAATGCCAGAAACCTTAGCAGGGCAGGCATCATTTATGGAGGGAAAAGCGAATCAGCTAAGTGACTGAGTGGTTAGCAGGTTCAGAGCTTCAATTCAGCATACTGAAACAAACTTCACAAGTGCTCAAATTTGATAAGTTGTTTTCATATAGGATGGATTAATAAGAATACCTTTCACCTCATTCACTGTTTAAATCAATATAAAATTTAACACCCGCATATGAAATGTTTCTCAGTCAATATTAAACACCAAGTGCATCTACATTACATTCCTCATCCTGGCTTACTTCGATGAGACTCACACCCACAATTAAACAAACTTGAATGCAGCATTAACCAAAAGTTGCAGGACAATGATTGGCCATCCTTTCCTTTCCAGTTCTTGTGTATTAATACAAGGGGAATACCTGAGGAAGGCAAATGGGGCTGAACCTTTACCTCAGCAATGGGTCGACATTGTGAAAAATGTGAAGACCCTTTCCCTCAGGAACGGGATAGCAATGCTAGTCTCAAAGGGAACAATGTTGCTATGGAAACATTGGATCATTTGCAAGCATACAATTCCGAGAATTTTTTCCTATCATTCTACAGCTATGGTTGACTCAAAAAATGCAGACAGCATAAATTCAACAACTTGAATGCTCAGATATTGGATTTTCTCTGTCATTTGGAAAGATAGATTGATCAAAAATTTATGAAATTGGACAAAAACATTTCAGAAATGTTTTGTCCAATTTCATAATTGTTAGCTTGCACATGGAAATGGGCACTGAGGAGAACCAGATCTTGTCTTATATAACTCTTCACACCATTTTGCACAGTTGTAAACTCCTGTTTAGCTCTCATGTACTGTTTGGTCACCACACTGTAAGCGGTAGTAATAGAAAGTGCACAGGAAATTCAATAGGTTGTGCTTGGAAAGTAGGGCTGTAGTTATAAGATGAAATTAGATGGGCTTGATTTATCCTCACAGGAATTTAGGAGGGGAAGTGATGACATTATAGATGTTGATAAAATCATGAGGGAAATTGATAGGAGAAAGAGACAGAATCTTTAATCCCTGGATAGGGAAGTCTGGAACTATATGAAGCAGGTTTAAGAGACCACAATACAATAAGACGAAGGAGCAAAATTAGGCCATTCAGCACATGAAGTTGGCTCTACCATTCCTTCAAGGCTGATTTATGATCCCTCTCAATTTTATTCTCCGTGTAACCTTGGATGCCTTGAGTAATCAAGAACATATCAACCTCCACTTTAAATATACTCAATGACTTGGCCATGAATGTGGCAATGAATCAATACAGATTCATTATCCTCTGGCTAAAGAAATTCCTCTTCATCTCTGTTCCGTCTCTATCATCCAGTAGCCACTCACATCTACAGTGATGAAATGCTTTGAGAGGTTGGTCATGACGAGACTGAACTCTTGTCTCAGCAAGGACCTGGGCCCACTGCAATTTTCTCATCCCACAATAGGACAACAGTAGATGCCATCTCAATGGCTCTTCACACGGCCTTAGATCACCTGGACAATACAAATACCTATGTCAGGATGCTGTTCATCGACTATAGCACAGCATTTAACACCATCATTCCTGCAATCCCGATTGAGAAGTTACAGAACCTGGGCCATTGTACCTCCCTCTACAATTGGATCCTCGACTTCCTAACCGGAGGACCACAATCTGTGCAGATTGGCAATAATATCTCCTCCTCGCTGACAATCAACACTGGTGCACCTCAGAGGTGTGTGCCTAGCCCTCTCATCTACTCTTTCTATATCCATGACTGTGCAGCTAGGCATAACTCAAATACCATCTATAAATTTGCTGACGATACAACCATTGTTGGTAGAATCTGAGATGGAGACGAGAGGGCGTACAGGAGTGAGATATGCCAACTAGTGGAGTGGTGTCACAGAAGCAACCTTGCACTCAGCGTCAGTAAGACGAAAGAGCTGATTGTGGACTTCAGGAAGGGTAAGATGAAGGAACACATACCAATCCTCATTGAGGGATCTGAAGTGGAGGGAGTGAGCAGTTTCAAGTTCCTGAGTGTCAAGATCTCTGAGGATCTAACCTGATTCCAACATATCAATCTAGCTATAAAGAAAGCAAAACAGCGTCTATACTTCATTAGGAGTTTAAAGAGATTTGGCATGTCAACAAGTATACTCAAAAACATCTATAGCTGTACCATGGAGAGCATTCTGACAGGCTGCATCCTTGTCTGGTATGGGGGAGGGGAGGCTACTGCACAGGATCGAAAAAAGCTGCAGAGGATTGTAAATTTAGTTGGCTCCATCTTGGGTACAGGTGTCCCCCGTTTTTCGAATATTCGCTTTACGATACTGTGCTGTCTTTACGACAGTTATTTAGTTTATAATATTTTCGCTTAGTAATTCATTCAATAGTATTTTCTAGTTAGAATTAGAAGTGTTTAAAGTGTATTCATTACATGTAAAATATATCGGCATGCGATGACGTCACATCCGGTTTCGCCGCGTCTTGTGGGAAAACACCGGTTTGAAATTAGCGCGAGGGTGGGGGCTTTCCACGAGGCTCACCTGAGCAGAAGTTGTTTTGCAGGCATGAGAAATCACAGTGAGAGCAACGCTGTAAGTTAATAGATAATCGATATATTGAACTAAGATGTTAATGCTGATCCTGTTAGAGGTAACGACGGTAGATAATGTTTATGCTTTCGTTAGTTAAAGAGTCGCGGATAGTTTGCATGGAAGTGTATTTAAAGTAGTCAATGGAGCAGGTAAACTCTCCCTGTATACTGCACCTTAGTGTAATGTAGTTATAGTCACCTTTGCAAGTATTTACACTTGAAATGTGATATTAAGGAAGGAACAAATACTGTATCAATCTTGTATTGTTTTATCAACAGTTTTCACCATATGTTAATGTGAAGAGTGAACAGTAAATGGTTAATCTTACTGCGATCTGGTTCTTATTAACTGTGGTTTATCCGGACGTTAAATTCGGCGTTTCGTTACACCCGAAGGAGAACGTTGCAGTGAAAAAGCGGCATTATCAGGTGTTTCAAGTGCTGCAATGTCAGCTCAATCCAGCATCAAGTCGACGCCGCCCAGCGACAAGGGCAGTAAACCGACATCAAGTAAGCCCACCCGGGCGTTATCAGGTGTTCCAAGTGCTGCAATGTCAGCTCGATCCGGGATCAAGTCGATGGCGCCCAGCGACAAGGGCAGTAGAACGACATCAAGTAAGTCCGCACAGGCAAGAGCCAAGGCAGAAGCCGCCAAGGTGCGACTGCATTACGCCAAACAAGAAGCAGTTTTGAAAATTAAACTGGCTGCCAGAGAAGCCGAAAGGGCCGCCAGAAAGGCAGAAGCCGCCAAGGTGCTACTGCGTTACGCCAGACAAGAAGCAGTTTTGAAAATGAAACTGGCCACCAAAGAAGCCGAAATCCAGAAAGAAAGGGCCGCCAGAGAAGCCGAAGAGGCTGCCAGACAAAGAGAAGAGGCTGCCAGACAAAGAGAAGAGGCCGCCAGAGAAGCCGAAACCCAGTTGGAAATGACAAAAATATCGACAGAGTTGCATGTGCTGCAGCTAGAAGGAGAAGGAGAAGCTGCCATGGCGGAAGCAAAGTACATAGAACAAGCTGAAGGGTCGCGTGATCTGACCGAAGTAAGATCTACTTTAGAAAGGACCAGACTGGAACGCACAAGCGACTATGTACAATATCAAATAGACAGGCAGGCTCGTCTCCCCTCTCCATACGTATTCGATAACTTCCCCAGCTACGAGGAACCTCAGAGAGTCACGATCGCATCACATCCATACGAGGAAGGAAATTTACCCTCACGGCTCCGTGACGAAGTCAAGAATGAAAGAACCGACAACGCTCCTTCACCCCCACAACAGGACGGCGGGGAGGGAGAGGTTCACTCCAGGACAACAATTGTCAGCTCGAACTGTACAGAAGTTTGCGGTCAAACTCAGTCAAGCCGTTCTTGTTCCGAGATCTGCCTCACTGAGGTGTACCCTAAAGAAGCACAACAAGACATTACCAAGTATAAAGTAACCGACGAGACGCTAGGTCAGTCAGTTTTCGTTCAAACGAAGTATGACAACAAACTTGCACAATCAGCTCAAGATACCATTTCTTTAAAAATCAAAGACACCAAGGTCTTCAGAGATGAAGCAAATAATGGGGTTGCCCCATTGCCTATCAGAGAACCATGCCAGCGCTCACCAGATAACAAAGAGCAGGCAGTCAAACAGTTCACGTCCTTACGGAAAACCCGGAAAAGGAAACCTGAGATGCAGCAACGCACCCGATTGGCCCACGAGGTACTGTGCACCCTAATGGCAGAGGTCACAGCCATTATAAACGCACAATCATTCCTACCTGTGTCTTCTGACCCAGAAAACCCCTTTATACTTTCGCCATCAACGCTCCTTACGCAGAAGGCAGGAGCACCTCCTCCACCAGGAGACTTCTCAGACAAGAATTTGTACACAAGGCAATGGAGACAAGTCCAGGCTCTGGCAAATCAGTTCTGGCCTCGCTGGAGACAAAAATATCTACCTTTGTTGCAACAGAGACAAAAGTGGACAGAACCCCGAAGGAATCTTCAAGTTGAAGACTTAGTCCTGCTCAGGGACAAGCAAGCCACCCGCAACAGTTGGCCAACGGCCAGAATCACTGCTACATTCCCTAGCGAGGATGGACATGTCAGGAAGATCGAATTGAAGACTACCGACCAAGGCGATGTGAAAATTTACCAAGGGCCAGTTACAGAAGTTATTCTACTTCTACCCAATGACTGATTAAGAGACTAAGTTTTGTACTCTGCTCATTGTGACCTTACGAAGGTCAAGCGGGGAGTGTGCTGTCTTTACGACAGTTATTTAGTTTATAATATTTTCGCTTAGTAATTCATTCAATAGTATTTTCTAGTTAGAATTAGAAGTGTTTAAAGTGTATTCATTGCATGTAAAATATATCGGCATGTGATGACGTCACATCCGGTTTCGCCGCGTCTTGTGGGAAAACACCGGTTTGAAATTAGCGCAAGGGTGGGGGCTTTCCACGAGGCTCACCTGAGCACAAGCAGTTTTGCAGGCATGAGAAATCACAGTGAGAGCAACGCTGTAAGTTAATAGATAATCGATATATTGAACTAAGATGTTAATGCTGATCCTGTTAGAGGTAACGACGGTAGATAATGTTTATGCTTTCGTTAGTTAAAGAGTCGCGGATAGTTTGCATGGAAGTGTATTTAAAGTAGTCAATGGAGCAGGTAAACTCTCCCTGTATACTGCACCTTAGTGTAATGTAGTTATAGTCACCTTTGCAAGTATTTACACTTGAAATGTGATATTAAGGAAGGAACAAATACTGTATCAATCTTGTATTGTTTTATCAACAGTTTTCACCATATGTTAATGTGAAGAGTGAACAGTAAATGGTTAATCTTACTGCGATCTGGTTCTTATTAACTGTGGTTTATCCGGACGTTAAATTCGGCGTTTCGTTACACCCGAAGGAGAACGTTACAGACACTTCGTTGTTACGAAAGACCTACATTAGTTACCTACTTTCACTAACAGAAGGTGTTTTCACTGTTACAAAAAAACGCAGTGCGCAAAAAAAGGCAGAGCCTCCCCCAGAACTGCATTCTAGCTGGCATTGCTCAAACACGTGCCTGTGAGCATCTGTACTTTAAGTCGATTTATTTTGTGCATCCATTAACAAGATGAGTTCTATGGTATCAGAAAAGCCTAAAAGAGCTCATAAGGGTGTTACACTTAGCGTAAAACTAGACATAATTAAGCGGTTTGATCTTGATGAACGAAGTAAGGACATAGTGAATTTGGCTAAGGAGGCTGCGTTTGTGGAAGTTGATGAAGATGATGTTGAAGAGGTTTTGACATCCTTTGACCAAGAACTGATAGATGAAGAGCTGATGAAGAGGAAAGGATAACAATCAAAACTGAACGCAGTAGCTGCTGCCCGAAAGTGAAGTTGTCCACGAACTGAACGTGAAGCATGATTTTCACTGTGATTGACAACACTGCAATGATTGCAGAAAAGTATGACGCTAGCTTTGAAAGGGTATGTAGGTTTAGGGCATATTTGCAGGATGGTTTGAGTGCTTACAAAGAACTGTGTGATAGAAAAAGTGCGAGGCTAAGCAGTCAAGCATACTGTCGTTTTTCAAGCCTTCCACATCAGCCACAGCAGACAACAAACCTTGACCTTCGACATCGAGGCAGGCAGACATAGAAGACGTTAGTGACCTGCCTGCCCTGATGGAAACAGACGACAATGAGATGAGACCGCAGTCTCCTCTACCTCCCACCACACCAACCTCCGACGACTCAGTCTAACACACCATCATCAGTGCGCTCACTGTCTTCCTGATTCCGGTAAGTGAAACTACACTGGACATATATGATTTCTACTTCATATAGGCTGCGTATTTTTATGTGTTATTTGGTATGATTTGGCAGCTTCATAGCTTAAAGATCACTGGAGAGACTGCTTCTACTGAGAATGCTTGCACCGAGGGTTTCTGCCAAGAGTACTTGCGTGAGATTTTCGCTACGGTGGACAGTGCTGCAATAATTGCAGATAAGTATTTCTACTTTATTTAGGCTGTGTAGTTATCATATCATTCCTGCTTTTACTATATGTTACTGTTATTTTAGGTTTTATGTGTTACTTGGCATGTTTTTGTAGGGTTTTTTTTGGGTCTGTGAACGCTCACAAATTTTTCCCATATAAATAAATGGTAATTGCTTCTTCACTTTATGATCTTCCAGCTTATGAACTGTTTCATAGGAATGCTCTATCTTTGGATAGCGGGGGAAACCTGTACTAGCACACAAAGTACCCAGGACATCTTCAAGGAGTGGTGTCTCAGTAAGGCAGCATACATTATTAAGGGCCCCCAGCACCCAGGAAATGCCTTTTTCTCACTGTTACCATCAGGAAAGAGGTACAGAAGCCTGAAAGCACAAACTCAGTGATTCAGGAATAACTTCTTCCCCTCTGCCATCCAATTCCTAAATAGACATTGAACCCGTGAACACAACCCACTTTTAACATATATATCATTTCAATTTTGGCATGATTTTTAATCGATTCGATATATGTATACTGTAATTGATTTACTTATTTATTTAGTTTCTTCCTTATTATGTATTGTATTGAACCGCTGCTGCTAAGTTAACAAAATTCACGATATATGCCGGTGATAATAAACCTGATTCTGATTCCCATTCTCCTCCTAAATGGACAAGCCTCTATTCTGAGGCTCTGCCCTCATGTCCTGGACTCACCGACGATAGGAAACATCTTTTCCACATCCACTCTATCAAGGCCTTTCAATAGTTGACAGGTTTCAATGAGATTCCCCCCTCTCCACTATCATTCTTCTAAATTCCAGTGAGTACAGGCCCAGAGCTATCAACTGCTCCTTATAATGTTAACCCATTCATTCCCAGAATCATTCTTCTGAACCTCCTCTGGACTCTTCCCAATACCATCACATAGTTCCTCAGATAAGGGGTTCAAAACTGCTCATAATACTTAGTGCGGTCTGATCAATGCCTTATAAAGCCTCAGTATGATATTTTTGCTCTTGTATTCTAGTCCTCATGAAATGAATGCTAACATAGCATTTGTCTTCCTTATCAATGATTCAAACTGCAAGTTAAACATTAGGGAATTCTGCAGAAAGAATCCCAAGAGCCTTTGCACCTCTGATTTTTAATTTCTTTCCCATTCATAAAATAGTCTATTATACAAAAGTGCATGACCATATACTTCCTTACGGTATATTCCACCTGCCACTTTTTGCCCATTATCTGAACCCAAGGCCTTTGCAAACTCTCTAACAGCCCTTCCACCCACCTTCATATTGTCCACAATCTTGGTCACAAAACTCTCAATACTGACATCTAAGTCATTGACGTATAATGTGAAAGGAAGTGATCCGAACACTGGCACACAACCAGAATTGTCCATGTTAGTCCCTCTCTTTACCTCCTGCCATTCAGCCAATCTTCTATCCATGCTAGCATCTTTTCTGTTATACCATGGGTTCTTATCTCATTTAGCAGCCTTATATGTGCACCTTGTCAAAGGCCTTCTGAAAATCCAAGCAAATCACATCCACTGTCTCTTCTCTGTCTATGCTATCTGTTATTTCCTCAAAAATCCCAACAGATTTGGCAGGCAAGATTTCCTCTTAAGGAAACCAGCTACCATTAGCCTATTGTATCATGTGCCACCATCTTTAAAAATGGACCAACATCTTCCCAATCACTGAAGTCAAGCTAACTAGCCTATAATTTACTTTCTTATGCACCCCTCCCTTCTTGAAGAGTGGAGTGATCTTTATTATTTCCCAGTCCTCAGGAACCATTCCAAAACATAGTGATTCTTGAAAATCATTACAAATGCTTCCACAATCTCTTTAGCTACCTCTTTCAGAACCCTGGGGTGTAGTCCCTCTGGTCCAGATGACTCACCTACCTTCAGACCTTTCAGTTTCTCAAGCACCTTCTCCTTTGTAATAGCAACCATACTCATTTCTGCCCCTGACACTCTTGAATTTGGGCACACTGCTGGTGTCATCCTCAGTGAAGAATGATGAAAAATACTTATTAAGTTTGTCCCCATTACTACCTCTCCAGCATCATTTTCCAGCTGTCAGATATCTACTCCCATCTCTTTTATTCTTTATATATCTGACAATATCATTGGTATCCTCTTTTATCTTTTCGGCTAGCTTCCCCTCATATCTCTTCATATTTCATCTTTTCTTTCCAAATGGTATTTTGGTTGCCTTCTGTTGGTTTTTAAAAGTTTCCCAATATTCTAACTTGCTATTAATTTTATCTATATTATATGCCCCCTCTTTTGCTGTTATGCTGTCTTTGACTTCCCTTGTCAGCCACAATTGCCTCATCCTCCCTTTAGAATATTTCTTCCATCTTTGGGATGTATCTATCTGTAGTGTTCTCACTCAGGTGTAAGAGAACGCTGAACTAAACACCGAGGTAAACCGTAGTCAATGAAAACAGGATCGCAGTAAGATTAACCATTTACTGTTCACTCTTCCACATTAACGTATGGTAAAAACTGTTGATAAAGCAGTACAAAATGTATACAGTATTTGTTTCCTTCTTGATATCACATTTACATCGTAAATACTTGGAAAAGTAAAACTACAACAACTACATTACATTAAAGTGCAGCATACAGTCAGAATCTACCTACGCCGTTGACTGCTTTAAATACACTTCAACACAAACTATCCACATCTCTTTAACTAACGAAAACATAAACCTTATCAACCGTCATTACTTTTAACAGAAGCAGCGTTAACCTTTTAATTTAACATAACGATTATCTCATGGACTTACGGCGTTGCTTCACTGATGTTTCTAGTACGTAGAAAGACAACTTCTCTTGTGCTGATCCTCCACATGTGAGCCCCCTCCTTCCCGTTTCTCCAAACCGGTATTTTCCCACAAGACGCAACGAAACCGGATGTGACGTCATCGCATGCCGCGATATATCACAGACAACGAATTTACTTTAAACAATCTTAACTTTAACTAGAAAATGCTAACAAATGAATTACTAAAGGGAAAATATTATAAAATAAACAAATGCCATCAAGGCAACACACTATCTGTGCCTTCCGAATTGCTTCCAGAAGCTCCAGCCACTGTTGTTCTGATATCTTCCTTGCTGGTGTCCTATTCCAATCAACTTTGACTAGCTGCTCTCACATGCCCTCGTAATTCCCTTTAGTCCACTGTAATACTGGTAGATCTAATTTTATTTTCTCCCTCTCAAACTGCAGGGTAAATTCTATCACATTATGGTTGCTGCTTCCTCGGGATTACTTTACCTTAAGCTATCTCATCAAATCTGGTTCATTACACACTGCCCAATCTAGAATTGCCTTCACCCGTGTGGACTCAATCATAAGCTGCTCTAAAATCCATCTTGTAGGCATTCTGCAAATTCTCTGTCTGGGAATCCAGCACCAAAATGATTTTCCTAATCTACCTGCATATTGAAATCCACATGATTATCACAATATTGTCTTTATTACATGCATTTTCTATCTCGCTTTGCAATTCATTCCCCACATCCTAGTTACTGTTCAGAGGTCTGTAAGTAACATTCATCAGGGTCTTTATACCCTTTCAGTTTCTTAATTCTACCCAAAAAGTGTTCAACATCTTCTAATCCTATTTCATCTCTTTCTAAGGTTTTGATTTGATTTTTAACTGAAAGAATCAAGCCACCTTCTCTGCCTGCCTTCCTGTCCTTTCCAAACAAGGGATGTTCAGTTCCCAACTGTGACTTTATTTCAGCCATTACTTAATGATGCCTACAACACCCTACCTGCCAATCTAAATGTGCTTCAAGATTATCTACCTTTTTCCATATACTGCATTCATTCAATTATAACACCTTCAGTCCTCTATTCATCACCCTTTTTGTTCTTGCACCCGTGTTACACTTGAAATCATCCCATTGTCTGCAACTTTTCTCTATTATCTTCAAATCCTTCCTCACAGTCTCACTACACACTGCACCCACTTGGATACCAATGGCCCCATCCTCAGCCCTATCATTTCAATTTCCATCCCCTGCTAAATTAGTTTAAACCATCCTCAACAGCTCTAGCAAACATGACTGCAAGGATATTGGCCCATCAGGTTCAGGTGTAACCCTTCCTTTTCGTATAGGTCCTAACTTAGCCAGAACAGATCCCAATGAACCAGAAATCTGAAATACTACCTGCACCGATTTCTCAGCCAAGCGTTCATCTGCCAAATTGTCCTATTTTTTCCCTCATTGACATGTGGCACAGCCAGCAATCCAGAGATATTTATCCCAAAGGTCTCGATGTTCAGCTTCCTAACTCACTATAATCTCTCTTCAGTACTTCCTCCCTTTTCGCACATCTGTTGTGGGACTTCTTGCTATTCACCTTCCCTCCACAAAATGCCATAGACCCAATCCGAGACATTCCTGACAGACCCGGATTCAGTTGTGGTTTCTCCTTGGCAGGTTGTCTCCACCAGCAATAACCAAAATGATAAACTTATAATTCAGAGTAATGACCATTGGGATATTCTGCATTGACTACCTAGTCCTTCCTCCTCCAGGCAATCACATAGGGTACAAGCCTTCAGAAACTTAGGGGTGACTAGTTTCCTGTAGCTCCTATATATCATTCTATCATATGAGCTCTCATCGAGCTGCAGCTCCAGCTCTTTAGCACGGTCTCACACAACAAATGTACCACTAACTCTGTATCCAATCTCAGTGCACTTTTTATGTTTTAATAGTCAAAGAAAGAGAGAAAAAAGATTTAACCAGTAGCTTACTTAGAATCTCCAGCTGTGCTTGACCAAGGCTGTTCTTGCCAAAGGCATTTAAACTAAAGCCTCTAAAACTAGCCCACTCCAACTATGGCTGTTCCCTACTTTCTATTGGCTCAAATAAAACTGTCTTGCGATGAGAATTCTTCTTTACACATGGTTCCCACCTTGCAACAATGTCTCTCTTTCTCACTCACCTACTTAAGGTGAGAGGGGAGAATGTTAAAGAAGATCTACAGGGTAATTTTTTCACACTGAGGAGGTAGTGGACAAAGATACTATTACAAATGGCATTTTGATAAGTAACTGGCTAGGATGATATTTAAGCCTATATGGGCAATTGAGCTTAATATAGATTGGCATTGCAGCTGGCATGGATGAGGTGGATTGTAAGGGGACTGAAACCAGCATTTAGACACTGGATATGCTCCAGTTGCTGCATTGTAACATACATAGCTTAATGACAGTGCTGATCAAGTTACATCAGAATCTCCATGACGAGGTCACGGAGGTCTACAGAATGGTTATTTTTCGAGTGGTATATGACATGGTCATAATTGTCAAACAATATTTAAGACTGTTTGGGGTAACGGAACTTCCAACTAGGCATTTTAATATTCAGTTTTGGTCTTGCCATTTAAGCTGTGCTCCTACTATAAATATGAACTTCTGGAGAACCTGTTGTCCACAGACAAAAATATTGAAGTAAACACTACAATTGCAACTATTGAAATTGTGCTCAATCACCTACCATTATGATTAGGGGTATAAAGAAACTAAATGTATTTTCATTTCAGAGAGATTCACTAACCAGGTCCCCTTGCATGTCTGTTTGTTGTGATGAAACCCAGGGAGGATTGTTACATCTACAAATCCAGTCTCTGTGTGATTCATTCAAAGGCTCAACACTCCACAGGTGCTGAAATGGCAACTGAGTTCAGAGGTTTCTGTAGTGCAATCTGTGCCTTGAGCAAACAATCTTGAGAAATCTCTAACAGCTTGGAAAACTTGTCCTTTCAGTATGAATAGCCCTTCAAATGGCACTGTTAGAGACGAAACACAAATGGAGACTTACTACTTTGTGAGTACCAAACAACAACCTAACCTATGCCTACAACCTTCCTATTTGGCTTTTCACAATGATAGACAATATTGGCTATTTGTCTGACACGCAAACCATAAATTTCCAGAATGGTATCTAGTCATGCTGACAATTGCAAAAGACAAAGATGAAACCATTGGAAACATTCAGTACCCATTCTGACGAAGCATCTGTCACTATAATGTTAACTGTTTTCCTTTCCTCAGGTGTGGCACTTATTTTTGGAGAAACTAAGTTTAAATCAAAATTTGCTATTTACATTTTTACTTTCATTGTTGCAATTGAGTTAATTCTAGGTTAAACTGATACCTACTTTCAGGTGCATGATAGTACAGAAAAAAAAACACCTAATTTCTGGGCAATGAACTGCCTTGAAAATTCAGTACATTTATTCTGGAGCATTAGCTTAACTCAAGTGGGCCACCGTCTCTATGCTCAGTGACAAATATTGATTGTTGTATGTGTTCCAAGGTAAGATTAGAGGCTCACTGTGCCTAAAGGCCTAATGATGTGAAGAATAGGCTAGTGATCATGAATAGAATGGACTATGATTTGAAGTGGAGATTCTGATTCAGCTTCATATTCATTCATTTATCACATGTACATTGAAACATACTATGAAATGCATCAATTGTGGTAACAAGCAAACATCCTAAGGATGTGCTCGGGGCAGCCTCCAAGTATTGTCGCACATTCTGACACCAACATAACATGTCCGCAATGTTCAACAGTACAATACAAACAACAACAGCAACAAAAAAAAAACAGCAAAGAACAATAACACAGCAAAACAAGCCCCTTTCTTCCCTCCCTCTCGCAGTCCTCTTACCCCTGGACCGGCCAGTTCCAGTTTCCAGTGGACTCATACCTGCATATAATTTGTTGGACCTCCAACTTCTCCAGTGAATATGCAGACCAGGGGCTTCGGCCATTGGGCTTCGACTTCCAGACTTCCAATTGACCTTCAGGCTTTGATCTTCAGTATGTCAATGATGGGATCCTTAACTCCACATCTCAAATGCCAGATTTGTAGGCTCATGTACCAAGGTAGTCACCAGCCCTTGTGCTTCCTGCTGGCTCATACCTCCATCCCTGGGCTCAGCCAACGTGGGAGAATTTGTTGACCCAGAAGGCTGCCAGCCTTCAGCCTCAATGGCCTCTGTCTACAACAGTTGCCAGTTCAATATCTGTCTATGGATGTCCCTTGTCACACGCTCACATCAATGGCCTTCAAACACGGAGCATGGAGTGGCGGTCTAAACTCTGGCCTGACCTTTAACTCCCCGTCATTGCAGTCTCTAAGTCCTAACCTGACTCCTAACTCCCCTCTCCATCCATAAAACCATCCCTATGAACCTGAAATGAACTAAGTCTGAGCCACCACCTCAACAAAGAATGTAGCTCGACACCATCTTGACCAGAAGAGGTGTGGAAACAATTGTTGGTGGAAACTGAAAGGAATTTGGAAATTGAAAGCTAGCGTACTGTTAGTTAATTAGTCAGTAGATGCAAAAAAAGATGGGACATTGGTTTGGGGCTTAATACAAATGAAAAATGGGTGATTGTGTAGCTTGGAGATCTGAGGTCTTTGACTCTCTCAGTCAGTTCCTGCATATGGCCTGCCGTCATGTCATGGAAGTGTCCAGTAATGGATGACCCTAGGAGAAAGAAAGACATTGTACACAGAGTAATGTAAACACTTGTAGCTCTGAAATTCAGATTCAGATTCAGTTTATTGTCATTTAGAAACCACAAATGCAATGCAGTTAAAAAATGAGACAACGTTCCTACAGAATGATATCACAAAAGCCAATGACAAAACAGACTACACTAGAAAATCCACATAACATTTGGCAATCCCCAATCCAGAGTCCGGAGAGGGTGCTGTGTATTAATATCGTGCTACCGTCTTAACGTGTTCCCCGGAAAGGAGCTCCAAATCCATCAGACAAACAAGACCAAAAACTAAAGCTACAAGACCTGCACAAAACCACATAGTTACAACATATAGTCACAACAGTGCAAACAATAGCAGAATTGATAAAAAAACAGACTATGGGCACAGTAAAAATTGTCCAAAGATGTTAAAGGACTATAAGTTCAAAAGAAATCACCACACAGTTTCCACAAGTCCCCAGGGTCCCAACAGACTTTCCATCCCATGCTGGCAGCAGAAGGGAATACCCCCACTATGGACTTCCATGGCGCCGCCCGACTCAGCCTCGCAGACGCAGCACACACCGAAAGTGAACTGACCGCAGCGGACTCTGAGTTGGTCAAACCTCCAAGCCGACAACCATCCCCTCCAGCACAGCTTCTCCAAGCACCATCCTCTGCCAAGCGTATTAAGACGCCCCCACCAATGGCCATTGGCAATGCAACCCCAAGGACTGGGGGCCTGTTCTTCCCAGCAGAGTCCTGGACCTCACAGCAGCAGCAGCAACGAAGAAGGTCTTCCTGGAGATTTCCCAATGTTCCTCTGTGCTCCCACGTCCGTTTTCAATCGATTATGATTGCGCACGGCACCCCACTTCACAAATAACTGATAATCAGCTCTGGAGTGGCCGCTGCAAGCTGCGTCGCGCTGCCATCTTGGAAATAAATGCATATCGTATCAGCATATCCAGGGTAAGTAATGACAGGAAGTTCTCAAAGTTTCTTCATGATGGAATGTGACCTACAATAAGTTAATACTGTGCTTTACTCCAGGGAGAATTTTTTTTCTCTATTTCATAATGTTGGCAAAATATTACACTTTAAACTCAATTATTTCTGCCAGTCATTTGCTCTTAAAGAAAACAGGGATTGGAGATTGAATTTAAAGTTCAAAGTTTATTTATTATCAAAGTATGTATACATTGTAAACCCTTGAGGTTTGTCTCCATGAAATAAAGAAACCTAGAAGAAGCCATTAATAAAAAAAGATGACTGCCTAACACCCAATGTGAGAGAGGAAAAAAAATGAATCATGCAAACAATAAACACAAGCAAGTAGTATTCTGAGCTGAAATCCACTAGGTGTTTGTCCACGGACCCTTAGTACAGCACACAGCACGCAGCACACAGTAGTGCAGCGAGCTAAACCGGCCCAACACTCACCTCAGGCCCTACACCCTGATTTTTTCAATCCGGCCCAGAGCTTAAAACATCGTCCAAACATTGGGTTCAGTCACATCAATACACTCCAGGGCCTGGACCCTACCATCTGTCAACCTTTTCGATTCAGCCCAGCACTTAAATCATTATCAAAACATCAGTTCAGTTGCTTTGATATGCTCTGGGGCCTGGACACCGCTGTCTCAATTCGACTTGTACCTGACTATCCCAATTTGGCCCAGTACATAAATCTATCAAACCTCAGGTTTTCTTTGCTCTTGACAACTGGCCCAGTGCCTCACCTCATCTCGATTTTGCCACATCAAATTGCCTCCAAGTCCAAAGGGAAGTTGGACTATTGTTTGCAATGATTGCTTGACAGAAAAAGAGTGATTAACAAAGTATTTAGTTGCCTTCCTTGCTTCATCATTGGCCACCAGCCAGAAGTTGCCAAAATTCACCAGTGCCATCTGAAACTGGAAATTCATAGATTTATTAACTTATCCTTTGTAAAGTGGAAAATGTTAAAGAGCAGTTCATGGAATTATATTAATAAAGATCAAAGATTTAAGAAGCAGTCACAAAGAGTTCATTCCTTCCACTGATAACACGATTAACAATGGTCAAGAAGTTAATACTGGAATTGATTTTATGAATCAAGACTTAAGTTATGGCCAAATTTATAAAATTAATATTTCCAGAGAGAGGCCTTTGGTCATTATGAGTTCATATTGCAAATTTGGGTGTTACAGTCAGTGTAACCCCGCTGACTTCTAATATTTTTAAATTATGCAGGAAAAGTTATACGTTGTCTTCTGTCCTAACTCTCAGAGAAGTGCTAGGAATGTAACTGACTACAGACTCTTTCCTGTTAAATGCAAGAGCTGAGTGGCTTTGACAGAAGCCAAAACGTACAAATATTGGTGAACAGGTACTATTTTTATGACGGTAAAATTATTTCCATTATTTTTTTATTAATGACTAAAAGGAGGCCAATCAGGCAGCAGGCAGGCCTTTGTGTGCTAAGGAATATACAATGGTATATTTATGCTCAGTGACCACTTCATTAGGTACACCTCTACACCTGCTAGGTAATACAGATCAGCCAATCATGAGGCAGCATCTCAATGCATAAAAGTAGCTAGACATAGTCAAGAGGATCGATTGCTGTTCAGACTATCCATCAGAATAGGGAGGAAATGTGATCTAAGTGACTTTGACGATGGAATGATTGCTGGTGCCAGAAAGGATGGTTTGAGTATTTCAGAAACTGTTGATTTCCTGGGTTTTTCACACACAATATTCTCCAGACTATACAGAGAATAGTGTGAAAAACAAAAAAATCATTCAGTGCGTGGAAGTTCTCTGGTTGAAAATGCCTTGTTCATGAGAGAGGTCAGAGAAAAATGATCAGTTGAAGCAGACAGTAATGTGACAGTAACTCAAATATGAATACCTTACAACTGTGGTGGGTAGAAGTTCATTAGTGAATGCACAACATGTCGAACCTTGAAGTGGAATTCTACAGCAACAAAAGATCACCAACATACAGAAGTATCTCCTGTACCTTATTAAGTGGACACTGAGAGTAAAGGGGTCTGAATTCTTCACTTTTTGAGATTGTAATTAAGGAGAGCTGCTTAAGGTGATTGTAAGTTTCAGACTGTGAGATATGACAGCACTTCAGCAGTGGAATAATCCTGAAATTAGGAGGCTACACATGGCACGGCCTGGGACTCCACAGCAAGGCAATCCACATAAACATGTGAGGCTTCATTTGAGGTCTCAGGAAGTCCAAGTGTGGACAAAGGATACAATTTGATTGTTGGGCCTCCAAATTCCATAGTCTGAGGGGAATTTGAAATTAGTAAAATAACTATGGTCATTAGCAATTAGTAAGAAAATTACTATAGTTAGTAACATTATCTTCCGGGTAAATATAAACTAATTTTTCAAAATTATGAGGTAGAAAACATGAGTGCAGAAGAATTGACATGTTGCATGATTGGTATTATCATTTTTAGAATTTATATGTGTCAGGATGCATAAAAACTACATTGAAAAATAAGGAGTCAACTTTCCCAATTGGCTCTAAGACATCAACAATATCTAGTGTAAGTTTCAGTCATCACCAGCATTTTTTATTTGTCCAAATTAATTTCTAAGCCTGAGAGTCAACAAATGGCTGGATAATCTTCCTTCTTAAGATGGACCTCTCAAATACTGGACAAGAAATATTTTCCCAAGACACATGTCAAATTGCTATACTCGAACAATATAATCTATCTCTGTCACGATAATTCAGTTCAGGGAAAATAAATAAGGATGGTTGAAAAATAGATTGACAATAGGTAGAACAAAATGATTATAGTTTGATTATAAGGTAATTTGTCTAGTCAACAATCTTGCATGCAACTTGGTTTTCTACATCCCTTACTATTCACAAGAACATGGAAAAACATGTCTAATAATAATATGCAACACACACACAAAATGCTGGAGGAACTCAGCAGGCCAAGCAGCATCTATGGAAAAGAATACAGTCAATGTACTCTTTTCCATAGATGCTGCCTGGCCTGCTGAGTTCCTCCAGCATTTTGTGAGTATTTCTTGGATTTCCACCATCTGCAGATTTTTTCTTGTTTGTGATTTAATAGCAATATGACATTTTCTGTAAAATACAAATCATGTTAGAAAGGTAACCATGATAAATTCCACTCAAAGGAAGCTGGATTAACTAAGAAAATAGGCAAATATATTCCAGATAGATTTAAGTGTGATTAATGTCAGGTAATAATTTCCAATAGAAATTATATTGAATTGAATTGACTTTACTTCTTATATCCTTCACATGCATGAGGAGTGAAAATCCTTACGTTATGTCTCCATCTAAATGTGCAATGTGCAATCACAGTAATTTATAATAATTTATAATAAATAGAACAGGCAATGTAATATAGAAATACACTCAAATCAGCGTGAGTTCGTTAGTCTGATGGCCTGGTGGAAGAAGCTGTCCTGGAGTCCTGTCTTAGCTTTCATGCTGCGGTACTGCTTCCCAAATGGTAGCAGCTGGAATAGATTGTGGTTGGGATGGCTTGGGTCCCCAGTGATACCCAGGCCCTTTTTACACACCTGTCTTTGCACATGTCCTGAATCATGGGAAGTTCACAACTACAGTTGCACTGAGCTGTCCACACCACTCTCTGCAGAGTCCTGTGATTAAGGGAAGTACAGTTCCCATACCAGACAGTAATGCAGCCAGTCAGGATGCTCTCAATTGTGCCCCTGTAGAAAGTTCTTAGGATTTGGTGCCCGTACCAAACTTTCTCAACCGTCTGAGGTGAAAGAGGCGCTGCTGTGCCTTTTTCACCACACAGCTGATGTGTTCAGACCACGTGAGGTCCTCAGTGATGTGGATGCCAAGGAACTTGAAGCTGTTTACCCTCTCAACCCCAGATCCGTTGATGTCAATAACAAAGTGATTATAAATGAGTCGAATTTCTGGTTTGGGATAGATCTAAGAGAGTGTGTAAGAAGTACTTTCAGACAAATGCAATAATATTTCAGAGTGAAAATCTGCTGAGGTTGTATTTTAAGAAGAGCCAGCAGAGACTGGACATAGCAACTGTACGAAAGCAGACACTCCATTAAAAATGATAACATCATTTGATGACGGAGAAATAAGACTGAGTAGAGCAAGGAAAATGTGAAGGAAAGTAGGCTTCAATCTCAGAGGTACAATATTTCCATCTTAGAAGAGAAAATCAGAGAGATGAGGCATAATGGAAGATCATAATTTTAAGCGAATCTATGGAAATTATTCATCCAGGCAACTATACCTTCATAGAATTTATGGACATATTGTAGCGGTGTGCTACAAGCAGCGCTAAAATTACGACACGGAGTCGGTAACTGCAGTCGAAGGAAAAACTTTATTCGAAAACCTCAGCCTCACTTTTAAGCCTCTGTCAACCGGCCCCCCATGGCGAAGAGGCTCCAAAGCTCTGTGCTCGCAAACCCCCGTAGGCTATCTAATTGTGAGTCGGTTCGGATACGCTAGGAAATGAGGCGCTACATAACCCCCCCCCCAGAACCGGCGATACACCCCCCAATGTCCACAGCCTGGGCCAGAACCTGCTTGGGAGGTCGGCCTCTGCGCCGAGGCGCCGGAAACTCGGCCGGTTGCGCCAGGTCCACATGGGCCGGCTTGAGGCGGTCCACCGTGAAAACCTCCTCTTTCCCCCCAACGTCCAGCACGAATGTGGACCCGTTGTTCCGGAGCACCGTAAACGGCCCCTCGTATGGCCGCTGCAGCGGCGGCCGATGCCCGCCCCTTCGTACAAACACAAACTTACAGTTCCGTAGGTCTTTGGGTACGCAGGTCGGGTGCCGCCCATGCTGTGATGTGGGTATGGGGGCCAGGTTACCGAGCTTCTCGCGAAGTCTGCCCAGGACTGCAGCGGGTTCTTCCTCTTGCCCCCTCGGGGCTGGTAGGAACTCCCCGGGGACGGCCAGGGGCGCGCCGTATACCAACTCGGCCGACGAGGCGTGCAGGTCGTCCTTGGGCGCTGTGCGGATGCCGAGAAGGACCCAGGGAAGCTCATCTGCTCAGTTAGCTCCTCGCAGGCGGGCCATGAGGGCCGACTTCAGGTGACGGTGGAAACGCTCCACTAGCCCGTTCGACTGTGGGTGGTAGGCAGTGGTGTGGTGCAGCTGAGTCCCCAAAAGGCTGGCCATAGCTGACCACAGGCTGGAGGTGAACTGGGCGCCTCTGTCGAAGGTAATGTGGGCTGGTACACCAAAGCGGGATATCCAGGTGGCGAGCATGGCTCGGGCGCAAGATTCGGAGGTGGTGTCGGTGAGCGGGACCGCCTCTGGCCATCTTGTGAACCGGTCCACGATAGTCAGGAGGTAACGCGCTCCGCGCGACACTGGCAGGGGGCCCACGATATCCACATGAATGTGGTCGAAACGCCGGTGGGCGGGATGGAACTGCTGCGGTGGGGCTTTGGTGTGCCGCTGAACCTTGGCCGTCTGGCAGTGCATGCACGTTCTGGCCCATTCACTGACCTGTTTGAGGAGACCGTGCCAAACGAACCTGCTGGAAACCAGCCGGACAGTTGTCCGGATGGAGGGATGCGCCAAGTTATGAATGGAGTCGAAAACACGTCGCCGCCAGGCTGCGGGGACGACCGGACGGGGCCGGCCGGTGGCGACGTCACAGAGTAGGGTCCTCTCACCTGGGCCCACGGGGAAGTCCTGGAGCTGCAAACCAGAGACTGCAGTCCTGTAACTCGGAATCTCCTCATCTACCTGCTGTGCCTCTGCCAGTGCCTCAAAGTCTACCCCTTGGGAAAGGGCATGAACGGTAGGGCGAGAGAGCGCATCCGCCACGACATTGTCCTTACCCGAGACGTGCCGGACATCCGTTGTGTATTCAGAGATGTAGGACAGGTGGCGTTGCTGGCGGGATGACCAGGGGTCGGATGCTTTCGTAAACGCAAAGGTAAGCGGTTTGTGGTCCGTGAACGCGGTGAAGGGCCGGCCTTCTAGGAAGTACCTGAAATGCCGGATTGCCAGGTAGAGCGCCAACAGTTCCCGGTCGAAAGCACTGTACTTGAGCTCGGGTGGCCGCAGGTGTTTGCTGAAAAACGCCAGGGGTTGCCAGCGACCTGCGATGAGCTGCTCCAGCACCCCACCGACTGCCGTGTTTGATGCGTCCACTGTGAGGGCGGTAGGGGCGTCCATTCTGGGATGTACTAGCATTGCGGCGTCAGCCAAAGCTTCCTTCGTTTGAACGAAAGCGGCGGAGGACTCCTCGTCCCAGGTAATGTTCTTGCTCGGACCCGACATCAGGGCGAACAGGGGGCGCATGATCCGGGCAGCTGAAGGGAGGAAGCGGCGGTAGAAATTGACCATACCTACGAATTCCTGAAGGCCTTTGATCGTGGTGGGTCGGGGGAAGTGGCGGACCGCATCTACCTTAGCGGGCAGAGGGGTTGCCCCGTCTTTAGTAATCCTGTGGCCCAGGAAGTCAATGGTATCAAGTCCGAACTGGCATTTGGCAGGGTTGATTGTAAGACCGTACTCACTCAGTCGGGCGCAGAGTTGACGGAGGTGGGACAGATGCTCCTGACGACTGCCGCTGGCTATGAGGATGTCATCCAAATAGATGAACGCGAAGTCCAGGTCCCGTCCCACCGCGTCCATTAACCGCTGGAACGTCTGTGCGGCATTCTTCAGGCCGAACGGCATGCGGAGGAACTCGAAGAGGCCAAACGGGGTGATGAGAGCCGTTTTGGGGACGTCGTCAGGATGCATCGGGATTTGATGGTACCCTCGGACAAGGTCGACCTTGGAGAAGATCCGGGCGCCGTGCAGGTTTGCCGCAAAGTCCTGAATGTGCGGCACAGGGTAGCGGTCCGGTGTGGTAGCCTCGTTCAGCCTGCGGTAGTCACCGCACGGTCTCCAGCCCCCCGTCGCTTTGGGCACCATGTGCAGGGGGGAAGCCCAGGGGCTGTCGGACCGCCGGATGATCCCCAATTCCTCCATTCTCTGGAACTCCTCCTTCGCCAGTCGGAGCTTGTCCGGGGGAAGCCGCCGAGCACGGGCATGGAGGGGTGGTCCCTGTGTCGGGATGTGGTGCTGTACGCCGTGCCTGGGCATGGCTGCTGTGAACTGCGGTGCCAGAACCGATGGGAACTCCGCCAGGACCCTGGTGAAATCGTTGTCGGACAGCGTGATGGAGCTGAGGTGAGGGGCTGGCAACTGGGCCGCGCCCAGGGAGAACGTCTGAAAGGTCTCGGCGTGTACCAGTCTCTTCCTGGGCAGGTCAACCAGCAGGCTGTGAGCTCGCAAAAAATCCGCACCCAGAAGCGGTTGGGCTACGGCGGCCAGTGTGAAGTCCCACGTGAACTGGCTGGGGCCGAACTGTAGCTGCACCTGACGGGTGCCATAGGTCCTTACTGTGCTGCCATTCACGGCCCTCAGGGGGGGACCCGGTGCCCTGCTGCGGGTGTCGTAACTCGTCGGAGGTAAAACGCTGACCTCAGCCCCAGTATCGACCAAAAACCGGCGTCCCGACCTGCTATCCCACACATACAGGAGGCTATCCCGATGGCCAGCCGCCGTAGCCATCAGCGGCGGCTGGCCCTGGCGTTTCCCGGGAACTTGCAGGGCGGGCGGCAACGGCGGGCTTCTGCGCCCCACCGCTGGTGGTAGAAGCACCAGTGGTCATTGGGCCGGGGGTTAGCGGGCTCTGCGGCCGGGCCTGGACTGGTTTGCTGCCGGGAGCGTGGCTGGGAGATCTGTGCGATGGACGCCCCGCTCACCTTTTTGGCGTTCCACAGCAAGTCCGCCCGGGCTGCCACCTTCCGGGGGTCACTGAAATCCGCGTCGGACAGCAGCAGGCGTATGTCCTCGGGCAGCTGCTCCAGGAATGCCTGCTCAAACATGAGGCCTGTGTGTCCCTCGGCCAGAGACAACATCTCATTCATTAAAGCCAATGGAGGTCTGTCGCCCAAGCCATCCAGGTGCTGTAAACGGGCAGCCCGCTCGCGCCGTGAGAGTCCGAAAGTCCTGAGGAGCAGGGCTTTGAATTCCGTGTACTTGCCGTCTGCCGGGGGCGACTGTACGAACTCCGCGACCTGGGCAGCTGTGTCCTGGTCGAGGGAGCCCACCACGTAGTAGTAGCGGGTGTCTTCTGAGGTGATCCGGCGAACGTGGAATTGGGCTTCGGCTTGCTGGAACCATAGGTCCGGGCGCTGTGTCCAGAAACCCGCAGTTTCAACGAAACCGCATGAACAGAGGCGGCGTCGGTCATTTCTGGTCCAAAAATCGTTTGGACCGTCGGGGTCACCAATTGTAGCGGTGTGCTACAAGCAGCGCTAAAATTACGACACGGAGTCGGTAACTGCAGTCGAAGGAAAAACTTTATTCGAAAACCTCAGCCTCACTTTTAAGCCTCTGTCAACCGGCCCCCCATGGCGAAGAGGCTCCAAAGCTCTGTGCTCGCAAATCCCCGTAGGCTATCTAATTGTGAGTCGGTTCGGATACGCTAGGAAATGAGGCGCTACAATATAATCCCTTTAATCATGACCATGATAAAAGAATGAAATTTGACAGATCGCAAATATAGTCTGATGCAGACAAACACCGATCTTATACCGTCAATTCATATGCCATAGACTTCAGCATGCAACTCTGCACCAAAGTCAAAGTTCAAAGTACGTTTATTATCAAACTATGTATACCATATATAGCTTTAAGATTCAGCTTCTTGCAGGCAGTCACAAAACAAGGAAATATGGCAGAATTCACAAAAAAAACCCACCCCACACGACAAAGACAGTGATATATCCAATGTGAGAAAAAAGAACAAATCATGCCAACAATTACAAAATGAAAACAAACAATCCACAGGACAGGAACGGCTGAGTACCCAAACGTAACATAGCTAGTTCAGTGGTGCACCCATTGCAGGAGTCTGATAACGGCAGACCATAACCATGGAGCCAGGTTCACTGCTGAGGTGAGGGTCAATGATAACAGACCATAACCATGGAGCCAGGTTCAGTACTGAGATGAGTAAAGCCTCCCGGAGTAGTGCACTGAACATTAGGTTGGCCTCATCACCTTAATCTTTTTTTTATCTGGCTCAGCATTTAATTTAGTCAAACATTGGTTCATTATTTGCTTTCAGTCCCAGACCCTACTGCTTTAGCCTGACACAAAGATTCATTCCTGCCCCAAGTTTGCTCCAGTGTTGCTGCCATGGCCGTAACTGCATTCTCAAGAGGCTAGTTTGCTGGAAATTTCAGGATACCACAAAAACACCTTGTCAAAGAATTTAAAAAAACCTACAGCACAATAAAGGCCCTTCAGCCCACAAAGCAGTCTCCACCAGCTCACAGGAGTCACCTGCCACTTATTTCCAACTCGTCATCCTATTTAAACCAAGTTCTCATCCACAATCTTTGTTCATCCATCAAACCAGCCAAACTCAATCAGTTGATCCTGGTCTTCAGTTACCGTGTTGCTTTGTTGTCTTAAGTATCCGTTCTCTGTGTTTTGTAGCCTCTCATGGCTTGTTATTTTGCAATCATTATTAATGTGATCACTTGCTGCTAAATCATCTCCACTGCACCACATTTGGGTCTAGTCTGCTCTACCCTTCCTGACAATTGTATTGTTGTATGGTCTACATTAGCAAAAATATTAAATAACCTTTGCTTCCAATCAAAATTAGGTATTAACTTATTTAGTCCTTATTCTAGTATCACTGATGACTAATGGTTTATCAAGAAAAATGTTTGAGTTAATCCAGGTTAAGTACTAGGTTTCTTAGATAAACTCAGGTTAATTCAACTTCCAGTGTGACCTTTCTTCTTTCAGACAACTTGACATTATTTAAATTAGTCTTTGAAGTGCAGTTGTTAAAATAGCTATCCAGAACAGTAGATTTTGAACCTTGATGTTTGAATATTCCTGCAAATATTTAAATTTCCAGTGGTAACCATGGCAATGCTCTATCTGAAATTCTAAAATCCAAAGACTTTTGCAAAGGGCTAGTCCAGCTGCATTTAATTAAAGGTCGAAAGAAGAAGCACACTCTATCTCCAGTATTACCTGTTGGGGAAATCAGCGGATAATTAAAAATATATGATTTGAAATTGCACTGTGCAAATTTTAACATATGAATGTTTAATAGTTTCATTCTCAATGCATCTTTGATGGAGCAAGTTGTTTTTTCATACTATGTCAGATTATGCCAAGGGAAATGCAAGTTGGATAGTGGCTCAGATTTGAGCTCCATCAATGATCTCTGATAGAGATGAAGCAAGGAGAATTTCTGAATGCTTCTGTTTGAATTTGAATAAGGACTTAAATTTCTAACTGTAGCCTATTCTTTGCATGCAGTTCTACTAATGAGAAATCAGGGTAAATGTAGCTTGCCATGTCTCTGACTCTCACCAAATTTTATAGATGCAAATAGAAAGCATCAGTTTGCATCAGAGCCTCCTAGGACAACTGTTCTGCCCAAGATTGCAATAAATTGCAGAGAGTAGTGGAAGCAGCCAAAACCAAACCCTTCTCCAACGACTCTCTTGAAACTGCCTACTGCTTCAGAAAAGCTCCCGATATAATCAAGTATCCTTCTCTCCATAGTCATTCTGTCTTCACCCTCTCTTTCCTGCAACCAAGCAAAAGATACAGAAGCTTGACAGCTCATATTACTGGGCTCAAGCACAACTTCTATCCCACAGTCATCAGACTCTTGAACAGACCTCTCATACGCTAGAAGATGAAGTCTTGATCTCCCAATCTACATTGTTGCGATCTTGCTTTTTCTTCTTCCTGAACTGCATTTATCCTATCATTGAAACAAGATATTCTGCATTCTGCTTTCCTTTTCACCAACTCCATGCACAGTACTTACGTATTGAATAATCTGATTGGATGGCACACCAGCAAAAGCTTTACACTGTATTTTGGTAGGTGTGACAATAATATTCCAACTGAAATGAGCCCTATGGCTTGCTGTAGAGCATTGAGCTTCTAAGGTTCTCGAGCACCTGTATTTACTAATCGTTAATTGTGACCAGCATGGGCTTCCCACGTTCTATGATTATCTAAAGAAGACTCTCTTTCAGTGCTTTAGTGAAGTCATTATGTTGGAGAGAATGAATGTTTCATGGTGTTGCTTAGTCGCTCCTGGGGATCCACCTTTCCTCTGCTCTGGGGTCAAGTTGTGAACCTGCCGTCCACAGCTCCTGGGTTGGGTCGGTGTCAGTGACCATGACGACAGAGAAAGGCTGCCATGCCTTCGCATCTGGGTCCAGGCCTCTGGGAATACACTGTGACACCAATTCCAAATCCAATTCAGAATACCAATTGTGATTCATATCTAGTAATGCAAATTAAGTTTTACTGGATTGACTCCTTCGAAAGTCCTACAGCTCATGCAATTCAGGTTGGTTACTCTTTGCAACATAACATACATATTTAAATTGAATTAAAGCCTCCCAAAAGGAGCAGAAAATTGTACTTTACTCAGGCTATGTAACTGTTCGGAGTTGTACCCTGAGAGCTAAACATTGCAAGCAGGATGCTTATTAAAATTAAATTCAGAAAAGATGAAATGCTGGAAGTCCAAAGTAGAAAAACAGAAAATACTGGAAGTACTCAGCTGAAAACATTAATCCTGTTTCTCTTTCTGCAGTCAGCAGTGGCCCAGCGTTGGAATAGGTCTGTAGTTATCCAATATGTTTACATGATTAAATGCTGGAATGCAGTGCAGATTGATTGTCTTATAAGTAAGTGGTGAAGATATTGCATCATATCCATGCTGTCGATACATTTCTGTATATCATGTCGGGTAAGCTCTATACTTTACAGTATATCCATGCCTGGTACGCTCTATACATTACTGTATACCATGCCGCATATGCCCTATAAATTCTTGTATACAATGCTGGGTATGCTCTATACATTACTGTATACCATGCCAGGTACACTCTATAATTACTGCATGTCATGTACATGGCAATTGTTTTATGACATAAAACAGAATTATCTTTTTCAATCTTCTCTGGCATTTGTGCAAAACATAACAATGAACAACAAGATATTGAACCCATGAACACCACCTCACTACTTTTCTGTTTCTATTTTTGCACTATTTATTTAATTTAACTATTTAAGACATATGCACTTACCATAATTCACCCTCTTTGTCCTATTATTCAGTATTGCATTGTACTGCTGCTACAAATTTAACAAAATTGTAGGGCATATGCCAATGATATTAAACCTGTTTCTGATTCTGACCTTGTAGCTGAACCACGTGTCTTTTGCTGATGCATTAACAGGCCTTATGTAACTGAGAATTTTGATTATTCAGATATGATGCTTTGAGTTAATTTGATAATTACTACTTAACTCATTATTTCAATTTAATTTAATGTAAGCTAGAAAATAGGGTGTACATACCATGTACATCCATGTTTAGTGTCTGTAAACATGCATATTGATACAAAAAATTAGTTTCTGAATTTTTTAGATGATTACGTAGTGTCTGTAGGCATGGTATTTAAACTAAACTAAAAAAAACACCTATGTTGGTGAAACTCTCTTCTTTCTGTATCCAGATAATACTGCAATCCATGTAATGGTGTAAGAAAGACATTATCTGCAATGGTTCTTTAATTTATGCCTGTATAAATTCAGTTTTCTTTGAGAAAATATTTTAGCTACTTTTTACTGATGCTAGTGCTCACTCCTCTTACCCACAGGGACTGAACTAAAGTCAATGGCTGATCGAAATAGATTCTTTGATCTTGTTATCTTTGTATGATATTTCTTTTCAATCTCTATTGCAGCATTCAGGCAGTAAGTGATCTCTGACATTTCAGTAATTAGTTAGAATAAGATTACTTGAGATGACACCTTAGGATGAAGGGATGATGGCAGTAAAATAGTTGCTTGTCTATTTGTCTTGCTTTGTGAAAGCAATTTTTGATTTGTTATTGATGCGGGTACCAACTCCCCTGAAAAAATGACACAGCCCCAAGCTGGCCACTGTCACCTGCAGCACAGAAGATGATGAAAACCTTGAACATCAGCATGCTCTTTTCCCAACAAGAAGACTTTTTGTTTGCCAGGTGTCTCCATTGATTGAATGTGCATGTGAAAATTTAAAGTTTGCTGTCAGAGGCACCTACAGAGAAATGAATGGGCATCACGGCTTTATTCATTTCCAACCTGAGCAGTATTAACGTATCTCTGCCAAGCTATATATTCTTCTTCAATGTCATTGGAATGGAATAAGAAAAAAAATCTGATTCTATACTTTTACTGAGTTGTTATCAATTTTATGTCTAAAACCAATCAAATCTTACATTCAATTTATGATAATTTAATCAGTCTTGCTTTCCATTATTTCTGGTAATGGTTATTACATACAGTAATTACTACATGAAGTAATGGGCTTTAGCCATTTACTTGTCTGAACTGATATAATCACATAAAAGTCTGCATTGCAAACGACAAAGTTTCATTGAATTAGGTCATACATTATCTATTCCGGGGGTTCCCAGCCTGGGCTCCATGGACCCTTTGCTTAATGGTATTCATCCATGGTGTAATAAATGTTAGAAACCCTGATTTTGTTCCAAACTAACATAAGAAGAATGCCACTGCTCTCAAATTCCTGTTCCTTTCTGAATTATACAAATAACCATGAATACGAGAGAGCTGATGTAAAGTGCAATATTCAAATTTGCTGACTCGCTGTTGATATGCAGTGCTAACAGATCAAGTTTACAGAATGTAGTATAATTTAATATGGCTGATAAGTTAGACAAAGTTTCTAGCACCTTATTAACACTGCTTTATAAAAACATCTCTGATGTCCATCTATTGAAAACTTCATGACTCACACTCTTTGACCATTTCTGTATTATTACATAAACCTTGGTAATTTGCAAATGACTGATTTCCAATTCAGTTCTTATTTTCGTTGTTATTATTCAACATTGGTTTCAAATCCTTTATTATCAATTTACATTTCTCTACACGTTGCTGAATTTGGCAAAATCCAGAATGTTAATTCTTCTACTCGTGTGATTTTTGAATCCAATTAATTTACTTCATCTGAAATTTTGAAAGTAGTGCTGATGCACCATCAATAACTCTAGGAGACTGGAACTGAACGATAGGCTTTTATTAACAGCGAAAAGGGAGCATGACATCTCGGAGACTGAGGGAGGAGCAGTGCCCCAATCGCCTTTATACAGGGGTCAGTGGGAGGAGCCACAGGAGCAGTTGGCAGAGGGGCATGTCCAGCCAGGTATACATAGTTTACCACAAGTGCATAAAAATTTATTTGGTTTAGGACAATGCACTTATGAAATTTAAAGGTTTCTTAGGGATTGACCTGTCATCGGAGCTGTCCTCCATACATTTATCAACAAACACTGAAAATTGGGGTGCAGATTGTTCTGACATAGCTTGGCAGAAACAGTTGATGAAGAAGGGATAGCAGGGGGGGCTACAATCCCCCCAAGAGAATTCATTGAGTCATAGACTGATTTCCAGCTTTCTCTCTCCATCAGTCTTTGAATCACTGTTGCCCCTAACATCTTTGTTTTTGACTCATTCCAGGAGAGCAATGTTAGGCATTAGTTATGAGTCACAGTTTACAGCTCACTGTTGCATATAGACATAGCTACAGTATGCTCTGTTTGAGGAAACAGGAGAGAGTGACTAGTAATCTCAACATTGCTTTCTGGAGGCAAGAGTCTTCCTGTGATTAGCTGCATGCTTGCCTCATTAAACGGCACACAACTGAAGGATCTCTTTCAGACAAAGCATACAATAAACTTATGACCAGCAACAAAAAGTAATGATATTGGTTCTAACAACTGGGGAGCTGTTAGCTCCTTTAAGCAGTCAGTGTGCTGTGCCTATTAGTTTTCATCTACCATGCCTGACGAATAAGGAAAAAGGCTAGTTTCTGAACCAAGTCCGGGGTCCGATAGATGTAACTAAGTTTGTGTTCGTCCAATTTACATAACTGGAGGTAATATATCAGCATGAACAGAAAAGTGTTAACCAGTATGCAGCCAATTTATATTTAAAGTCGTAAACTTCTCCCCATATTCTGAATAGTCCAGCTGTTCCTCCTTCTCTCTTCTGCTCTATCACCTCTTAATCCAGCAGCTGGCAAAGACTGAGCTCTTATGAAGATTGATTTAGAGTCCTCTTTAAATAATCATGGAACAAGGGCAGCATGTGCTAGCCACAATTAACTTGTCAAGAATAAACAGAAAACCCAAGGGCTTAACAACTCTAGTTAAGATATTGATTAGTAAATGCAGGTGCTCAAAAACCCTAGCTCCTCAATGCTCTGTGGCGAGCTGCAGGGCTTGTGACAGTACATGCATGGTTAAGCTCATACTGTAGATCACAATGTGTAGACACTGGTAAAATCCAAATGGACAAAGCTCAGGTCACAATTTTGTCCTGCGGCAGAACAAGTTGGAGCATACCTATGTCCACCAGTAAGGACAGTCATAGATGCATCAGTTTACTCACATGCCAGTAAGTGTCTGCAATAAATGGAGAGACAATTCCAGAATCTTGCCCGGGGCAGGACATAAATCACAAGATGATGGCATTCTTAGAACTGTTTTTCCTTCTCATATGACAATTTAATTTTCATTTCACAATTGCCATTGATATAAGTAGGAACCACTTGTTTTTACCACCTTCTCTTTAGGAGTGTCTTTAACCCTCAATCCTATCTCTTTTCAAATTATCAAGTAATTTTAGAAGAATGAGGGGACAGACACAGATCAGTTTAAAAACGCAGGCCCTGGCTCTGAAAACGGCACTCTGCATTGCTTTAAGTTAGATAAAGATGAAAAGAGAACACGATAAGGTTGGGTTAGAATTTTTTTGCAGCCACATATAGCTTCCTCGTGATGAAATTACAGGTAAGTTCTGCTGCGGACGTTTCAGATGAAGAATTCGATTTGGTTGTCTGTAGATGAAAGGAGGTGGATGACTAAACACAATGAAGTGCTTGGTGCACTGGCAGACATGCCACAAGGCTTGAATTAGAAACATTGTGAACCCATAATGCAGCATCTGATGGCTTAGTTTCCAATTCAGCGCAACCCAATCTCATTATCCTTTGGTTCTGAAAGACATACTGTAGATCACAAGATTGTGGAGGCATTAATAATGACTTTTTAAGAACCTCTAGATTCTGGGATATTTTCCAGGTCCTCTGGAACATCACAAATGTCACTTCACTTTTCAAGAGGGAGGGAGCCAAAAGACAAAAAATCATAGCCCAGTTAACTTGACTTCAGTGGTTGGCATGATATTTGAGTTCATTCATTTCATTATTAAGGATGTGGTTTTGTGGTACTTAGAAACACACAATAAAATAGGCTGAAGTCAGCATGATTTTCTTAAGGGGAAATCTTGCATGTTAAATCTTCTAGAATTCTTTGAGGAAATAACAGGCAGGATAGATAAAGAAGAGTCAGTGCATGTTATTTACTTGGATTTTTAGAAGTTCTTTGACAGGGTGCTGTACGTGAGGCTGCGAAACAAGATAAGAGCCTATGGTATTACAGAAAATATACTAGCACGAACAGAAGATTGGCTGACTGGCAGAAAGAAAAGAGTGGGAATAAAAGAGGACTTTAATTGTTGGCTGGTGGTGACTAGTCTGACAGCGGTTAGTGTTTGGTTCACTACTTTTCATGTCATATGTTAGAGATCTAGATGATGGAATAACAGCTATTTACTTTTGTTATATGCTTTGTATGATCAGAGTTGACATATTCTGCCCTCAAAACCAAGAATTGCAGGTATGTAATTGCAAGTAGTCAGTGTTGCTGTGAGAAAATCAAAAAATACTCACAAAGCTGCATCTCTCTTCATATGTCGCATTCTGGAATGAAATACATTCACCTCTCTTCTAACAGAGCAAATCTGTGATGTGCAGTCCTCTGAAAGCTTTTGGTACACTGAATGACCTTAATAACCACTGACAAAGTGGTCTTCGTTCTACTCTGTAGCTAAATCCTGTCAGATATATAAAAGTTGTTAGATATGACCTGCACACTTTGCCTTTCTAAGTATTTGCTAATATCAGGCCTTGGGTCAATAATTTTTAGTCAAGGAATATAAGTTCTCACGTGTCTTTTTTTTTATTATAAGCTACAGGCTTTATTATGAGAAAAGTTAATACCATCCCTGGGAATTGTAAGTAAGCCTGAAGAGCCCTGTTTTGATACTTATTATAGATTAGGCAGTGAATGCTATTGTGGTACTGAATTTCTATATATTAACATTGAAGGCTGAGCTGTAGACTTCAAAAACACCTTGTAATTTGCAGTGCAATACTGAATCAGTAATATTACAAAGACTCTCTGCTCAAACAGAGTATAATTTATTATTGCTACAGTTGCAATGCATCTTCCTGACAAAAGCTCTAAAGAGTTTTTAAACACCAGATACTTATTGTAACTGTTGTCGGCTATTTATGAATTTGACCATCTTGTGGTGGAGATAACCAATGAATAACAATGTTAACTTAATAAACAGGCAAAATGATTCTGTGCTTCTTGCACTGAATTAAATGGATATGTATTAATTATACACAATTATCTCCCAGCCCATTTTTATGATTTCTAATACAGCTCCAAGCATACAGATTATATTTAAATATTCTTATGATACATATATTGAGGCAAATACTAATGCAGCTGTTCTTTTATATCCAAGAAAGCTCTTGATTTTCATCAAAACACATCTATTAAAAGATATATCTTCTGTATGGTATAAAGTTTATCCTAATTACAGTCATACAGTGAATCATAACTCCACTCATCGTTCAGCAATGTTACACTCTTGAAGAAGAAAGTATTTTAATTTAAGCTCTAGTAATAGCAAAAAGGATTTAATGCTTTCCTGGTGTAGACAACAAATAAATTCTTCTCGGGCTTCCAGCCAGGTACAAGCATCCATTGCAACCGATGTTTTTATTACAAACTTTGCCATCTTCATCAGGGATGATGCCTGGGCATGTCTAGTTCGGTTGTACATATATTCCCATCGTCCATCCCTTCTGACTGGTTCAACCTCATTGAATCAGGATTCTGCTGTCCCATCTTACTTATGCAGCACAGTAGTTTTGTGCTGTCGTCCTATGGCCATTGTGAATATAATGTTCTGTTCCTGCTGATTTCTCCTGGTAACCAAAGCAGATACACTTCCAGTGCTCCTTGATGCAGGTTTCCAACATGCATCCCATCCAGCCAATGTATGCTGCTCTGTATTCACAGAGAACCCTGTAAATGTCATCTCTGAACCGCATAAACTGTGATTTGAGATTATTTATGGGTTAGAGGATGGTATTAAGAAATACCAGATTATCGGCAAGCAGAAACATGATTGGATGAGGACTAATGAATCAGGAGGGTTGGGCGATGGGGGTATATATACCACCAGACCAGACAAACCCAAGCATCATCCCTGATGAAGATGACAGATTTCGTCAGCGAAACGTCGATTAAAATCGGTACCTGTACCCAGCTGGAATTCCAGGAAGAGTTTATTTGTCTAATATTGGCAGCCTCAAAATGTTTTTCCTTTTTTAAGTTATCTTTGATTGAAAGTAAAGCCATACTCAAGCCTGAATGTATACTTACACTCATTACTTTCCTTGACTTTTAAAAATGTACTAAACTCATTAAAAACTATGAAGAATTAAGAATCTAAAACCATTCAATCAGTTAACTCTTTACATTAATGTGCAGTCTTAAATTCAGCTTTCTAAAAATCC
Source organism: Hypanus sabinus (assembly GCF_030144855.1). Taxonomy (NCBI): domain Eukaryota; kingdom Metazoa; phylum Chordata; class Chondrichthyes; order Myliobatiformes; family Dasyatidae; genus Hypanus; species Hypanus sabinus. Next base: position 116,081,209 of record NC_082710.1, on the reverse strand, counting down.
ACATGAATTCTGGTCTCATTATTCACTGAAGTCTTCACTAAAAACTGCACTGAAGTAATCACACCAGGCACCAATAATCCTGTGGATCATTTCTCCAGATTGATGTCATACTCACAAATATTCTTGTCTGCAATTCTTTCTTCAATGTAATTATCTTACTGATTGTGAATTTATTCATGACCACCGTCTTTCTGATGTCATTTGCGTTGGGGATTATTGGAGTTATGGAGTTATATGAATATAGCAGATTTTAATTCAAGTGAGAACTAGTCTTCAGTTTCTAAAGTAAATTGCAAGCAATTATCAGTTTGAAATTCCAAGGGCAGTTTTGGGAACAAACCGTATTATCTAACAAAGCACAGGCTACTGGTCCACAGCACGGGGGGGTTGGCTGCAAAGAGGTGGTTTGCAAAATGATGATCATGATTATTTACACATGCATCAGCCAAACGTTAAGACAATGGGGCCAAATGTTAAGACAATGTTAAATAGGCCTATATCAAACCAGGCAGCTGTAGCTAAGTTATTTGCACTACTGAAACCAAAATCAAGCAAGCTTGCACATCAGACTGATATCTGCTAACGCATCAAATAGCTGATCTATCAACAGCTGGGAGATCTGTGTACTCAGGAGAGTCAGCTCTCATAACACAATAAACTTGGGCATCTGGCTGTCAGTCCTCAGACATTTTTAGAATATCTGTGTGAATTAGTTTGTCCTAACAAAGGTACTTGTGCACTCAGAGAGGTCTCTCCTGCAGCTGCGGTAATCAAAGGTTCATTTATTATCAGAGAATACAACTCTGAAATTCTTGGAAGCACAGGCAACCCAAAGTAAGCAATGTTATTGTAACTATTGAAATTATATCAAATCACCTACCATTACTTTTGCTCTTAAGGGTATAAAAAAAAGAGGGTCTCCAAAGGAATGTCTGTTTGTTGCGATGAATACAAACTTTCATATTCACATCTTCCTCAGTTTCTCCAGTCAGAGTCACAACAATTTTAACAATTTGCTATAAAAAAAAGTGCTGGATAGAAGAGGCTTCAAGCCTCTGCATTTCTTCCTGGCTTGGAGTCCCCTTCCTGCCATGGAGAAGAACCTTTATCAGTTTAAAGGTATTGTACTTGCTTGGTCTGACAAGTCATTCAGACGATTGTGATATCTGTAGATCATTAAGCTGATATAAAAGTATATTGCTTACAGAGAAATTACCTGCTGTAGTTTGTAATGGGAGTAATTTCAAAGACGTACTTATGAAAGTATATTTAGAAGTTTTATCTGTATCCTGCAGAGCTTCACCATGCACCATCGTGGATGACCAACTTGGTCAGGGAGGAGACAGGTGTATTCCATTAATACACACAAGAATCAGCCTTCAAATTGATTTCAAATACAACCAACAAGAAATAAAATGACACCATGTGAGGAAATACTGCTCTCTGTAAATAGTGCAGACTGCCAGCTTACAGCAGGAGACCACTTAACGGGTATTCTTTGGAAAATTACGAAACAATTTTTAAACACATACCTCTATAAGACCATAAGACCTTAAGATGCAGGAGCAGTAGGCCATTCAGCCCATTGAATCGACTCCACCATTCAATCATGGGCTGTTCCAATTCTTCCAGTCATCCCCACTCCCCTGCCTTCTGTCCATAACCTTTGATGACCTGGCTAATCAAGAACCTGTCCATCTCTGCCTTAAAGGCACCCAATGACTTAATCTCCACAGTTGCTCGTGGGACCAAATTCCACAGATTTACCACACTCTGACTAAAGTAATTTCTCTGCATCTCTGTTCTAAATGAACGTTCTTCAAGCCTGAAGTTGTGCCCACTTGTCCTAGACTCCACTACCATGGGAAGTAACTTTGCCATATCTAATCAGTTCAGGCACTTTGACATTCAGAATGCTTCTATGAGATCCCCCCTCATTCTCCTGAACTCCAGGTAAAACAGCCCAAGAGCTGCCAGATGTTCCTCATATGGAAAACTTTTCATTCCTGAAATTATTCTCGTGAATCTTCTCTGAACCCTCTCCAAAGTCAGTATATCCTTTCTAAAATAAGGAGCCCAAAACTGGACACAATACTCCAAGTGTGGTCTCATGAGTGCCTTATAGAGCCTCAACATCACGTCCCTGCTTTTGTATTCAGTACCTCTAGAAATGAATGCCAACATTGCAATCACCTTCTTCACCACCTATTCAACCTGGAGGTTAAACTTTAAGGTATCCTGCACAAGGACTCCCAAGTCCCTTTGCATCTCTGATTTTAAATTGTCTCCCTATCTAAATAGTAAACCATATAAGCCATATAACAATCACAGCACGGAAACAGGCCATCTCGGCCCTCCTAGTCCGTGCCGAACTCTTAATCTCACCTAGTCCCACCTACCCGCACTCAGCCCATAACCCTCCACTCCTTTCCTGTCCATATACCTGTCCAATTTTACCTTAAATGACACAACTGAACTGGCCTCTACTACTTCTACAGGAAGCTCATTCCACACAACTATCACTCTCTGAATAAAGAAATACCCCCTCGTGTTTCCCTTAAACTTCTGCCCCCTAACTCTCAAATCATGTCCTCTCGTTTGAATCTCCCCTACTCTCAATGGAAACAGCCTATTCACGTCAACTCTATCTATCCCTCTCAAAATTTTAAATACCTCGATCAAATCCTCCCTCAACCTTCTACGCTCCAATGAATAGAGACCTAACTTGTTCAACCTTTCTCTGTAACCTAAGTGTTGAAACCCAGGTAACATCCTAGTAAATCGTCTCTGCACTCTCTCTAATTTATTAATATCTTTCCTATAATTCGGTGACCAGAACTGTACACAATATTCCAAATTTGGCCTTACCAATGCCTTGTACAATTTTAACATTACAACCCAACTTCTGTACTCAATGCTCTGATTTATAAAGGCCAGCGTTCCAAAAGCCTTCTTCACCACCCTATCTACATGAGACTCCACCTTTAGGGAACTATGCACTGTTATTCCAAGATCTCTCTGTTCCACTGCATTCCTCAATGCCCTACCATTTACCCTCTATGTTCTATTTGGATTATTCCTGCCAAACTGTAGAACCTCACACTTCTCAGCATTAAACTCCATCTGCCAACATTCAGCCCATTCTTCTAACTGGCATAAATCTCCCTGCAAGCTTTGAAAACCCACCTCATTATCCACAACACCTCCTATCTTAGTATCATCGGCATACTTACTAATCCAATTTACCACCCCATCATCCAGATCATTCATGTATATTACAAACAACATTGGGCCCAAAACAGATCCCTGAGGCACCCCGCTAGTCACTGGCCTCCATCCCGATAAACAATTATCCACCACTACTCTCTGGCATCTCCCATCTAGCCACTGTTGAATCCATTTTATTACTCCAGCATTAATACCTAACAACTGAACCTTCTTAACTAACCTTCCATGTGGAACTTTGTCAAAGGCCTTGCTGAAGTCCATATAGACTACATCCACTGCCTTACCCTCATCAACATTCCTCGTAACGTCTTCAAAAAATTCAATAAGGTTTGTCAAACATGACCTTCCACGCACAAATCCATGCTGGCTACTCCTAATCAGATCCTGTCTATCCAGATAATTATAAATACTATCTCTAAGAATACCTTCCATTAATTTACCCACCACTGATGTCAAACTGACAGGTCTATAATTGCTAGGCTTACTTCTAGAACCCTTTTTAAACAATGGAACCACATGAGCAATACGCCAATCCTCCGGCACAATCCCCGTTTCTAATGACATCTGAAAGATCTCTGTCAGAGCTCCTGCTATCTCTACACAAACTTCCCTCAAGGTCCTGGGGAATATCCTGTCAGGATCCGGAGATTTATCCACTTTTAAATTTCTTAAAAGTGCCAGTACTTCCACCTCTTTAATTGTCATAGGTTCCATAACTTCCTTACTTGTTTCCCACACCTTACACAATTCAATATCCTTCTCCTTAGTGAATACCGAAGAGAAGAAATCATTCAAAATCTCTCCCATCTCTCTCGGCTCCACACATAGCTGACCACCCTGATTCTCTAAGGGACCAATTTTATCCCTCACTATCCTCTTACTTTTAATATAACTGTAGAAACCTTTCGGATTTACTTTCACCTTATTTGCCAAACCAACCTCGTATCTTCTTTTTGCTTTTCTAATCTCTTTCTTAAGACTCTTTTTACATTCTTTATACTCCTCGAGCAATTCTTTTACTCCATGCTGCCTATATCTATTGTAGACATCCCTCTTTTTCTGAACCAAGTTTCTAATATCCCTTGAAAACCATGGTGCTTTCAAACCTTTAACCTTTCCTTTCAACCTAACAGGAACATAAAGATTCTGTACCCTCAAAATTTCACCCTTAAATGACCTCCATTTCTCTATTACATCCTTCCCATAAAACAACTTGACCCAATCTACTCTCTCTAAATCCCTTCGCATCTCCTCAAAGTTAGCCTTTCTCCAATCAAAAATCTCAACTCTAGGTCCAGTCCTGTCTTCTCCATAGTCTGCCTGTTTATTTATTCCACCAAAGTGCATGACCATACACTTTCCAATATTATATTTCACTTGCCACTTCTTTGCCCATTTCTCGAAACTATCTAAGTCTCTCTGTTTCCTCAACACTACCCACTCCTCCACCTATCTTTGTATTATCAGCAAATTTAGCCACAAATCCAGTAATCCCATAGTCCAAGTCATTGACATACATTGTAAAGAACAGTGGTCCAGACACTGACCCCTGTGGAACTCCACTAGTAACTGGCAGCCAGCCAGAATAGGATCCTTTTATTCCCACTCTCTACTGATCAGCCAATGCTCTACCCATGCTAGTAACTTCCCTGTAATTCCATGGGCTCTTACTTTGCTAAGCAGCTTCATGTGTGGCACCCTGTCAAAGGCCTTCTGAAAATCCAAGTACACCATGGCTACCACATCTCCTTTGTCTACCCTGCTTGTAATTTCCTCAAAAAATTTCAGTGAGTTAGTCAGGCAGTATTTTCCTTTCAAGTAACCATGCTGGTTTTGGACTATCTTGTCATGTGTCTGTAGATACTCTGTAATCTAATCACTAAAAATCGATTCCAACAACTTCCCAACCACTGATGCCAGGCTAACAGGTTTATAGTTTCCTTTCTGCTGCCTCCCACCCTTCTTAAATAGCAGAGTAACATATGCAATTTTCCAGTCATCCGGTATAACAATATTCTGTCAACAAATATATATTCATTGGATACTGATGCACCATCAATAACTCTAGGAGACTGGAAGTGAACGATAGGCTTTTATTAACAGCGAAAAGGGAGCACAACATGTCAAAGACTGAGGGAGGAACAGTGCCCCAATCACCTTTATACAGGGGTCTGTGGGAGGAGCCACAGGAGCAGTCAGCAGAGGGGCGTGTCCAGACAGGTATACATAGTTTAACACATTCACCCCTCCTTTGTTTTAAATGAGAGTCCCCATGGGGCAAAGTTTCTTAAAAGTATATTTACAGGTCAAGTCTATCAGGCGGTTGAGTCTGTCGCTGCGATATACGTAGCACCGGTGGTGATTGCACCAGTGCCAGTGTTGATTGTACCGGTGATGGTGGTTGTGCTGGCTCTGGCCTGATTTGAGGTGCCAGCCCGTTAGGCATCAGTTAATCCTCATGCGTGTGCGTGGCACCCGGTATGGGAGTGTCGTGAGGAGTCTGTGTAGGACGTGGCGTGCACGGTGTCTTGTGGGTATATACATCAGTGGGTACGGGGTTCATAGTCACCGTGGAGTGTTCGGGGTAGGGGTCTGGTGCTCCTGCAGGTGCCAGGTCGCAGATAGAGTCCGTGTCCTCCCGTCCATCAGGTGAGACCATGTAGGCATACTGGGGGTTCGCATGAAGTAGGTGAACCCTCTCGACCATCGGGGAGTATTTATTGCTCCTCGCATGTTTCTGGAGCAGCACTGGCCTGGGGACGTCAGCCAAGCCAGTAGGGTGGACCGGATGGCCGACTTCCTGGGAAAAGAAAAGAGTCGCTCATGAGGGGTGGCATTGGTGGACGTACATAACAGAGAGCGGATGGAGTGGAATGCCCTGGGGAGGACCTCCTGCCAGCGACAGACCGGCAGTCCCTTTGACCTAAGGGCTAAGAGTGTGGCCTTCTACACCATGGCATTCTCACTCTCCAGCTGTCCATTCCCCCAGGGATTATACTCATGGTCCTACTAGTAGCAATACCCCTAGCTCACAGGTATTGGCACAGCTCATCACTCATAAACGAGGACCATCTATCACTGTGGATATAGCAGGGATATCTGAACAGAGTGAAGAGCTGGCACAGGGTCATTATGACAGACGTGGCAGTGGTATTGGGGCAGGGGATGGCAAAGGAGAACCGCGAGTACTTGTCGATTATGTTAAGAAAGTACACATTGCGGTTGGTAGAGGGAAGGGGGCCCTTAAAGTCGATACTCAGTCGCTCAAAGGGGCGGGTGGCCTTGATAAGTTGTGCCTTTTCAGGACGGTAGAAGTGCGGTTTGCACTCAGCGCAGACTTGGCAGTCCCTGGTCATTGTCCTGATTTCCTCAAGGGAGTAAGGCAGGTTCCGGGCTTTCACGAAATGGAAAAGTCGGGTGACCCCCGGGTGGCAAAGATCTGCATGGAGGGTGTACAGCTGGTCAAGCTATGCGCTGGCACACGCTCCCTGGGATAGGGCATCAGGGGTCTCATTGAGCCTTCCAGGCCGGTACAGGATGTCATAGTTGTAGGTGGAAAGGTGGATTCTCCACCTCAAAATTTTATCATTTTTGGTTTTGCTCTGCTGTTGGTTGCTAAACATGAATGCAACTGAGCGCTGGTCGGTCAGCAAGGTGAACTTTTTGCCGGTGAGATAGTGCCTCCAGTGCCTAATAGCTTCCACTATGGCCTGGGCTTCTTTCTGCACTGCAGAGTGCCTAATTTCAGGGCCTTGGAGGGTATGAGAGAAGAATGCTACCGGCCTTCCAGCCTGATTGAGGGTAGCAGCCAACGCGAAGTTGGAGGTGTCACTCTCTACTTGGAAGGGAATGGTCTCGTCCACCGCATGCATCGCTGCTTTGGCAATGTCCCCTTTAATGCGGCTGAAGGCCGCACGGACCTCGGCTGAGAGGGGAAATGTGGTGGACTTGACCAGGGGGTGGGCCTTGTCTGCTTAATGGGGGACCCATTGGGCGTAATAGGAAAAGAAGCCCAGGCACCGTCTGAGGGCTCTGAGGGTGGTGGGAAGAGGGAGTTCCAACAGGGGGCGCATACGGTCGGGGTCAGGGCCAATGACTCCGTTCTTCACGACATACCCAAGGACAGCAAGTTGGGTGGTTCCGAACACACACTTGTCCCTGTTATTGGTAAGGTTAAAAGCTTTGACCACTTGGAAAAATTGTTGGAGGTTGGTGTCGTGACTGCAGATGGTGATGTTATCCAGATATGGGAATGTGGCCTTCAGTTGGCACTGGTCCACCACCTGGTCCATTTCCCTCTGGAAGACAGAGACACCATTCGTGACACCGAAAGAGATGCGCAGGAAGTTATAGAGCCTGCCGCCTGCCCCGAAGGCGGTGTAGGGGCGGTCCTTCGGGCAGATGGGGAGCTGATGGTAAACGGATTTTAGGTCTATGGTCGAGTACACCTTGTACTGAGCTATCTGATTGACCATATCCGCAATGCGGGGTAGGGAGTACGCATCAAGCTGCGTGAACCTATTGATGGTTTGACTATAGTCCATGACCATTCTATTTTTCTGCCCGTTCTGAACAATGACCACCTGGGCCTTCCAAGGACTTGTGCTTGGCTCCATGATCCCCTCCCTGAGCAGCCTGGGCACCTCCGACTTAATGAAGGCCCTGTCTCCCGCATTGTACCTCCTGCTTTTAGTTGCCACAGGTTTACAGTCGAGGGTCAGGTTGGCGAACAATGGTGGGGGAAGGATTTTAAAGGTGGAGAGGCTGCAAGTGGTGCTGTAGTGCAGCTGTAGGCATGGTGTTGGGTGGGATGTGCGGATCAGTGTGTGTGTGTGGTCAGTAGCAGAGTATGTGATGAATTCCCACAGAGCTGAGGATTTCTGACAGTGATTGGTGGGAGGGGCCCGTCATACTCCATTGTCACACTTTTTAGGTGGCTTTGGAAGTCGACCCCAATAGAACAGGGGCACACAGTTGAGGCGTGATCAGTAAGACAAAGTCCCGATATTCTGTGCCCTGCACCACTAGTGTCGCTACACAACGCCCCCCCCCCACCCCGGATGTCTGTTGTATGCGACCCAGAATCCATGGCGATCCTCTGGCTTACCGGCCGTGTCACAAGTCCGCAGCGTGTCCGGGTGAATAAAACTCTCAGTGCTGCCCATGTCAAACAGGAAGCTAGTCCTGTCCTCCTCCACCAGGATGTCCATCATTGACCTTGCGAGCAGGTGTGGAGTGCTTTGGTCAAGGGTCACGGAGGCCAGAGTTGAATCGCCGTCTTGGTCCGGCGCGGTGGGATGCCCGGTAAGCATGCAGCGGGCAGGCAAGATGGCGGCGACCAAGATGACGACCCCCAATCCTCACACACGGCTCTGCTCGACCCCGCTCACGTTTTGGACTTACAGGCTTTGGCGAAGTGGCCCTTCTTCCGCAGCTGGAGCAAGTAGCTTCTCAGGCTGGGCAGCATTTTCCAGGGTGCTTCTCGAGTCCGCAGAAGAAACACTTCGCTGACTCACGAGTGGCAGCACCCATGGTCGATTCGCTAGTGGGTTGCAGGGTCAGCAGCGTCCACGAGGCCGGCAGGAGATCATGTGCCTGGAGAGCGTCAGCGTCGTGCAGAGCGGCCTCCAGCATGTCGGCCAGCTCGATTGCCAAATGTAAGGTAAGATTGGCCTGTTCCAGCAGCCGCTGGTGCATGTACACTGATCTGATCCTCGTGACGAAGGCGTCTCTTACTGAGAACTCCGCATGCAGTTCCGCCGTCAGCCCGCCACAATCGCAGGCCCGCACAAGTGTCTGTAGGGCCTGGACAAACTCAGCGCTTGACTCTCCTGCCCGCTGCTGCCGTGTCGCTAAGTGATATCTTGCATAGACTGTGTTAACCGGCCGCAGGTACTGTCTTTTCAGGGCGTCCATTGCACCCTGGTAGCTTGATTCGTCCCTGATCATGGAGTAGACCCATGTACTGACCCTGGAGAGGAGAACTCTACGTATTGTGGCAGGCTCGGTCACTTGAATCTCCTCCAGATACGATTCAAAACATGCTAGCCAGAGTTCGAAAGCATTGCCGGCTTCCTGGGATTGAGATCCAATCTGTCGGGTCGTAAAATGCTCTCCATGTTTTAAAATCGCTATTAATAAAAGTGATGCACCATCAATAACTCTAGAAGACTGGAAGTGAACAATAGGTTTTTATTAACAGCGAAAAGGGAGCACGACATGTCGAAGGCTGAGGGAGGAGCAGTGCCCCAATCGCCTTTATACAGGGGTCTGTGGGAGGAGCCACAGGAGCAGTCGGCAGAGGGGCGTCCAGACAGGTATACATAGTTCACCACAGATACAATAAATTAAATCAAGAGATTAGAAGTGAGACATCCTGAGATTTGCATCATTGTAACACAGAAAATGGAATACAATAGAAAAGGGGCTTTGTGTCTTCAATCCTGGATGAGATTATGAGGGGTGTCAATTTAGCTATTCTGCTATTTGGTAATTTAATCATAGTTCTTTCATTCATACTACGGCATTTTGCACCCAAAGAACTACCATTCATCATACTGAAAAAAGAAATATTTTTTGAATATCTGATTTTGTCAATCAGATGCTCTTAGGATGTTGAAATGAACTACCTTGTCTCAACAAAAGTGTTTGCATATTCAAAGCAAGTCTTGTCAGTTAAGATGTGCTTCCATTTTTAATATGTAATTGAATGGAATCATTCATCCACACCCAAAATATTGAAATAAACAATGCTCAATGCCTCTATAGAAATTGTATTCAATCACCTGCTATTGTCTTTATACCGAATGGAATTATTAGTTCAAAGAAATTGTCCCATTAGGCTTCCCCTCTACAGATTTAAGAGCTATTACATCTACATCTTCAAGCTCTGTATGGCTCAGTCAAAGTCATATGAGAACAATTTTGAACAGGCATTGTCAGACTGAAAAATGCACTTCTGTGAATTTGACTGAGCTACATAAGTCTCATGCCCATTGCTAGAACTTTTGACTATTGTACCCAAATATTTTGCAGAGCTTTTCATTTTTGACTAACATACATATTCGTTTGCAAAGACAATCATCCAGGCACTGTTCTCTTCTTGCTGCTGCCGTTGGGAAGGAGGCACAAGAGCCTGAGGTTCAGCACGACCAGGTTCTGGCGTAGTTATTAACTTCAACCATCAGGGTCCTCACATTAACTCTGAACTGAGTTCACAACTTAGCAATTGCTTTCAACGATTCTACAACTCCTGTTCTCAGTCTATCTATTTACTAGCTTACTTAATTATTTATTATTATTTACTTGTACAGTATTTCTTCTTTTGCAAATTGGTTATTTGTCAGTCTTTGTGTGATTCTGCTTTAATACTTTGTACTACTATGAATGTATGAAGAATCAAGCAATCTGTCTCAATCTGTATCCCCCCCCCATCACCATCTGTGATTCTGCAATCAGTTGTGTTATCAGCAAATTTATCGATGTTATTTATGCTGTGCTTAGCCACACAGTCATAAGTGTAGAGAGAGTGGAACAGTGGGTGAAGCACATATCCCTAAAGAGTGACAGTGAGGAGGAGATGTTATCTTTGATCTGCACTGACTGTAGTCTCCTGATGAGGAAACCAAGAATCCAGTTGCAGATGGAGACATAAAGGCCGAGAATTTGAAATTTGTTTATTAGTACTGAGAGAGTAATAGTGTTGAACTCTGAGCTGTAATCAATAAATAGCAGCTTTATGTGTGTAGTATTTGTCCAGATGGTCCAAAGCCAAGTGGTGAGCCAGTGAGATTGCATCCACTGTAGATGTTTTGTGGCAGTATGCAAGTTGCAGGGGGTGCAGGTCCTTACTGAGGCAGGAGTTAATACTAGCCATGATCAAACTCTCAAACCACTTCACCACAGTACATGTGAGTGCAAGATCACAACAAAGACAAGTAATTTAACAAAACATGCAACAACTTTTATTCCTCTTTTTTTCTCTTTCAAATGAACAGATTCAGCTGAATTAAGCTCTATAGAGGGATCAATAGTAAAGAGAGTTCAAGTTCCTGGGTGTCAGATCTCTGAGGATCTAACCTGGTCCTAATGTATCGATGCAGTTATAAAGAAGGCAAGACAGTGGCTATACTTCATTTGGAGTTTGAAGAGATTTGGTACATCAACAAATGCACTCAGAAACTTCTATAGATGTACTGTGGAGAACATTCTGAAAGGCTGCATCACTGTCTAGTATGGGGGTGGGGGGGGGATGGTTACTGCACAGGACTGAAAGAAGCTGCAGAGGATTGTAAATTTGGCCGGCTTCATCTTTAGCCGACAAGGTACCCAGGACATCTTCAGGGAGCAGTGTCTCAGAAAGGCAGCGTCCATTATTAAGTACCTCCAGCACCCAGGGCATGCCCTTTCCTCACTGTTACCATCAGTTAAGAGGTACAGAAGCCTGAAGGCACACATTCAGTGATTCAAGAACGGCTTCTCCCCTCTGCCGTCCAATTCCTAAATGGACATTGAACTCTTGAACACTACCTCACTTTTTAATATACTTTATTTCTGTTTTTTTTTGCACAATTTTTAATCTATTCAATATATGCATACTGTAATTGATTTAATTGAATGATTATATTTATTAATTTATTTTTTTCTTCTTCTACATATATAACCATATAACAATTACAGCATGGAAGTGGGCCATCTTGACCCTTCTAGTCCGTGCCGAACGCTTACTCCCACCTAGTCCCACTGACCCGCACTCAGCCCATAATCCTCCATTCCTTTCCTGTCCATATACCTATCCAATTTTGCTTTAAATGACAATACTGAACCTACCTCTACCACTTCTACTGGAAGCTTATTCCACACAGCTACCACTCTCTGAGTAAAGAAATTCCCCCTCATGTGACCCTTAAACTTTTGCCCCCTATGTCTCAACTCATGTCCTCTTGTTTGAATCTCCCCTACTCTCAATGGAAAAAGCCTATCCGCATCAACTCTATCCCCCTCATAATCTTAAATACCTCTATCAAGTCCCCCCTCAACCTTCTACACTCCAAAGAATAAAGACCTAACTTGTTCAATCTTTCCCTGAGACTTAGGTGCTGAAACCCAGGTAACATTCTAGTAAATATTCTCTGTACTCTCTCTATTTTGTTGACATCTTTCCTACAATTCGGTGACCAGAACTGTACGCAATACTCCAAATTCAGCCTTACCAATGCCTTGTACAATTTTAACATTATATCCCAACTCCTATATTCAATGCTCTGATTTATAAAGGCTAACATACCAAAAGCTTTCTTCACCACCCTATCCACATGAGATTCCACCTTCAGGGAACTATGCAGCATTATTCCTAGATCATTCTGTTCTACTGCATTCTTCAATGTCCTACCATTTACCATGTATGTCCTATTTGGATTATTCCTACCAAAATATTGCACCTCACACTTATCAGCATTAAACTCCATCTGCCATTGCTCTGCCCACTCTTCTAACTGGCCTAAATCTCTCTGCAGACTTTGAAAACTTACTTCATTATCCACAACTCCACCTACCTTAGTATCATCTGCATACTTACTAATCCAATTTACCACCCCATCATCCAGATCATTAATGTATATGACAAACAACATTGGACCCAATACAGATCCCTGAGACTCACCACTAGTCACTGGCCTCCAACCTGACAAACAGTTATCCAGCACTACTCTCTGGCATCTCCCAACCAGCCATTGTTGAATCCATTTTACTACTTCAATATTAATACCTAATGACTGAACCTTCCTAACCAACTTTCCATGTGGAACCTTGTCAAAGGCCTTACTGAAGTCCATATAGACAACATCCCCTGCTTTACTAGTCAACTTTCCTAGGAACCTCTTCAAAAAATTCAATAAGATTTGTCAAACATGACCTTCCATGCACAAATCCATGTTGACTGTTCCTAATCAGACCCTGTTTTGCCAGATAATTATATATACCATCTCTAAGAATACCTTCCATTAATTTACCCACCACAGATGTCAAACTGACAGGCCTATGATTGCTAGGTTTACTCTTAGAACCCTTTTTAAACAATGAAATCACATGAGCAATACGCCAATCCTCTGGTACCATCCCCGTTTCTAATGACGTTCGTAATATTTCTGTCAGAGCCCCTGCTATTTCTACACTAACCTCCCTCAAGGTCCTAGGGAAAATTGTCAGGACCTGCAGATTTACCCACTTTTATATTCCTTAAAAGTGCCAGTATTTCCTCCTTTTTAATCGTCATAGTTTCCATAACTTCCCTACTTGTTTCCTTTACCTTACACAATTCAATATCCTTCTCCTTAGTGAATACCAAAGAAAAGAAGTTGTTCAAAATCTTCCCCCGTCTCTTTCGGTTCCACACATAGCTGTCCACTCTGATTCTCTAAGGGACCAATTTTATCCCTCACTATTATTCTATATTATGTATTGCATTTCTGTTTTATATTTCCTTCTGTATTTTATAATTGTGTTTAATTACAATCTGAAAAAAAGAGTTCAATTTGTTTAATATATGCATATGTTTTGGAAAATATGCATAACTTTTAGTATCTCCTGTTTGGATTTGATCATTCAAGAACAAATCTAATTTTTATGATCATAGTAGGTTATATGCATTTGCAGGTTTGTTAAATCTTACTCATTTTGAGTAACATTCTCTTAATTTAATAAAAAGCCAAATCTAGCCTGTTTCTATTTTTCTGCAGGTGTACACAAAACCACATTCATAAATATGTGAACCATTTCTAAATCATGGTCTTTGCATGAACTTTTCTGACTCTCTTCTAAAATTACAGATTTTAGAGTTACAATGTTTGACTTAATCTGCACTGTAACTTTGCAACGCAGTTAAGTGCTCTGCATATATATTGTTGTATACTAATATAATTCTTACATTTGAAGCCTTAATGTATCATTCTAGGGTATAAACTAAGTGAAAATAACTTTGAAAACAATGACTAAAAATTTTAAACAGCTGAAACATCTGTGGTAGATTTTGACTTTGCTGCAACACAGAACACTGGTTACTGTAAATCAGCATCACATTCTAAACTCCACAGTATGGATTTTGGAAATATTAAGTGAGCTATCAATTTGCTAACAACTATTTTACGCTGTCAATGAATTCAGAATCTACTTCTAAGTCAGGAAAAAAGCAATAATGAATGGCTACATCTGAGATGCTTGTTCTTCCAACTGCAGATCAATCAGTTGTGCACTTCCAACATGTTTTTGTTGACAGAACATCAATCACAGTCAGCATGTCAGCATCACAGTTCCAAGTGCACAGTTAATTTCTTGTGGATTTCGTGGCAAGGTAAAAAAAAATTAATGCTTGTTATGGTTGGTAATACAGTAATGAAATATTTTCTGGGGTTTGAAAGCCTCACTCGCATCCTTATAGTCAGTCCACCTCTTTATCTTTCATTCATTTACTGAGATAATCCTATTTGTGCTATTAAAATTCTATTGCTTATTTATTTATTATTCTATATTTTTGCTCTTTTGTGCTTGCACAGTGTGTTATGTTGTGCACATTGGCTGTTTGCTCATCCTGTTGGGTGCAGTTTGTCATTGATTTTATTGTGCTTCTTTGATTTACTGTGTATGCCTACAAGAAAATAAATCTCAGGGATGTATCTGGTGATATATATTTACATTGAACTTTAAACTTCTAAGATAAGTGCCTAACAATTCTTCCACCACATAAAAGGAATATCAAATATAACAAATTAAGGAGAACCAGTAATCAGAGGGCTGATGGGAGTGATGACTCTGTCAGAGCTATTGAGTCCTGGGAATTCAACTGTTGTTGAGTGGGGACGAGGAACGGAATCAGTATTTGGTTCAGTCTTGGAGGTTTGGTGCAAGGCAAAGGACCTATTTTCATGTTTATCCATTCATCAGGCTTTAAAATGCTGAACCAGGTGGGGCTGGTAGAACAGAAATATTTGTCTCATGAAGGCCCATTTCTGTGTTTGTAGACAGGTGTGTGTACAAATGAGAAGCAGTGGCAAATCCATTGGATTCAGAGTATACTGCATGTTCAGCTGCCATTCATTAGCATGCCTGATAAACAAGAGGACCACTGGAATAAAGGTAACTATCAATGCACCCCACATCCAAACATACTGCAACAGTACAGTATATAGTATACCGGACAACATAGCTCCAAAATCTACAGAGCTCCCTGCCCTGGAAGTGACTCGGGAAAAGCTCAAGAATATTGATTAAATTCCTAACAAAAATGTTGTGTGAGGACAGTGTTGGCAACCAATATACCTTCCGACACCCAGGTCTTTGGGATATGGGAAGAAATTAGAGCTCCTGGGGAAACCCATATTGTAGGAGAAACTCAACATGGAGGAGCTGTGGTAACTTGGTTTTGACCCTGAACTCTGGAACAATCTGTGTTGAGTTTCTCCTTTAATGTGGTTTTCCCCCCGGGAGCTCTAACTTCCTCCCATATCCCAAAGATCTGGGTGTTGGAAGGTATATTGGTTGCCAGAAATGACCTCAGTGTAGATGAGGATTAGGAGAATTAGGGTGGGCGGGGAAGAATGAATACAGTAGTTCTAGAGAAACAAATGGGGGAATGGTCTGAGGAAAAGCATAGGATTGTCAAATAGTTTCTTTCTGTATCCTAAGAAAATATAAGAACTCAAATCACCTTTTAAGGAATGTTGTTCTAAAATTTAAGAATCACTAATATCTAAAGAGGATGGCGCCAGCAAACAACACTACCAAAGGCGGCATCCTCAAGATGGTTCAGGAAGCAACTCCTTTCTCTTCCTTTTATTCCAGATGTGGTTCTGCTACTGTTAAAGCCTGTTATCTATATTCCGGGGGGCACGTCGTCAGGCTGGTCAGGTGACCTGGCACTTTGCTGACTCCAAGAATGTTCCATAAGGCTGCGAGCAAACTATGTGGCAGGAAGGGCAGGAAGCCTGGAGACGGGTCGCGGGCCCTTGATCAACTCCATTGCTCACCAGTCTCGCCAAGTAAAGCGCCGAGAAAGACTGAAATCATTGAGGCGGGCAAGGTCGAGTGAGCTTTCAGCGTGCTTACCAGCCTCTTGCTCGCTGCTGCTGGAGCAACTGCTGGATGTGATAGCCTTTCTCTTTCTTTCACTTGCTGCTCCCAAGGGAAGGCCTGTCACGATCCGGATTGGGTTCCCTTTAAATTTACCTAGTTTGTGTTACAATCCGGACCATTGACTCCTTGTTTCCCTTTAATTCCCGGTTTTCCTGTGTCCCTCGGGCTTGGTGCTTAAAGGCAATTTAGTCTCAACCGAACCGGCAGTTTATAAGTCTCCGGCTTCAGCCATTCAAGGCGAGAGCGTTATGGAGCGTTAACAAAATCACTGAAGCTAGTGCGAGCCGAAGTCATTTAGCCGGAGCCAACTAAGTTTCTTGCCGGAGCAAGCCAAGACTCCTCCCGAAGTAAGTGCCAGTAAGCCACCCTCCTTTGCCAGAGCGGGTCCGGGCAAGGTTAACCTGCCAGGATGAGTCAAGAGTTCCCGCTGCTTGGAGCAAACTTGGGCCCGGTTATAGTACTGCCCATTGTTTTGTCATCTCGTGTCCCGCTCAGTAGGCAGGCAGTTTGCCACTACTCGAATGGACTGTCGTTGTTTTGTCGTCTCGTATCTCACTCAGTAGGCTGGTCGTTTGCCGCTACTCGAATGGACTGTCGTTGTTTTGTCGTCTCGTATCTCACTCAGTAGGCTGGTCGTTTGCCGCTACTCAAATGGACTGTCGTTGTTTTGTCATCTCGTGTCCCGCTCAGTAGGCAGGCAGTTTGCCACTACTCAAATGGACTGTCGTTGTTTTGTCATCTCGTGTCCCGCTCAGTAGGCTGGTCGTTTGCCGCTACTCAAATGGACTGTCGTTGTTTTGTCGTCTCGTATCTCACTCAGTAGGCTGGTCGTTTGCCGTTACTCAAATGGACTGTCATTTGTGTTCTGTGTATGAGTCCCGGCCCTATGTCCTGTCCCCAAGGAGGGGTCCTGACTCTGTGTAAAGCCCCGGCCCTACGTCCTGTTCCCAAGGAAGGGTTCCGGCTCTGTGTTTGGTGTTCCAAGTCTCAAGTATCAAGTCCTGGCTCTGGTGTTCCAAGTATCAAGTCCTAGCCCCCAGACCCTGAGTCCCAGCCTAGTCCCAGGCCTGAGTCCTCGTCCATTACGCCTATTCCCACTTCCTCTTTGCTCTCCTTGATTTCTGTCTGTTCTATCCTTTCATCACGGCTCTCCTTGTAAATAGTAATAAACTCTATTTAGTTAGCCTTATGAAATGAGTTTCTGCCCTGCATTCAGGTCCTCCTCCAGCACCCTTGCCCCATACTGCAACAAGGCCGCTGTGTTCAAATGGTCTCTGTCTCCCTCAATGCTGTCGGAGGATGATGAGGGATCAAGGTTTAATCGACACAGTTTGTAGATTGCACTCTAACTCACATTATAATGCATTCTGGTCACTCCCTTGTTGCTACTTTTTAAACGGTTTTCAAACTGGGGTAGCCTGCAGATAACCAATGCTGAGCTGACTGAAATATGCCTTTTGATTTTATGTTTTATGTTCTGTGTTTTTGCTCATTTAATTTTGTTGCTTTCTGCGCAATCTGTTTTATTTTCGTACATGGAGGAAGGTGGAGTTGATTTTTTTTATTTGAATGGGTTCTATGGTTCTTCTTTGTTTTGTGACTATCTGTGGAGAAGAGGAATCTCAGTATAAAAATGTATACTGCATACATTATTTGAAAATATATATACTTTGAATTCTTTCCTCGGTTGCTGAGTATCAGTATTGTTTTTTTTACATATTTTAAAAATAGGACAAATATGAAAGGGGGCTTGTTGGAATCCTGTGAACTGCTTGAAAGGAAATCAGAAGAAAACATGTTGACTGATATAATGGTTGTACAGGCAGTTCCCGGGTTACGTACGAGTTCCGTTCCTGAGTCCGTCTTTAAGTCGGATTTGTACGTAAGTCGGAAAAGTACACCTGGTATTATTTAGCATCAGTTCATCAAACATTTGTCTTAGTATGTAGTATATATTTTACCTTTTTATGCATATAAAACACTTGAGAAACGTATGTATTCCAATAATTAAACCGCTACCTTGCTTATTAATAATTGTAGCTTTCATCAAGACAGGGCCTTTCACATGCTCCATTATTCTCACTTTATCCGTTATCCTTTAAAATTGTTCCAATCGTTGACCAACTGCAGCCTAACGCTTTTCCAATGACTGATGGCGTTTCAACTCTTTCCAAACGCTTTATTATTTCCACTTCATTTTCAATCACAATTTCTTCCCGTCAATGGAACAGAAACACTGCGGGCGGCGGGTCCCGACCTCCACTGGTTCCCAAGGTCTGCTGGGTCCTAAGGACCACCACACTGAGACAGGCTAAATGGGACAAGTGGGGCTGTGCTGAGTTTGAGTATTTGATCCTCCACAATATTCCGTGTGGGTATTTAAACTGGAGGCGGCAGTGTTTTTTTTACGAGGTTGAGTTGCATGCTCGACATCAACCTGGCACGGATGGTACGGGAGTCACTGGATCGACATCAACCCGGCACGGGAGCGGTCTGTCACTGGATCCAACTTGCTGATCTCACTGCGCCACCAGCCAACCGGAACCGGGGGGGGGGGGGGGTGAGGGGGTGTTGGCGAGGTCAGGGTGAATCTTACTAAGAAAAAGTTAAGCTGAATACAAAGGTAAACACTCAACACAGTGTCAATGGCAACGACTTAAAATGGCGGACGGCATCACGATCTGACTTAAAATGGCAGACGGTGTTCTCCTTCCTTGGATTGTAAGTACGAGTTGTTCATAAGTGGGACA
Source organism: Hypanus sabinus (assembly GCF_030144855.1). Lineage (NCBI taxonomy): Eukaryota > Metazoa > Chordata > Chondrichthyes > Myliobatiformes > Dasyatidae > Hypanus > Hypanus sabinus. Next base: position 116,062,106 of record NC_082710.1, on the reverse strand, counting down.
TTCATAACTCGGGGACTACCTGTATTCCATAAAAGGAAATAAAATAAAATATTATAAACACAAATATCTGGTGGAAATTTTAGTGGTAGGACAATATCCAAGGAAGAAATAAAAGTATAGAAAAAAATTTGAGAAAATCAAGGAAAAGAGGCTGAAAATATCAATTTTGAAAAATAAAAAAGTAGAGCAAAGAGCAAATACATGGATACTTCCAACCTAACTGTATCGTAGCTTGTGTTCAGCTTTCTTTTCAAATATCTCTACGTTAAATATCAAATTGTCCAACAACCACTCTCATCCTCAATGCCATCAAATATAGAGGCAATAGATGACACCGAAAACATTGTTAAAACAATATCGTTAATACCAGTTTGCTGAAATAAACAAAGAAATTCAATAGTACACGTCCATTCACCACAAGGTGCCAATTATCTGCTTCCAATTTCAGTTGTGAAGTACAAGTTCACAGTCTTAGCACCATTCTTTCCCATCAGCATATTGATTGGTGTAGTTCTCTGTGTACTCTTGAAGATTTGCTTAGTTTTTTTTCATGTGGGACTGCTTTTGTGCTTTTGGGATCAGTGTGAGGGAGGCAACAGCTTTGACACAATGGTAAGTAACTCTGTTTTTATTAGGAGTACTTACTTAAATTGGACATCACTTATTTTCTTGTCAGATCTGTTCTTTTCATCCACTACTGACCCATGTGTTTCTGAGTATCCACAAGAACAGAAACAAAATAAGCTCAAAATAGTCAGAAGCTGTTTTAAATGACTGGATGGGTACTTCAGCTATGTGTCTGAAGAACATACTTGCTTACAAATTGTATTCTGTGTCAACACACTGTTAGCCAGGATTTCAACTACAGAGATCGTTGTGGAGAAATGTTGAAATCTGTATTGTACTGCCTCAAATGTATCCCAATATTGAATGCAAAATTCTTGATATACCATTGAAGTAAAAAACATTTTCAATGTAATCCCATTGTCTCTTCTGAAATTGTGCTTGATAACTTGGAGTGTAATTCAAAATTCCAGATTGGCAACATAATAAAATTATAACAAGTAACTGACACATACCCAGATAGGAGAAGGAAAGGGCAATGAATATCTGTTTGCTCATGCTAAGATTTCAAAGTTCAAATTTCAAAGAAAGTTTATTATCGAAGTATGTATATGTCTCCATATATAAACCTGAGATTCATTTTCTTGCAGACATTCACAGTAGAACAAAGTACAACAGAATCAATTTAAAACTGCACAGAAACATTGACTGACAATGTGTAAAGTAAGATAAATCATGAAAATAAATAAACAAACAAACAAACAAACAAATAAATAAATAAAGAAGAATTAATAGCACTGAGAACATGAGTTGTAGAGTCCTTGAAAGTGAGTCAATAGGTTGTGGAATCAGTTCGGTGTGATGGGTGAAGGGTAATACCTGTTCCTGAACCTGGTGGTGTGGAACTTAAGGCTCCTAAACTTTATTTTGCAATGGCAGCAGTGAGAAGAGAGCATGGTCTGGATGGTTGGGGTCCTTGACAATGGATACTGCTTTTTTCTAGCAATGCTTCTTCTAGATGTCCTCAATGGTGCGGTGTGTTTTCCCCCCAATACTCTAGCCAGTATCCACCACTGCAGGTTTTTTTTTTCATTCTTGAACATTGGTGTTTCTCTACCAGGCCATGATGCAACCAGTCAGGATACTCTCCTCTGTGTGTCTGTGGAGGTTTGCCAAGGATTTAGACAACATGCCAAAATGGCGCAGACTTCTAAGAATGCAGAGGCACTGCCATTCCTTCTTTGTAATGGCACTTATATGTTGGTCCCAGGATAGATCCTCTGAAATGATAATGCCAAGGAATTTAAAGTTAATGACCTTCTCCACCTCCAATCCCTGATGAGTACTGGCTTATGGATTTCTGGCTTTTTCCTTCTGCAGTCAACAATCAGCTCTTTGGTTTTGCTGATGTTGAGTTTAGCACACCTCAGAGGGGAAGGGAATGTTAACTTTAGTTATTGTTCAAATGGGAAGTGCTTTTATAGCTGCAGATGAAAAACAGGACCCTGCAGTGTTGGAAACACTTTCATTTCCTCTAACAAACTGACCCTCAACATGCCATGTTTGCTTAATTTCTCTCTTTGTCTTGACTTCAAGGTCACTGTTTCCAGCTGGACTCATGTTGTTTTCCAAGCGCCCAAAGCAATAAAACAACCACAAATTCAATTCAGCTTTTCAACCGAGGGTTGAACTCTTCAGGTAAATACCACTATACAGTTTGCAGCTTTTAGTCCGCAACTGGATAGTGCTGGTCAGCGCTGCGCTGACCATTCAAACCTGTTTCAAACCCAAACATACAACATGAACCAACAAAAGGTTGTTACTTGCCACAAACTGCTACAGGCTGTGGTGAACCTAATTTCACTGACACATCTGAATGCTGATGTTCATTTGGTGACACATATAAAACTTTTGCTGACAGAATGTAGTGGCAAATAAAAAAAACAAAACAATTGTCACTGCCTGCGACCCCACAGACTTGTTATACTTACATGATGAGCCCACAGCTCTAATAATGATATTACAAAAGTTGAATCCTTTATTTGATCCTTTATTAGCAACTAGAAAACATACAGTCTTGAAACAATTAATCTTATACGTACATGTGTAGACTAAGCGTAATTAAATGTTGTTGAGCGCTATTGAATGGTCAGCAAATGATGCAATATCCATCAGTTCCCAAGCTACAAACTGCCACAGAATAAGCAAGAATACATAATTTATTCCCTTCACTTTTGCCACATACCTATTCATGTGACTAGTTACTATAATAGACATAATAAACGCACAACACAGAATGCAATGCAGATAGAGAACAGATACATGACTGCTATAAATACTATGACTATCTACCTTATCTATGTCCCTCATAATTTCATTGTTCCTCAGTTCCTTTCTTTCTTGGGAAAAGTGCAATTATACCCAATTTTTCCATATATAAGTTCCATATTCTCACCGCTGTTTGGTAAGGAAATTCCTTCTAAAATCCTGAATGGGAATCTTACTGAATGCTTAAAAAATTGTTAATATGTATAGATTATTGTATCCATCTTCCAGAAACAGCTAATTAGATGCCACAAATCTTTAGTGTTTAAATTGGAAGTCCATGTAATGACAGCAGGCTAAGTTTAGATTTGACATTCCTGGACATTTTTTAATTCTTTCCACCCATATCAAACAGACTTTTTCAAAGCTATTATCAATGTGTTTTAAAATCCTGCCAAAACCTGTGAACTTGGTTCTGCTCAGACTAGCTTGTGAAGTATTATTTTCAGTTTGACAATCTCACAGTCTCCTTTTAATCCTCTAAAGAAAGTTATTAAAAAGTTGATAAAATTATTAATGGAACTAATATAACTAGAATTTATTTGCATATAACTAAATATTCCTCAAGCGTATTTTTAAGGTACCTACAGTTTATCTCAGACATTGATGAACTTAGAAGTGCAACAGCCCAATTTCTTCATTGCTGACAATTGTAAAGTAACAGCCCAAAGTTTTCTGAAACAGGAAATTGCTTTGTGAGATTCATCTGCTGCTGAGGTCACATACTTTACTGAAGGCTGAACTTAGCGGATATAGGCTTCTAGGATCTGGAAGGTTCAAGGTCTTGAATGTAATTACACAGACAATCAAGTGGGCTGCAACAAGTCCAGTCACTTAATCAACTAAAATATGTAGAAAAACTCCAATAATCTGAATCCATCTATTTGAAAATCCAAGTGGTTTGGCAATTGGCTCACCAAGTGATATTTACTGTGTTCCCTGCAAGTTCACTCTGACTTTTCTTCCTGTCCTCTCTATTCCACTTGGTTGGGGGAGGGGGAGGGGGGTCAGTGGGGGCAGTTCTTATGCTTTCTGTAGCTTCAATCCCTTGATATTTACCTAGTTCTATTTTCCATGTAAGTCGGAAAACTGTTTGTGTATTGAAAAAAATATCGAATGGTCTGGAAATCCATTGGTCCAGCACAAAATTCATGTCTGTGTTGGATTAACAGTTTAACTCTATCTAGAGAAGACAAACCCATGTTTTAGTTCACTACCTGTGAAAGCCAATACAGGCTTGAATGTCCTTACACTCCCCCAAATAAACAATGAAAGAGGTTATTTTTTTTAAGTGATGAATTACAGAAAATCACAAAATACCTTTAAATGATTAAAACATGAAGGCAAACAGAAATTGCAAGAACAATCCCTTTGATATCTTACTATACTGCAGCCATAATATTATTACTTAAAGAACAATGAATGAACGTGTTTTTTTTTACTGGGATCATCCTGGCATGGACTTTGCAGACCAATTTCCCAACATAAGAAGCAGAAAGCCTGGCAAACTTATAAAATACTGCTTGATTGCATGCAAAGACCAGAATGGGAACTCAGTGAAGAATCACAAAACTGTTGTACAAGGTGCCACAGTGAAGGTAATTATAATGAAATGACTTGGATTTCCAGAAAGTTTCAACCTTGCAAATGATTATTTTAAAAACAACTCTTTTCGAGTGTTTGCAACCTTTTGCTCATGATCTAGGTCAGGGGTCGGCAACCCGCAATCCGGAGCCGCATGCGACTCTTTCATATCTGTGCTGCGGCTCCCCGTGGTTTGTTAGTTTTTGAAATGTAATTCGAAATTTGAAGTTTATGGTGATCTTGTACAATCTAAATAAAACTTTGTGGAGACCCCATTTCCTGGCACATCCGAACCGGCTCACAATTAGCCACCGTTCCGGCTAAGGGAGATAGCCTACGGGGGTTTGTGAGTACATGTCTTTTGGAGCATCCGCGCCCATGGGGATGGGTTGAGGGAGGCTTTAAAGCAAGGCTGTTTAGTTCGAATAAAGTTATCTTTGACTGCAGTGTCGTTATTTTAGCGCTGCATGTAGCACACCGCTACAACGTGTTTTTTTATCGCTATTAATATACATCACCACTGCCAATGCCTGACACCCGCCAGTGTGCGATTTCATTTAATTCTTCGATTCAAGGTAGGCTACCTATGGAGTAACCTTCAACCCAACATCTTTTTTTCGGAGTTCTAAATGTTTTTGGTGCATGCAGAAATGTAATTTCGTTTTCTCTGCAGGAGTTCATCAATTTCATAAATGCAACACATTATAGTTTGTTTATACATAGCATAAAGGCAAAAAAAACCGTTGTATGCAGTGTTATTTCATTTTAAATGTCAAACGGGTTTTGTGGCTCCCAGTGTTTTCTTTTCTGTGGGAAATGGGTCCAAATTGGCTCTTTCAGTGGTAAACGTAGCCGACCCCTGATCTAGGTAATGAATACAGTCAACTCACTGAACTAAACAATTCATTAAGCAAATATTTCCATCAATCTATAAGAAATGTTCACTTTAGTCAATATAACAAAATTAAACATGTTTTTAAATCTGCAATTGATTTGGACGTCGAATACGTCCTTCAGCCCCAAGAATGAAAGCAAAGCCTACAGCAAGACTCAGCCACATTGCACTCATTGGAATTGAACAATCTTAGCTAAACTCAATCTATTGGAATCTAATTTTTTATCAAGGTAAAACAAGAAACCAATTATTGGAGGAGTTCAGCAGACTAAGCAAAGTCTGTGGAAGGAAAAGGTCTGATGACGTTTTGAGTTGAGACCCTACATCTTGACTAGATGCAGAGTCATGACCTGAAACATCAAATATCCTTTTTCCCTGACCTGCTGTATTCATCTGGCAGTTTATTTCTTGCTTCAGATTCTAAGCAGCTGTAGTCTCTTGAGTCTTTGTTTTTAATCAAGGTATGTTGCAGGCCATGGAGCCAATGACTGAAAATTCAATGATTTCAGACCTTTACTCTTGTCTCAGAACTACTTAAGTTTAATATTTTTTGGCTTTTATCTTTTCAACTCTATGACATTCTCTTTCAATTATTAATTGCATAACACCAAAATATTAATGTGGATAACCATGATCTTCACCTCTATCACAGGTTATTCTCCTTATTTTTCCACCCCACCATCCTCCGCAAATTAAAATAAACTCATTTTATCTCCTTTCTAGTTCTGGTGAAGAGTTAGTAACCCAAAATAATTAACTCTGTTTTTCTCTCCACAGATGCTGCCTGACTAGCTAATTGTCACCAGTAGTTTATTCCTCCATGGCAGATTGGCTCCTTTGGCACCTATCCCAGCTTTCCATCAATAGAAAGCTGGTTTGTGTCCTGTTTAATATCCACCTGTTCATGTCAACCAGTCATAACCTACAACCCAGTACAAAATGGGCACTTCAATAAGCACTAAAATGTAATTATTAAATAATTTTTTGGAATGTCCATTAGCCTGGTCATTAGGAGCAAGGTAAACGCCCATAAAAAAAGTTAATAATTAAATAACAAACACGAGGAAATCTGCAGATGCTGGAAATTCAAACAACACACACAAAATGCTAGTGGAACACACCAGGCCAGGCAGCATGCTAGAGGGAGAAGTACTGTCGACATTTCGGGCCGAGACCCTTCGTCAGGACTAACTGAAAGGAGAGATACTAAGAGATTTGAAAGCAGAAGGGGAAGGGGGAAATGCAAAATGATAGGAGAAGACCGGAGGGGGTGGGATGAAGCTAAGATCTGGAAAGGTGATTGGCGAAAGTGATACAGAGCTGGAGAAGGGAAAGGATCATGGGAAGGGAGGCCTCGGGAGAAAGAAAGGGGGTGGGGGCGGAGCACCAGAGGGAGATGGAGAACAGGCAGGGTGATGGGCAGAAGGAGAGAAAAAAAACAAACAAAGTATGTCAGGGATGGGGTAATAAAGGGAGGAGGGGCATTAACGGAAGTTAGAGAAGTCTATGTTCATGCCATCAGGTTGGAGGCTTCCCAGCCGGTGTATAAGGTGTTGTTCCTCCAACCTGAGAGTGGATTCATCTTGACAGTAGAGGTCGCCATGGATAGACATATCAGAATGAGAATGGGACGTGGAATTAAAATGTGTGGCCACTGGGAGTTCCTGCTTTCTCTGGCAGACCGAGTGTAGGTGTTCAGTGAAATGGTCGCCCAGTCTGCATCGGGTCTCACCAATATATAAAAGGCCACACTGGGAGCACCGGACGCAGTATACCACACCAGCCGACTCACAAGTGAGGTGTCGCCTCACCTGGAAAGAGTGTCTGGGGCCCTGAATGGTGGTGAGGGAGGAAGAGTAAAGGCAGGTGTAGCACTTGTTCCACTTACAATTTTCAAATCTCTTAGTATCTTTCCTTTCTGTTAGTCCTGATGAAGGGTCTCGGCCCAAACCGTCGACAGTACTTCTCCCTATAGATGCTGCTTGGGCTGCTATGTTCCACCAGCATTTTGTGTGTGTTGTTTGTAATAATTAAATAATTTTGGCCAGAACCCTACAGAATTAAAGGCTACCGTATTCAGAAAAGGCTTTTATTGTCAGACTTCTGATGTTCCTTTTTAGATTAAATGTTACATAGTAATCTGATTCCATTAATACATGGTTCAACTGTAATTGCGGCTCCAAGACTGATATGTCTTGAAGATACCTGAAATCAATGTCAATGGAATTGCTTACATTAAGCAGAATAAACAAAAGAAATGTGTGATTTATATTATGATTTAGCCATCAATTTCTCACTTTTTTTAATGCTATTCAGTTGCACACTATGACTCATCTGTTTGCTACACTTTCTCACTCCTGGATCTGTGTGACTATGCTTACAAAGACTGGTGAATGGGACACAAATTTCACTGACATACTGGCAGGACTGACAAGCTACAATAAAGGAGAATTGCAGTTTCCTTGACATGGTTCCCAATTGGGCCAGAAAAATACAGATCCTTTAACCCCTAAATTCCAGGGTTGTGGGATGAGGTTTATTATCTCCTGGGATACTGGAATTATCTAGCTATCTGTTCATCCATTTATTTATTTGTTTATTGATTACGATAAAGCGCAGTGTAGGCTCTTCTGGCCCTCTGAGCTGCGCCATTCAGACCCGTAAATTAATATCACAGGACAATTTACAATGACCAACTGATACGCTTTAGACTGCAGGCGGAAACCGGAATACCTGGAGATTACCCACGTGATCATAGGGAAAAAGTACATACTCTCTGCAGGCAGCAGTCAGAATTGAACCTGGGTCACTGGTACTGTAAAACGTTATGCTAACCACTATGCTACTGTGCTATCCTAGCTAATGTTGGAGCAAAGTCAAATTTCACAAGGACGCTATCCCTTCTAACTTGACCAACAAATCTGGCTAGGGAACGAGTTATTTCTTTTAGAATATCAGATCAATGAACCTTACATGGAGAGTTTTCAACTCCCACAAAAATATGGTGACATGCACTAATGGAAGGCTCCAGGAATATGGGTGGTGAAGAGTGGATAAGGATTGAAGAGGGATGGTCTATCACTAAGGAAGGGTAAAAGCTAATAGAAGAGGGAAGATACATCCCTGATAGGGACGAAGATCAATTAGAAGTCAAGAAATCGATAACTTAGGACCAAAGAGGTTCGACAACCTTTTGGTTTTCCTCCAGATGTCCTGGTTTCTTCCCATATTCCAAGAATGTGTGGGATAGTAGGCTAATCGGCCACATGGATGTAACTGCGCAGCACAGGGTCATTCGGCTGGAAGGGCCTGTCACCGTGATGTATCTAAATGAAAGAAATTACAGAGAAAAAGCCCAAGAACAGGAGTGTTAGAAGTGGCAACTGCTATAGATCTGGACCACATACAAAGTCCTTGAGATCTGACTCCTGATATTCAACTTCCACAGTCATCCACCACTAATGAACTTGGGTTTGGAAGTTTCTCTGCAAATAAAAATAATTTTTATTGGACAATGACTTCCCACCCTCCAAAATAGGATTGCAGAAAAAAGTTGGAACTCACTCTTCATTTGTCACTATTCTTTGTTAGTTCTGAGATCAAATTTGCCTTCTACATTTCTGTTACCACCTGTGCAGCTTTAATGCAGCTCTTGGTTAGGCAGTGCAATCATCCTTCAACTGAGTACAACTACTCTCAATACTGGTATCTGCTTATGCATCCGGTTAATGGAAGAATTTAAATATGAATTTAATATATGTCCTGAGTTAGCAATCAGGTGAATAGTGAATTAGCTCATGCTGGTTCCATGCTCTATCTAATTTACTATCTGATGTTTTCTGTCCATTTAACAAGAAAAGTAGAACATTGAAATTGACCTTATCATCCAAAGTCCGGTACTAGCCATCCATCTATCCATATATTTATGATGAATTCAGGAATGTGCACTGGGTATTATTTCAGCTTGCTTAAATACTGTAAAAAAAATAGCCCAGTAGTCATATAGATTATAATGTACCTTTGAATAGTCTATAAGAGGTTGGATAGCAATTGTACTTGCGATGAAATTTAAATAATTCTTACATCTGAAGCCATGTTAGGTTTTGATGGGAATGCATTTTTCAAAACTTTTGAGGAAATTAATTCACCTTATTGAGAGAAATGTGAATATTATTTGTTACAATGTATGCTATTAACCATATGACCATGCCAGATTCCTCTATACAAACCTCCCCAGAAATTCTTGCTGCTGGCAGAATACACTGTGCTCCTGTGCACAATAGCTTTCATGGTGTCGAACTCTACCAACTATTGAGTGCAATAGCGTATTGTACTCCTTTTCCACAATTTGATCTATTGAAATTAATTTCCAAGGCAAGGTACTGCATAAGCACTATGTGTTTACTGCTTTTGTTGTGAGTAAGGCACATCTGGCAGAAATTGCATTCTGAAAACCTCTGGATATTCCCAGACAGGCATTCCAGTGTGTAAATTCAGTAGGGATTCAAAACATACTGATACTGTTATTAACATAACACAACTCAAAACCTCAGATGAATGTGAGTGGACAACTGTTGGTAGAATTTAGAAAGTTTCATGTTGTGCTTATGCACGGGCTGAAATCCCTTTCCATTTGCTGATAGAACAACAGTCTGCCTCTTGCAGCTGGGGCCCAACATTTAGGCTGGAGGTTGAACACTAGATTATTTTTAGTTTGTATTTAGCACTAGGAAAGCAAGTAATCTGTGCTAATTCATGGCCAAAACTGGACAATGGCAACTATTATGTATAATAGTGAGCTCCTCCAGCAGTGATGCTTTATTCTGAGATGAGTTCAATGCATTTTATGCTTGCTTTGAAAGGGAGAAAGAAACAACGGCTATGAGAATCCCTGCAGCATCTAGTGACTGTGATTTCTGTCTTGACGGCTGTGTCAGGCTCTTTCCAGAGGTGACAGATTCCAATGGAGTACTTGGTACGGCTCTGAAAACTTGTGCCAACCAAGAGGCAGGAGTGGTCAAAGACATTTTCAATCCCTCATTGCTGCCATCAGAAGTTACCCCAGGCTTCAAAAGGGTAATGATTATATCAGTGCTCCAGAAGAGCAGTGTGAATTGCCTTAACAATGATCGTCCAGTAACATTCATATCTATGGTGATGACGTGCTTTGAGAATTTATTCATGGCTAGAATCAACACCTATCTAAGCAGGGATCAAGACCCACTGCAAATTACCTATCACCACAATAGGTCTACAGCGTATGCAATCTCATTGGCTCTCCACGTGAACTTGGATCACCTGAACATTACAAATACCTATGTCAAGATGCTGTTTATGGACGACAGCTCAGCATTTCACACCATTATTCCTACTGTCCAGATCGAAAAGCTACTGAACCTGGGTCTCTGTACCTCCCTCTGCAAATGGATCCTCAACTTCCTAACCAAAAGACTGAAAACTGTTTGGACTGGAAATAATATCTCCATCTCACTTACAATTAACACTGGTTCACCTCAGGGATGTGTGCTTAGTGCACTGCTCTACTCTCTATATACCCATGACTTTGTGGCTAGGGACAGCTCAAATACCATCTATAAATTTGCTGATGATACAACCTTTGCTACCAGAATCTCAGATGGAGATGAGAGAGCGCAAAGGAGCTAGATACACCAGCTACTTGAGTGATTTTGCAGCAGCAACCTTGGACTCAAAATCAATAGCAGAAGAGCCTATAATGGATTCCAGAAAGAGTAAGACAAGGGAACACACACCAGTGTGATCAGAGGGATCAGAGGGATCAGAAGTGGAGAGAGTGAGTAATTGGAAGTCCCTAGGTGTTAATATCTCAAAGGAACTAATCTGGTCCCAACGTATTAATGCAGCAAAACCATGGCAGTATTTCATTAGGAGCCATCTTGCAGCCTTTTCCTAGACCCTTCACCAGTTATCAACTTCAAGAGTTTAAGTTTGGTCCCTTGTTGGTCAGATTAAGGCTTATTGACATACTACCAATGAACTACTAAGGCCAATTGAACTGCTCATTTTACCATAAAAAAAGGAAACAGAATCTTTGGGGTAATTTTTTCTCTAAGCAAATCACGAAATAGGAAATATCACTTCAGCAACCTATGCTATTCCTTTCAAGGTGTACAATGGGCTGCTAATGCAATTTTCTCAGAGTCAAAATTAATTTTTTTTCAATTTTGTTTTAAAATATGCATGAATTCATACCAAGGCAACTTCTCTCCATGGAGACTAATGGGCCTCAGAAGCTGTTGCAAGTACTTTGAAAACCAATGCTTAATCTGGCAGTGATTTGATGGTGTGAAACGTACCATGATTCACATGTTGTCACTTTAATGTAAGTGGATTGGCTCTTCTGAAGGGGTCATAAAGAATGTTACTGTTTCAATATCTCTATTGACTCTGTACTTAACTTTATTCTCTCCTTGGAGCCAAAACACCCTCAGAGAATATTGTACTTGGAAAGGATCTTGCTGTGAGAATAAGACAGAAAATATGGATCAAAGTTCTCATCCTTATCATTTCCATATGTTTTATGTCTCAATTCTCTTCCATCTCCCACTCAGATTGTAGAAATAGGAAAACTAAAGCTCTTATCTATCCTAATGAAATAATCCTTGGGACATCTTACACTTTTCAATAAGTTACCACATTAGTTGTAAACTGTAAAGCTTCAACAGTATCCAACAATGAAGCTGGCAAATGTAAACAAGCAAATACTCTCCCACATCACCAACAAATCCATATCTCATTAATGATATCACGAGGTGGGAGATTTCTTCTGCTGAATGCCGGGTTATTTTAATTGGTTGTCACCATCATGTTCATTAATGCAGACTTCAAATTAGCAAAGCAAGGAAACAAATTGTATCAAATTTCATTTCACTGCATAATTCCAGCTTGGGTGACTGGAATAACAAACTTACTGAATGGCTTGAGTTGTTCTGAAATTAATAATGAAGGAAATTGCATTTAAATTGCATCTATCATGTCTATCAGACACATCACAATAAACCACAATTACAATTAGTTAATTGAAAAGCAGTGTCCATTGTAAGGAAAATAAATCCTGCATTTAACTTAGTTACTTACTTTCTTACCATGAAACAGAAAGGGACATTCAGCCTATTGGTTCTATGATAGATTCCAAGCAGAATAATTCCCCATCAGCCTCATTCCCCTTCATCATTTAATTGTGCCTCTGCAATTTACACTTTCATATATGCCCATTGGATCTCCGTACATTTTCTGATCCTTTGGGTTCTTCCAGAAGTCAGGAATAATGAACAGACTTGATTTTAACAATCATTTATTTTAAACAATAAACACATAAATACTAAACAACCTAAATAAAAAGCTGAGAAATGAAGAAACAGCAAAGAATGCGAAAACAAAAGATGGCAATTCTGAAAAAATCATCGCTATTATAGATAAAGAAAATTCCATAGATAAAAATAAACTAGTTAATGGGCTACATAATTGAAACAATTATATCAAATGGGTAATGTGCTAAGACTGAGCCAATGAAAAACGTGAAAGTGATAAACCATTAATTCAACTGCTATACTGCTTTAAGTCAGTAAGTGGGGATGAACCACCACATACTGTGAAAAATACCAGTTTGTTATAAAGCATAAATCTTATAAAAATATTATATAAAAATGTGGTTTCCAACATGCCCATCAATTCCTCTTTCATTCTTTTGCTCTCACGTGCCATCAACAATTAATCTACAGTACCCTTTTGGGAGGAGAATAGAAGCCAGAGTGCCTGCAGTCATGGGAAGAACATCTAAATTCTGCACAGAAGACCAAAGGTAAGGACTGAAACCAAGTGTCCTGAGATCTGAGTCAGCAGCACTAACTTCACCTTATATCTGGAATTCATGCAACAAAAATGAATAAAATGGGAATATTGTAGAGGGTTTCCAGACAAGTACAGAACTTGCTTTTGTCAGTGCTACACAATCATAACCATTAAACTGATGGACAATGAATTGCATAGCAATTGGCACAGAGTCTGGGCCTATGGCTAGCAGCAGATAGCAGCAGTTACCCTATAGTTAGGGGGTCAGATAGGTGATTCTATGGATGCAGGAAAGAAACAAAGATGGTAGTTTGCCTCCCAGGTGCCAGGGTCTGGGATGTTTCTGATCGCATCCACGTTATCTTGAAGTGGGAAGGAGAACAGTCAGAGGTTGTGGTACATATTGGTAGCAACAACATAGGTAGGAAAAGGGAGGAGGTCCTGAAAAAAGTCTACAGGGAGTTAGGAAAGAAGTTGAGAAGCAGGAACTCAAAGGTAGTAATCTTGGGAATATTGCTGTGCCATGTGACAGTGAGTATAGGAATAGAATGAGGTGGAGGATAAGTGAGTGGCTGAAGAATTGGAGCGGGGGCAGGGATTCAGATTTCTGGATCATTGGCACCTGGTAGGAAGGTTTGTTAAGATTATTGGGAGAGTTTAAACTAGAATTGCTAGGGGTGGAAACTGAACTGAAGTGAAGGAGGAAAGGGAGGTTGGCTCACAAATAGAGGAAGTTTGGAGACAGTGCAAAAGGGAGGATAGGCAGATGATAAAGAAGGCACGTGCTCAGTCCAATGGTTTGAGATGTGTCTATTTTAATACGAGGAGTATCATGAATAAAGCATATGAGCCTAGAGCGTGGATCAACACTTGGACCAATGATGTTGTGGCCATTACAGAGACGTGGATGGTGCAGGGGCAGGAAAAACTATCTCAAGTACCAGGCTTTAGATGTTTCTGAAAGGATACGGAGGGAGGCAAAAGAGATGGGGTGTGGCACTGTTGATCAGGGGTAGTGTCACGGCTGCTTCCAAGTTAGGGAAACGTTTAATTGGAGTAAGAGGAACTATGAGGCTATCAAGTAGGAACTTGGAAGCATAAATTGGAAACAGATGTTCTCAGGGAAACATACGGAAGAAATGTGGCAAATGTTCAAGGGATATTTGCATGGGGTTCCGAGTAGGTACATTCCAATGAGACATGGAAAGGATGGTAGGGTACAACATCTGTAGTGCATGAAGACTGTTGTAAATCTAGTCAAGAAGAAAAGAAGAGCTTACGAAAAGTTCAAAAAACTAGGTCACAATGTGTATCTAGAGGGTTATAAGGTAGCAGGAAGGAGCTTAAGAATGAAATTAGGAGAGCCAGAAGGGGCCATGAGAAGGCCTTGTTGGCCAGGATTAAGGAGAACCCCAAGGCATTCTACAAGTATGTGAAGTGCAAGAGGATAAGACATTAGAAAATAGGACCTATCAAGTGTGACAGTGGAAAAGTGTGTATGGAACTGGAGGAGATAGCAGAGGTACTTAGTGAATACTTTGCTTCAGTATTCACTATGGAAAAGGATCTTGGCGATTTTAGGGATAACTTGCAGTGGACTGAAAAGCTTGATCATGTGGATATTAAGAAAGAGGATGTCCTGGAGCTTTTGGAAAGCATCAAGTTGGATAAGTCATCGGGTCTGGGTGGGATGTACCCCAGACTACTGTGGGAAGCAAGGGAGGAGATTGCTGACCCTCTGGCAATGATCTTTACATCATTAATGAGGACGGGAGAGGTTCCAGAGGATAGGAGAGTTGCATATGTTGTTCCCTTATTCAGGAAAGGGAGTAGAGGTAGCCCAGGGAATTATAGACCAGTGAGTCTTACTTCAGTGGTTCATAAGTTGATGGAGAAGATCCTGAGAAGCAGGATTTATGAACACTTGGAGAGGTATAATATGATTAGGAATAGTCAGCATGGCTTTGTCAAGGGCAGGTCGTGCTTTACGAGCCAAACTGAATTTTTGGAGGATGTGACTAAACACATTGATGAAGGAAGAGCATTAGATGTAGTGTATATGGATTTCAGCAAGGCATTTGATAAGGTACCCCATGCAAGGCTTATTCAGAAAGTAAGGATCCAAGGGGACATTGCTTTGTGGATCCAGAACTGGCTTGCCCACAGAAGGCAAAGAGTGGTTGTAGATGGATCATATTCTGCATGGAGCTCGGTGACCAGTGGTGCACCTCAGGGATCTGTTCTAGGACCTCTACTTTTTGTGATCTTTACAACTGACCTGGATGAGGAAGTGGAGGGATGGGTTAGTAAATTTGCTGATGACACAGATGTTGGGGGTGTTGTGGATAGTGTGGAGGGTTGTCAGGATTTACAATGGAACATTAATAGGATGCAAAACTGGGCTGACAAGTGGAAGATGGAGTTCAACTCAGATAAGTATGAGGTGGTTCATTTTGGTAGGTCAAATATGATGGCATAATAACACATTAATGGCAAGACTCTTGGCAGTATGGAGGATCAGAGGGATCTTGGGGTCTGACTTCATAGGACACTCAAAGCTGCTATGCAGGCTGACGCTGTGGTTGAGAAGGCATACTCTGCATTGGCCTTCATCAATCATGGGATTGAGTTTAAGAGCCAAGAGGTAACTTTGCAGCTATATAGGACCCTGGTCAGACCCCACTTGGAGTACTGTGATCAATTCTGGTCGCCTCACTATAGGAAGGACATAGAAGCCACAGAAAGGGTGCAGAGGAGATTTACAAGGATGTTGCCTGGTTTGGGGAGCATGCCTGATGTGAAAAGTTTGAGGATGAGAGGTGACTTGATAGAGGTGTACAAGATAATGAGAGGCATTGATCATGTGGATTGGCAGGTGCTTTTCCTCAGGGCTGAAAAGGCTAGTACAAGAGGGCATAGTTTTAAAGTGTTTAGAATTAAGTATAGAGGAGATGTCAGGGGTAATTTTTTTTATGCAGAGTGGTGAGTACGTAGAATGGGCTGCTGGCAGCAGGGGTGGAGGCGGAAACTATAGGGTTTTTAAGAGACTTCTGGATGGCTGCATGGAGCTTAGTAAGATAGAAGGCTATAGGTAAGCCTAGTAATTTCTAAGGTAGGAACATGTTTGGCACAGCTTTGTGGGCCAAAGGGCCTGTATTGTTCTGTATGTTTTCTGTTTCTATTCCTTGAAAAAGCTATTCTGTTTCTAACCTTTTGTCAATTGAATGAGTATTATAATTATTGATCTTGATCAATTTAACTGAGATATTTAACTTCTGAATCACATGTTCCTTTTTTTTTGAAAGTGGAGTCCAGAAATTAGGAAAATTGTAAAGGATGAAAAATACAAAATTTGAAAACTGAAATGTCAGCATTTGAAAATATTCATCCCCCTTTGCTCAGTACTTAGTCAAACCACCTCTCACAGCTATTACAGCCAGTGTCTTTTAGATAAGTCTCTATTAGCTTTGCACAATTTGATGGAGCAAGATTGGCACATTACTCCTTGCTAAATTGATCAAGCTGTGCCAGGGGAATTGCAATCTGGAGGACTTGCCAGATAAGTTCTATCAGGTTAAGGTCAGGACTCTGACTGGGCCACTCAAGGACATCAATTTCCTCCAGTTTAAGCCACTCCATCATTGTTTTGGCAGTATGCTTTGGGTCATTGTCTTGCTGAAAGATGAACTTCCTCTCCAATTTAAGCTTACTGGTAGGTTTTAATTCAAGATCTTTTTGTATGTAGCAGCATTCATCTTCTCAGTTATCCTGACCAGATTTCCAGACCCTGCTGCTGAGAAACATCCTCACTGCATGATGCTTTTGAGTAGGGGTGGTGTTACCCAGCTGGTGCACAGGTATTAGATTTATGCCACATGTACCACTAAAAATCATATCCTTGCCTGTAAAGACTTTGCAAGGCATCACTTATAAGATACTGTAAAGATGTGGAAGAAGGTCTTGAGGTTGGAAGCGACTGAAGTGGAACTATTTGGCTTCAACCTTAAGCGGTACAAATGATTGCTTCGTGTAGGTGGATTGGACCATGGTCAGGAACGAACCAGGATGAATACATTACAGTTGTCATAGACTTTATACAGGCACTCATGGATGAGTGTGTTCTCAGAAAATTATTTGGAGTCTTCCCCAACCGAGAAGCCTGGATGAAGCAAAAGATCCGTAATCAGCTGAAGGCTAGATTGGCGGTGTTCAGGTCTAGTAACCAAGGGAAGTACAAATGACCCAGGCATGATCTCCAGAAAGCTATTTTACATGGGAAGTGGCAATTTTGGACCAATCCTGAATCACAGAAGGATGCTTAACAACTATGGCAGGGTTTGAATGCTATCACCTCCTACGAAATAAGACCAAGCAGCATTTGTAACAAAAAGGCTTCACTCCCAGATGAACTTAACTCCTTTTATGTTCACTTTGACTGACAGAACATGAAGGAACTTCCACGAACTCCCACAGCCCTGAGGACCCTGTGATTTCAGTTTCTGAGGCTGATCTGAAACCACCCTTCAGGAAGATGAACCCACAATAAGCATCTGGCCCACACAGTGCACCAGGCCATGTACCGAAGATCTGTGCTACTCACCTGGTTGGGGCGTTTACTGACATCTTTAACCTCTCGCTTCAGCAGTCAGAGGTGCTAATTTGCTTCAATCATACAGGTGCCAAAAATGAATGTGGTAACCTGTCTAAATGACAGTACTTACATCCAATTGCAATGAAGTGCTTTGAGAGGTTTGTCTAGAAACATCAATTGCTGCCTGAGGAGTGACTTCGATCCACTCCAATCTGCCTACCATCACAACAGGGCACCAGCAGATGCAATTTCATTGGCTCTTCGCATAGCCCTGGAACACCTGGACAGTGAAGATGCATACATCAGGATGCTCTTCATTGACCACAGCTCTGTATTTAATACTATCATCCCCTCAAAGCTAATCAATAAGCTCCAAGCCCTTAGCCTTGATACACTCTTGTGTAACTGGATCCTCAATTTCCTCACTTCAGACACCAGTCATTTAGATTGGCAGCAACAACTCTTCCATGATCTCCAGCAGCACAGGTGTATCACAAAGCTGTGTGCTTAACCCCTGCTCTACTCACTTTATGTTGGTGACTGCAAGGCTAAGCACAGTTCAAGCACCATATTCTAGTTAGCTAATGACACCACTGTTTACGGCTGAATCAAAGGCGGTGATGATTCAGTATATCGGAAGGAGATTGAAATATCATTGAACAATAAACCTCTCACTCAATGTCAGCAAAACCAAAGAACTGATTATTGATTACAAAAATAAAGAAGCTCGAGGTCCATGAGCCAGTCCCTATCAGAGGATCGGAAGTGGAGTGGGTCAGTAACTTCAAACTTCTCAGCATTATTCTTTCAGAGGATCTGTCTGGGTTCAAGCACGTAAGTGGCATTATGACAAAGGGATGACTGCATCTCTATTTTCTCAAAAGTTTTTTTGCAGATTCAGTATGTCATCTAAAGCTTCAATAAACCTCTATAGAGCAGATTGGAGAGTATCATGACTGGTTGCATCATGACCAGTTATGGAAACACTGTTGCCCTTTAATGGAAACAAGTAGTGGATACTGCCCTATCATTAACAGGAAAATCCCTGCCCACCATGGAGCATATTTACAAGTAATGTTGCCACAAGAAAGCAGCGTGCATCATCAAGAGCCCCCACCATCCTGGCCATGCTCTCTTCTCGTAGATGCTATCAGTTAAGAAGTATTGGAGCCATAGGTCCTACACCACCAGGTTCAGGAGCAGTAATAACCCTTCAACCATTATGCTGTTGATCTAGCATACAATACTCCACTGACCTTAACACTGAACTGATTTCACAACCTATGATCTCATTTTCAAGGAGTCTACAATTCTCGTTCTCAATATTATTTATTATTTTCATTATTGTTATACTTTTGTATTTATATAGCTTGTCTTCTTTTGCAGATTAGTTGTTTGGCGGTTTTTGTGTAGTTTTTCATGGATTCAATTGTAATTTATTTTAGTTTAACGTTAGGTCCCTCTGGCCCTTCAAACCACGCCATCCCAGCAACTCCCGACAAACCCATTTAACCTAACCAAATCACAGGGCAATTTACAATGACAATCAGCTGTGGGAGGAAACTGGAAGAGCCAGAGAAAACCCATGCACCTCATGGGGAGGATATACAGAGACTCCTTACAGAATGGAACTGGAATTGAATTCCGAACTGTGGAACATCCTGAGCTGTAACAGGGTCATGCTAACCACTATGCCACTGTGCCGACCTTCTTTATATTTCTTTGCTTTCTTTGTATCTACCGTGAATGTTCAGAAGAAAATGAATCTCATACATACTTCAATAATAAATTTATATTGATGAATAAATTCACATTGACTTAGATGTTCCTTTTATTCATTCATGGGATGTGGATATCACCAGTAATGCCATTTTTGATCTCTTTCTGCATGAAACAGATAAGTGGGTAACAGTCAGGAGAGGGAAGGGCAAGAATCAAGTGCTAGTGAGTACTCCAGTGGCTGTCTCTCTTAGCAATATGTACTCCTGCTTGAGTACTGTTGGGGGAGACGGCCTACCTGGGGGATGCAACAGTGGCCGTGCCTCTGACACAGAGTCTGGTCCTGTGGCTCAGAAGAGTAGGGAAAGGACGAGGATGGCAGCAGTATTGGGCACTCTATGGTAAGGGGGTCAGACAGGTGATTCTGTGGACGTAGGAAAGAAACATGGATGGCAGTTTGCCTCCCAGTTGCCAGGGGCCAGGATGTCTCTGATCGTGTCCACAATATCTTAAAGTGGGAAGGAGAATAGCCAGAGGCTGTGGTACATATTGGTACCAAACACATAGGTAGTAAAAGGGAAAGCAGACTACAGGGAGTTAGGAAGGAAGTTGAGAAGCAGGACCTCAAAGGTAGTAATCTCTGGATTACTGCCTGTTGCACTTGACAGTGAGTATAGGAATAAAATGAGGTGGAGGATAAATGGGGGGCTGAGGGATTGGAGCAAGGGATAGGAATTCAGATTCTGGATCATTAGGACCTCTTCTGGGATAGTTGTGACCTGTACAAAAAGGACAGGTTGCACTTGAATCCCAGGGGGACCAATATCCTGGCAGAGAGATTTGCAAATGCTATTGGGGTGAGCTTAAGCTCAAATTGCTGGTGGGTGGGAACCGAACTGAAGTGATGGAGAAAAGGGAGGTTGGCTCACAAATAGAGAAGGCTTGGAGACAGTGTGAAAGGGAGGATAGGCAGATGATAGAGATGGGGAGCATTCAGACTGATGGTTTGAAATGTGTCAATTTTAATGCGAGGTGTATTATGAATAAAGCAGATGAACTTACAGTGTGGATCAGCACTTGGAGCAATGATGTTGTGGCCATTACAGAGACTTGGATGGTGCAGGAGAAGGAAGAGCTACTTCAAGTGCCAGGCTTTAGATGTTTCAGAAAGAATAGGGAGGGAGGCAAAAGAGGTGGCGGCATGGCACTGTTGATCAGGGATAGTGTCATGACTGCAGAAAAGGAGGAAGTCATGGAGGGATTGTCTACGGAGTCTCTGTGCGTCAAAGTTAGGAATAGGAAGGGATCAATAACTCTACTGGGTGTTTTCAAGAGACCATCCGATAGTAACAGGGTCATCGAGGAGCAGATAGGGAGACAGGTTCTGGAAAAGAGTAATAACAACAGGGTTGTTGTGGTGGGAGATTTTAATTTCCCAAATTTTGATTGGCATCTCCCTAGTGTGAGAGGCTTTGATGGGGTGGAGTTTGTTAGATGTGTTCAGGAATGTTTCCTGACACAATATGTAGATAAGCATACAAGAGGAGAGACTGTACTTGATCTGGTATTGGGAAATAAACCTGCTCAGGTGTCAGGTCTCTCAGTGGGAGAACATTTTGGAGATAGTGATCACAATTCTATTTCCTTTACCATATCATTGGAGAGGGATAGGAACGGACAAGTTAGAAAAGTGCTTAATTGGAGTAAGGGGATAAATGAGGCTATCAGGAAAGAACTTGTAAGCATAATAAACAGATGTTCTCAAGGAAACGTTCGGAAGAAATGTGGCAAATGTTCGAGGATATTTGTGTGGGGTTCTGCGTAGATACGTTCCAATGAGACAGGGAAAGGATCGTAGGGTACAGGAAGATGGTGTACAAAGGCTGTTGTAAATCTAGTCAAGAAGAAAAGAAGAGCTTACGAAAGGTTCAAAAAATGAGGTAAGTTCTAGAAAATTATAGGGCTAGCAGGAAGGAGATTAAGAATGAAATTAGAGAGCCAGAAAGGTCCATGAGAAGGCCTTGGCAGAAGGATTAAAGAAAACCCCAAGGTATTCTACAAAAATGTGAAAAGCAAGAGGATAAGATGTGAGAGAATAGGACCAATCAAGTGTGGCAGTGGAAAAGTGTGTGTGGAACCAGAGGAGACAGCAGAGATACTTAATGAATGCTTTGTTTCAGTATTCACTATGGAAAAGGATCTTGACGATTGTAGGGATGACTTGCAGTGGACTGAAAAGCTTGATCATGTAGATAGTAAGGAGGAGGATGTGCTGGGGTTTTAGGAAAGCTTCAAGTTGGATAGGTCACCAGGACAAGACCGGATGTACCCCAGGCTTCTGTGGGAAGCGAGGGAGGAGATTGCTGAGCCCATGGCAATGATCTTTGCATCATCAATGAGGACAGGAGAGGTTCCAGAAGATTGGAGGGTTGCAGATGTTGTTCCCTTATTCAAGAAATGGAGTAGGGTTAGCCCAGGAAATTAGAGACCAGTGAGTCTTAGTTCAGTGGTTGGTAAGTTGATGGAGGAGATCCTGAGAGAGGCATAATATGATTTGGAATAGTCAGCATGGCTTTGTCAAAAGCAGGTCGTGTCTTACGAGCCTGACTGAAATTTTTTGAGGATGTGACTAAACATATTGATGAAGGAAGAGCATTAGATGTAGAATATATGGCTTTTAGCAAGGCATCGGATAAGATACCCAATGCAAGGCTTAGTGAGAAGGTAAAGAGGAATGGGATCCAAGGGGACATTGCTTCGTGGATCCAGAACTGACTTGCCCACAAGAGGCAAAGAGTGGTGATAGACAGGTCATATTCTGCATGGAGGCCGGAGACCAGTGGTGTGCCTCAGGGATCTGTTCTGCGAACACTCCTTATGTGATTTTTATAATTGACCTGGATGAGGAAGTGGATTGATGAGTTATTAAATATGCTGATGACTCAAAAGTTGGGAGTGTTGTGGATAGTGTGGAGGGCTGTCAGACGTTACAGCAGGACATTGATAGGACCAAAACTGGCCTTAGAAGTGGCCGATGGAGTTCAACCCAGATAAGTGAGAAGTTGTTCATTTTGGTAGGTCAAATATGATGGCAGAATATAATATTAATGGTAAGACTCTTGACAGTGTGGAGGATCAGGGGGATCTTGGGGTTCGAGTCCATACGGCACTCAAATCCTCTACGTAGGTTGACTCTATGGTTAAGAAGGCATACAGTGCATTGGCTTTCATCAATCATGGGATTGAGTTTAAGAGCTGAGAGGTAATGTTGCAGCTATATAGGACCTTGTTCAGATCTCTCTTGGAGTACTGTGCTCAATTCTGGTCACCTCACAACAGGAAGGACATGGAAACCACAGAAAGGGTGCAGAGGAGATTTACAAGAATGATGCCTGGATTGGGGAGCATGCCTTATGAGAATAGGTTGAGTGAACTCAGCCTTTTCTCCTTGGAGTGACGGAGGATAAGAGGTGACCTGATAGAGGTGTACAAGATAGTGAGAGGCATTGATCATGTGGATAGTCAGAGGCTTTTTCCCAGGGCTGAAATGGCTAGCATGAGAGCACATAATTTTATGGTGCTGGGGAGTAGGTACGGAGGAGATGTCAGGGATAATTTTTTTTACACTAAGAATAGTGTATGCATGGAATGGACTGTAGTGGCAGTGGTGGAGGTGGAAACAATAGGGTCTTTTAAGATACTCCTGTATGGATACATGGAGCTTAGAAAAATAAAGGGCTATGGGTAAGCCTAGGTAGTTCTAAGGTAAGGACATGTTCAGCACAGCTTCATGGCTGAAGGGCCTGTATTGTGCTTTAGGTTTTCTATGTTTCTCTGAAACAGTACTTTGTCCATTTTGGTTACCTGGAGAAATCAGTGGGAACAGAACATTGCATTCGCAATGGCCATAGGATTGACTTTGACAGCACAAAACTACTGTGCCACACCAATGGCTTTAGAGACCACCTGATGAAGGAAGCCATTGAAATAAAACTAGAGGAAAGTTATTTTTATGAAGACAAAGGTCTCACTCTAAGTAAGAACTGGAATTCGATTGCAAACAAGGTAGGACAGCAGAAACCTGATTGGATGAGGACTAACCAATCAGGAGGGACGGATGTTGAAGGTATAAATACCACTGGAGAAGACATTTCCAGGCATCATCCCTGATGAAGAATGTAGATTTAGTCATCATTATGCAAGACAATCTTTTTTCCACCATACCTCAGTAGGTTTGGCAATAATAAACCAATTCACCAAGATATTGAACACTTCTACCTTCGAATTAAAGGGATAACCAAGATCACCCTCCTAAATGAGCAAATAAACATTTTGGACCACATTTAAAAGGATTGCAATTTTAAAGCAGGTGTGCACTTCTGACCTCAACAAACAAATGTAAACACCTTTGGAGTTAGGACTGGTGCAAGATTTTGACCTGAAGTATCAACAATTCTTTTTCTCCACAGATGATGTTTGACCAGCTGAATTGTTCCAGCTGATTGTCTGCTACTCCATATTTCATCATCCACAATGTCTAGTGTCTGCATTTAACTGCATAAATCTCTAAGAAGTCCAGATCATATCAAAAATCAACCTTTCAAACTGTGCCTAACCTTATAAGTAAAACAGAAGATATTCGTAAAATAGGGCAATAAATTATTTGTCTTACTAACAATTCCAGTTTTGTAAAACTTAAAGGAATATAAGCTAAGGAGTTAATAAATTTAACAAGAACATTTGAGGCTTTGTGGAATAATTTCTACTAATTTTAAGGCATTCACTTATTTAATAATATTCTGCAAATTTCAACATTAAGAGGTAAAACATTATTATCTTCATTAAATTTTATTATTTTGACTGAGAATTATACTACAAAATATTTTTCAGCATTATGTATGTTAATATCCATTTTGACTCATGAGTGAAGAACGACAATGATTATTTTTGGGTTGTTTGGCACCATGCAGAATTTTCTAATGGCCACTTTACAAGGTATAAAGACCCAGCCTGGCTGACCTTTCCCTATAAATCAGGATCTCTAGTCCTGGCAAAATGCTTGTAAATCTTTTCTGCACTTTTTACAGTTTAACCACATTTTTTTCTATATTAGAGTGACTAAAAATATCCCAAGTATGGCCTCAGCAACAACTTTATACTGCAACACATTGGTCTGTGTGCTTCCACTGTCCTTAATGCATACAAATTCACTGATTTGTAGACTGTAGTTCTTTCTAGCAACACTATCTACTTGTGATGCCACTTACAGCAAATTATGCATCTTCAGTCCTTAGTCCCTCTGTTTCTTTGCACTCTAATGCTTTACTATTCATAACATTAGCCATATGCTGGTATAACTTCCAAAGTGCATCACTTCATACTTATCTGTATTAAATTCTATTTGCCACTCCTCAGCCCACCTCCCTAACTAATTAAGAACCCCTTGTTACCTATGATAACCTTCTTCACTATCAAGAACATCTAATTTTGTTTCATCCACCTACTGATAAGCCTTGTGCACTTGCATCCACATCATCTGTATAAATAAGTAACAAGGTTCCCAACCTACAAACCCCTACAGTACACCACTAGTCACCAGTATTCATTCCAAGAAAGACCACTACCTTTTACTTCCTATATCCAAGCTAAATTTAAATCCAAGGGATCAACAGAATTCAAAAGATAATCTACCACTGGGCATTCCCAGGACCATATTTTCTTACAAAGACATGACCAACTAGAAACACTACAGTTAAGTGTTTACCCAAATCCTTAAGAGCCCAAGTGTAACACTGAGGTGGCTACCCTAACTCATATGTTTTGGTCCTGTGCAAAGTTAAATAATCTTTGGAGAGATGTTTTTAGAACATTATCAAAAGTCATAGATATGGACTTACAACCTAATTCACTTACGGCAATCTTTGGGATTATTCCGCTCAACATGTGATAGCCTTTTCAACTTTATTGGCCAGGAGAGCTATTTTGTTATACTGGAAAGATTCTAATCCACCTACTGTATTTTTTTTGGCTCTCCTCCATGATGTCTTGTTTAAGCTTGGAGAAAATAGGAAGTCGGACATTCAATACATCTTTTAAATTTGAGCAAACCTGGCAACCTTTTATTCAATATTTTCTTATGATTTAATTTTCTTTCTATCTATTTAGTTAAAAATGTTACAAATTTTTAAAAATATACTTTTTCTCTCTCCATGCAGTTTCAGATCTGACCAGAAGGATGTTTTCTTCTTTTTCTTGTAATTTTATCCTCAAATGGACTACCAAGGCTTCTTTTTTTGTTGTTTTAGGTTAGTTTAGTGTTTTTTTTCTCGTAGTTATAAAAAATTTCCAGACTTTTTTTCTGTATGAATTGCCAAGAGGAGTTGTGGTTCTTTTGTTTATAAATAATAGTCCAATATAATATTTACATGACTTTGACAGTATACATCCCTTTTGCTATTTTGTACGTTTAAGTATTTGATACAACTTCTTCTCTGATTTGTATTTACTCTTTTTTTTAAAAAATCAATGAAAAAAGATTGAAAATGAAAAAATGAAAATGAAGAAACCACCGTACACTAATTGCAAATGTATTCCCAAACAACCCTGTGATTCTAGCCAACAAGAGAGGGAGAATAGAAGAGTGGAGGGGAATGGGAGAGAACAAAGGGAAAACAAAGGGAAAACAAAGGGAAAAGGCCTGGATGTGAAAACAGGAGATTGTGTTGCAATGGAGAAGAGGACAAGGGGGCTGGGAAACACAGAGCAGAGGTGTAAAATGGGAAATTATCTCAATGGCAGATATTAGGACAAAAACTTATATTCTTACAGGTAATCCTCTTCCTTTACACTTCATCCTAAATTTCTGATTAACAAATTTCACTTGCACACCTCGTATTTGCTTCCTGCCGTATTTGTATGTTGTTTCTATTTCAGTTGCCAAGAATTTCAGCTCAACTAGACAAGCAGGGTAAAGAGGAAATTGATGAGAAAGAATGAACTCGCAAATATAATCGCTCAGATACTGACGTTGCATGCAGACTGGAGGGTAAGAGTGCCATGGAATATGCATGCAGTGAGACACTGGACATGAGTGAAACAATGGGAAAAATAGATCAAATAGATGGCAGAATGCAGGAATAGAAAGATAAACATACATCTGCTGTACAAATTGCAGACTGATATATTGTGAGGCATGAAAATGTAGAAGAAACTTTTGATGTTATAAATCTAAAAATAGCAAAGCAGAAAATAATGAAACTCACAATAGATTGGGCAGAATCTACAGAAAGAAAGCAGAACTGATGTTTCAGCTTAAAGACCTGGCTTGACCAAGGATATTTACCCTAAAATATGAATATGTTTATTTTATACTGGTGAGGAAAGCTGCTAAGGACTATCAGGGGTGGCTTATGGATAGGCAGAAAATGGCTGGTTTATTAGGCTGCCTTTAAGAAAGTCCATGCTCATTATCAAGGGGAGAGAAAGGTCTGCCAAGGCCTTTGAACATTATACTAAGCCGACCATACTGTTGGACCCAATGGCTAATGTTATAACACCACCACAGTACTAGGCATAGACCCCCAATGCCTGAGTTCTGTTTGGTCTAGCTGAAGTTAATTCTTGAGAAATGCTCCTAAAGACCTTACATGGAAAAATAAATCTTCTTAATGACCTGAATTACCTATATTGTGCCCCAAAGCACAAATATTAATATTCTAAGCCATGTCTAAGACCTTGAATAGAAATGTGATTCCAATCTTTAAAGTACTTTTAACATTTCCCCAAAGACTCTGCACAGTAATATCTTTGAAGCTTGTTTATCATCACTGCTGGGGTATATTCCGGGGACAGATGTCACCAAAAGACTCGTATGCTAGAAGAATGAAAACTTCTGGGGCAGGGTCTCAACCCAAAACTTAGATCAATACCTTTCTACAGTTGTTTCCCGGTCTACTAATTTCTTCCAGTGATCTGTTCTTTCTATTGGATCTCCGTTGATGATGACGATCGTGTTTGTGCGGCTCATCTGATGTGTGTTTGGAGGTGACTGTAGAGGTCAACTCTTGAACTCACAATGGGAACAAGGGAATTGTCCTGATTCCTCCAGCTTTTCTCTTCTGTCAGGCAGTCTCCAAGTCTGTGTGGTACCCACCTTCTAAGCTGCTGTGAGCAAGTTTAACCAAAGTGTGCCAACCAGTTCTGTTTCATGCCCGATGTTCCAGATGCTGGGGACAAAGCCCACTATAAGTAATGCTGTCTTTCACACAGCGATTGTACCTCTTCCGAGCTACGCCGTTACAACTGGTCATCAAGCAGCTCCTTAGTGAGCCTGGGGTGCTCCATGCATTTATAATGTCCAGTCCAATGAAGTTCTGCTTTCAGGATCATGGTTTCAATAATGGTAGTCTTTGCCCTATTGAGGACTTCCAGGTTTGTGATACAGTCATTCCAGTGATACCCATAATGGATGTCAAATGGGGAAGCCTTAGAGCTGTGAAATATCCCAAATGGCATGAAGAAAGGGTGTGTGTTTGCCCCGACTCTGTTGATCCTCTTTTTCACCTGCGTGTTTAACCATGCAGACAGGGAACTTGAACACGGGGTGTACTCACAGTACAGACTTAATGGATCATTGTTTCATCTATGTTGCCTAAAATCCAAATCTAAGATGGGTAAAAGGGTCATCCTCAAAGCACTCTGTGCAGATGACTGTCCTCTAATGGCCCACACTGAGTCTGATCTGTAGCTGGTTATTGGCAAGTTTGCAGAACCTTGTGTCTGTTTGACCTCACCACCAGTCTGGACAGGACAGAGGCCTTACTTCAGCCTGCTCCTGGATCGGCTGCAGTGGAACCTTCCATCACTATCAAAGGCACAACACTGAAGGTAGCAAAATAATTAAAATACCTCAGCAGTGTCATCTCCAGTGAATGTTCCTTGGATGAAGAAATCAATGCCAGGTCTTGCAAGGTTATTCAGAGACTGGGCTTCTTACAATCACGTGTGCTAAGCCAGTGCAGTATCGAGTGTTGAACAACTTGTACAAGGTTGTTGTCCTCACTGGCCCCCTGTATAGTTGTGAAATGTGGACTGTATACAAAAGACAACTCTGCTTTTAAAGCAACGCAAATGACCTGACTTTAGATAGATTTCAAATGGACTTAAGTTACACTCCAATATAATAGCTCATGCAAGAATAAATAGCTGAACATTTATTGAAATCGGAGGTTACAATATGGATATACTCAGAACATCAGCTAATTCAAATGGGAATTTTGTATTTGTTCATGCTCTGACTGAATTCAAATCTTTTAAATGCAGAAAAAGATCATTAACGCAGTTAAAACTATTAACCAGCGTAATTTACTTATTGAGATATAGCATGGAGTAGACCTTCGAGCTGCGCTGCCCATCAATCCCTGACTTAACCCTTGTCTAATCAGGGGACAATTTATAAGGACTACTTAACCTATCAACTGGTAGGTATTCGGAATGTGAGAAACTGGAGCACCCAGAGGAGACCCACAAGGAAGAATGTACAGATCCCCGACAGACAGCGGTGGGAACTAAACCCATCTCACTGGCACTGTAAAGAGTTGTGCTAACCGTGTCGTGGTTTTTCGTGCCCCACAAACGACCAGGAGACGCAGAAGACTCTTCAAGAAGGGTTAAACTTTAATTTGCAAATCAAGGCTGAGACAGTCATTGAGCTAGTCGCTGATTGCCCACCGATCCTTGTACATAGCATTTTTTATAGCAATCTTCTGGTTTAGCTGCAATAGCATATCCAATTGGTCTACAATTGCGTCTCACAAGTACATCCACCACTATTGTTTCTACCTATTGACTTAATCATGTTCTAAACTACATCTCTTAGCTACCTCTCATTAACACACTATTGTCTTCTACATTCAATTGGATATGTGCATAGCAAATAGCAAACTCAGACTACATAGTTTTGGTTACACAGCAAACAACATAACTTTTATACTCCAATAAATCCCCCCTTTGAGACCCATGGTCTCACACAGAGAAAGAAGACTAAGAGTCCGCGCACAAAAGCCCCAATAAACTCAAGCACTTATTCCCAAATCTCGGGTTAAACTATAATTTTCTGCGCCAAGACCTCAAGTATTCTCTCTCCCTGTTACCCTGGGCCGCTGAGCCAAAAACCTGTCCCTCTGTACCTGAGACAGGGAAAAAGACTCAGAAGCCCTTACAATCTACTCCCACACTGTCGTTTTGCTCTTGTTCATCCCGCAGGTGTTGTAGGCTGTAACAATACATTTTCGGTGCTTCTTTCTCTACTAAGCTTGCTTCAGTAATTGCCACGAGCATCGGAAACTGTTTGGTTGCAGCACGCACTACAAGAGACTTGAGACAAGGAAGAAAACAGCATAGCACAAGCACACAGCTCAACAATACTGAAAGTTATTGCCATTTTAGTCAGCCATGCTCCCCATCCTCCGAGTCTACTTTCTAACCAGTCAAATAACTGATGTCCGAACCCTGCATTCTGTGCACATGCCTCGCACTGTGACAAGACAAAGTCCAAGGAAACCTGTAAATAAGGTGACCAAAAACCATCCTTCATTATTTTCTTTATCACTTCCCCCTTTGCATAATGGTCACTTCTGAAATCAGAATCGTCAGTAGAGGGGTGGGCGCTACCAACAAACTGACTTCCATGCTCCACAAGCCTTCTGGGTTCTGCTTGGCCCCCCTTCGTCTCCACATTGTCTGTTCTGCCAAAGCTGCCTTACCTTGTATTTCAATTAGGGTCCTCTACCACAGGTTCTGGAGCTAGGCTTACCTGGGGGGCAATGACAGCTTTTCTGGCTGCCTCATCCGCAGCTTGATTTCCCTTTGTTATTACATCATTTCCCTTTTTATGTGCCTGGCATTTTACTATAGCCAATGCTTCAGGTTTCATTATGGCTTTTATTAAGTCTAGAATTTGTTGACAATGTTGTATGGGATTTCCACTGTTTTTTTTTTAAAAACATCTCTGTTTCCACACTGCCCCAAACAAATGGCATACTCCATGAGCATATGCCGAATCAGTATAGATGTCCACTTTCTCACCTTCCATCATTTCACACACAGCTGTCAGGGCTTTGATTTCCGCTAGTTGGGCAGAACATGGTTGGGGACAGGACTCCATCCTAATAATCTTATAGTTCGACTGATCCTGTTGCACGACTGAGAACCCTGCATGATTTCCAGCATAATCCCTATAACAAGAGCCATCTATGAACAGAACCTTTTTATCTGCATCCTCTAGTGGTTCTGACCGTAAATCTGCTCTCAATTTGGAAAATGCCATCATCTTCCCTACACAATCATGGGGTTCTCCTTCATAGCCCAAAGGGACAAAATTGGCTATATTACAGGGAGTGCATCTCTGTATAGTTATATCTGGAAATGTCAATAGCATCTGATACGCTGCTATCCTGGCCGGCGTCAGCACAAATTTCCCTCTTTCCAGCAATTCTGCTACTTTGTGGTGTGTGTACAGAGTCACAGGATAGCCCAGGGTTACAGATGATGCTTTTCCATATGCATAGTACAGCACCGCCAATCCCTGATTACAGGGTGGATACCCCTGAGCCACCTCATCTAGTCTCGGACTGTAGTATGCTATCGGCTGCTTTGCTTTTCCTGTGCCTGTTTCCTGTGTTAGAACAGCTGTGACATAACCCTCCTTTCGGTTGGATAATACAAATGAAAAACATTCTCGTAGTCAGGCAAAGCTAATGCTGGTGCTGACTGCAATTCCTGCTTAATAGTATTGAAAGCTATCTCCGCCTCTCCATTCCACTGTAAGCCATTCTTCAAATTTGTATGTCCTGCATCTTTCATTATCTTTCTCAAAGGTGCCACAATCTCAGCATTTTCTCCTATCCAATCTGACCTGTGCCCTGCAATTCCCAAAAACGTCATCACCTGCCCTACAGTCTGGGGTTTTGGGGCCTTAGTTATTGCCTCAATCTGATCTGGTGCTATCACCTTCACTCCCTTGGATATTACCCTGCCTAAATATTCCACGTGCTGCGTGCAAAATTGCAGTTTCTTTTTGGATACTTTATGTCCTCCGTGCGCCAGCTTCTCTAACAGAGTTATAGTGTCCTGCTCACACTGTTCCTTACTGTGGGAGCAAATCAACAGGTCATCCACATACTGTAACAAAGTACTTCCCAATGGTATGCCCTCTAGGTCTGCCTTCGAATGTTTAAACCCTTGTGGCATTCTGGTATAGGTACACTGAGCACCTCTGTAAGTAAATGCAAACAGATACTGACACTGGTGGGCTAGAGCAGGCATGGGCAAACTACGGCCCGCGGGCCATATGCAGCCCATTAAGCTTTTTAATCCGGCCCGCAGAACTTGATGAAATTATATTAATAAACCTTGTTAACGTTTTTTCCCCGCGATTCTGGCATTTTCTCAATAGGTGACGCACTCTATATACATTTGTGGCGACCCATTTCCTGGCACATCCGAACCGGCTCACAATTAGCCAGCGTTCTGGCTAAGGGAGATAGCCTGTGGGGATTTGCGAGCACAGAGCTTTGGAGCCTCTGCGCAGGGGGGCAGGTTGAAGGAGGCTTAGAAGTGATGCTGGGGATTTCGAATAAAGTTTTTTTCTTCGACTGCAGTTACCGACTCCGTGTCGTAATTTTAGCGCTGCATGTAGCACACCGCTACACATTGACCTTTGTTGAGGTGCAGCGTATTACTCCACATTTGCGCTTTACTCTTTGTTCGGCTCGACCTATTTGTGTGAACAGGCGTTCAGCGTCATGAACATCAACAAAGCCAGCCAAAGATCCAAATTAACTGACCAACACCTCAGATCCATCCTGAGAATCGCCACAACAAAACTAAATCCAGACTTTGATGTGCTGGCTAAAAAGCGAGACCAACAACACTGTTCCCACTGAAATTAAAAATAAGTTTCTTCATTGTGTTATGTAAAAAGTGCATTTGAAAATATTTTTTTCAATAAGCCTTACATGTTACATGTCATTTCTGTTAAGTGATGGACATGAATAGTGCGCAGGTGCACGTACGTTCTCAAAATAAAAAAATGCGCTCCAGATCAAATAACGTGCTCCGCATACTGGCGCGCTCTCACTATTCTGTCATTGTGCGGGTCGTTGTTGAGTTTTGGCACAGGGGACAATTGAATAAGAAGGAGCAGGACAAGTAGACCTGCATTTCCTACCGTTTTTGAAATAAAGACAGTCAGGAGGAGAGTGATGATGATAATATCTTGAAGGAGAACAGAATTTTCAGTGCTTTAAAATAATAACTGTTACTATTACAAAAAGCTGTATTTTATTCATTTAATTTTCAGTGTTTTAAAAGTCATTTCAATAAATAGCTAAATACCATGGGACTTCAAAGACAGATATTTTGTTGTAATGCATTTGTTCATTTTCAATTGAGATTAAAGCACATGTTTTCTACATATCCCATGATATTTTATTTTCTCTTATGAGGTGTATTACCAAAACACTCCGTCCATCCGCTCCTGGTCCGGCCTCCCTGTCAAATTTTAGAACCCTTTGTGGCCCTCAAGTCAAAAAGTTTGCCCACCCCTGGGCTAGAGGAATGCTGAAGAAAGCTGAACACAAATCAATCACTGAAAAGTAACTTTCTTCTGGTAGAACATTAGTCAAAAGTGTGTGTGGGTTGGGGACTACCGCTAGCCAGTCCTCTACTACATCATTTACCGCTCGCAAATCATGCACCAATCTCCACTTAGATTTATCTGCTTTTAAGACCGGCAGCAATGGGGTATTGCATGGACTGTTTGTTCTTTTAAGCACTCCTATTTCAAGCAACCCCTGCACTGTCGATGCTATTCCCTCTTCTGCTTCTGGTCTTAGAGGGTATTGTGGTCTCCTGGGTAGAATTGCTCCTTTTTTCAGCCTTATTTCCATCAGACTAGCTGTTTTTATTTTCCCTATGTCCATGTCACGCTGTGACCACAGAATAGATGGCAACTCATCTAACCTTCTATCTTTCTGCTGGCCTCTTTCCTTTCCCAGCAATGGCATGTGTGGTTGGGGAGTTATTTTGACCTAGCTCACTGTCCCTACCATAACTACACTTACCATTATCTTAATGCAATTGTTGTCTTCTGATATCCACACCTCTGGCGTGATTTTCCTCCACACTGTTATGGTTTCAGCACTCTTAACTAAGGGTCCTAAGTCTTTAGACTGATATCCCTTGTTTACCAACAACGTTACGTGGGGTACAGCCTCCGGTATCCTGTACCATTTTTCTAAAAAAGTGTTCCACTTAACTTGTAAAGCTGCCCCTTGCTTTCCAATTATCACAGCCTCCCCTTCCAAGTGCTGTTGGGTACATGCCTCCAGGTGCCATCTCTCCTCTAACTCCCTGTTCTGAGTCTCGTCAAAAATCACTGTACAATGTAGCTCAGATTTAATAAAGCCTGCACGCCCCTTTTCCATTTTTCCCAGGTTTCCTGAAACTGATCTGCGATGTCTCCTATCCAAAAGACATTAGCCTTCTTGTCTTCTCACACTATCAATTGAGCCCCTGCTCTTTCCACACTCAGCCCATTTCTGGTGCATTCTAATTTTAATTCCAGTTTCAATAAGGCACCTCTGCCTAACAAATTAATCAGAGTTCCTTTAAATACTAGCACCGGCAAAACAATTCCTTTATTTCCCATTCTCAACTGCACTGGAGCCGTGCACTGTGTCAACTGTGTTTTCCCCGAGAATCCTACCATCTTAATAAACTTTCCTGACACGGGAAGGTGAAGGGCATACTGTGGCTGTACACAAGTGTACGTGGCTCCAGTATCTATCATCATTGGTGTCAGTTGCCCTTCTAACATAACCTGAACAATGGGCTCCTCGTCTGCCTCCCTTGTTATCATTGGGTAATGTCCCCTCCCACTCGGGTTCTCGGGGCACCCCTAATACCTCGCATAGGAGTTCACAGGTCCGCTTGGGCCTGTGGGGGCTGGTCCTTGGCTAAACTTTAGTTCCCTTCTTATCGGTTCCTGCTGGTGTGTGACAGGCCATGGTGTAAACGGACAATCTCTTCTCATATGAACTGGCTGATTACATTCCCAGCACAATCTCTCTACCTCTCTTTCTCCCGTTTCCTCACTGGTCCCCTCTGCCCATAGCTCCTCTGTCCCCCTCCTTGGGACTTCCAGTCCTGTCTGGGCTGTTTGAATTTAGTCTGTCCTGATAGGGCACTTGTGGGAATGCTCCTCCAAAGACGTTGATTATTGGCATGGGGTTTTCCAGCCCTTGTCTTACAGTATGATCGGTTCCTCCATATAGCGATGCTTCATCCAGTTCGATGGCTGTACTCGGACCGGTGGTTGCTGGCAGCATCTTTTTGCTTTTCTCTTTTTCCTTCTTTTTGAGTTCTTCGAGCTGCATTTGTATTAACTTTCTTTGCACCTCTTCCTGCTGCTCAGTCAACCTTCGTTTGTCTTCCCGGTACTTCTCAACCACATGGACTACGTGGTCTCTAAATTCTTGTGGGGTCATTGACGTCAGCCCAACCACTTCCCCCAGTTTGGATTTTACTTGCGGAGGCATTGCATCCAAAATGCTATGTCGGAACAGTGTGGTGAAAAAAAAATGCTATTTTCCACCTCTTGCTCAGTCTCCAGTCTTCACCTTTTCAACTGATTTTCTATGTAGGCTGCTGAGTTTTCAGTGTCTCCCAGTGGATCACCCTTTAAGGCTTTGGGGTCCACTTTGGGTGGATAAAGCTTCCTGGGGGCCTGCCATACCATCTGCCTCACTCTGTCAAACCCGTCTCCATCAGTTCTCGGGTCGTTCGAGTTTACTGTGCCAGCCATTTCCATTAGTTCGTTAAATTTGGAGGTTCCCATCAACCTTATCAATAGTGCCTTCAAATCTCCCATAGCCAATAATCGTCCCGCCGTTTCTTCTTCAAAGGCTCTAATCCATTTCCCTCTCCTTCATGTAGATTGGGCAGAGTGTTTTTCAGCCCTTCTAGGTCCCGGGATCTCCAAGGGATATACTGCACTTGTCCTGATCTTTAACTAACAACGGCATCATTCTCCCTCCTTCTTCCCACCTGCCCTGGCTCTCCTCCTCATCTGCCTCCCCATCTGTCTCAAGGTATGTCTTTACTGCCTCCCACACAAATGTCTCCGGGATCCTCTTCTTCCCTTGGTCTCCCTGTGGAGTCCTTCCTTTCTGTCTTGATTCAATACTTGGTTGGCCCCTGGAGTATTTTCCACACCTCCTCTGGCAATCCCCTCTCAGTAACTTATCTGGCTCTCTCTCTACTTCCACAAATCGCTCCCCGACCGCCTCCTTCTGCTCTTCTAGGCTTCTGCCTCCTATCTCTTCCCCACAAATTCTTGCATCCTCTCTCTCTCTCCACTTAACTCTTGCTCCTCCAATGAGTCACTTTCTCTTTCTTCCTGTCCGTGTCTGTACACCTGTGGCAGGGACTCCTCATGATCCTTACTCGTGCTTGATTCCCTTCTCTCTTGTGTCTCTCCAAGACTCTCATCTCTTATCTTTTTTCCACTTCCTCTTGAATGCCTCATCTCTTCCTGCCCTGATGAGCCACTTCCTTTTCTAGTCTGTTTACTTCTATGGTATAACCGATACTCCTCATACTCCTTTTCCTCTCTCAAGTATTTAATCCGTTCAATCTCTTCTTTCATTTCTCTCTTTGCCTGTTCCACCTTTATCCTTTCTGCCTGTATCTCCTTCCATATCGCTGCCTTTTCCTTCTCATATTGTCTTCTTTCCTCCTCATTATCCCAAACTTGTACTTCTCCCTGCATGTTTACTGTTCCCGTCAGCAGGGGGCACTACTTAGGGGTTGCTTCCTCATTATAGGGAGGGGGCTTTTCTGTTTCTTTCGCATCCGAGTACGGAGCTGAAGCCAGCTTCTCACTGTACCTTCCTCTCTCTCTAACAGGCTGTTTCTCCAGCACCTTAGTGTCTTCCTCGCTCTTAATCAATATTCTACCTGTCCTCCTCAGCCTTTCTCCCTCCATTCTGAAGAGTTTCAGCACTTCCATTTCTCGTTCTCTCTTTTGCCCTCTTTTCTTAGATTTATCTTTTGGTTTGTAATTTTTAATTAGTGCCTCCATTTCTTTGCACAAGCTTACATCAAACGTTCCTTCTCATAGCCATTTTGTGACCAGGTTTTTGGTTCTCTTTTCCCATTTTTCTGAAGTTTTTGTGATCTCATATTTATTTACCAGGAATTTTTTGCTCAGAATCTCTACTGCCTTTCCTTTACCTGTCATGTTGTTCTCTCTTTTTAAGGTATTTCAGAGATTCACAGTTCGTTTACAGGATAATATTATTTACTCTAATTCTATGCCTAGTCTATCCTCTATCTACCAGCACTTTAAACTGTATATTGAACTGTCCTTGTTTCCTATTCTGCTCTGCTCATACAGACCCCTATTCAGAGCGGTATCCACAGAACTTGCTCTTTGCACCTCGTCTATTCAGACCCTTATCTCTTAAGGCAGTATCCACAAGGATTTTCTCTGTTTTCCTTTCCCTGCCCATTCAGACCTTCACTTCATACGAAGCGGTATCCACAGGGATTTACCAACACCACGTGGAATTTTTTTAACTTAACATCTTATTAGCTTATTTGTACTTACCCTCACTGCAGTGTTCTTGATCAATCCTCTGAGCCTCCTGTTAACCCCCAATTCTGCCAGATTCTTCGGACCAGAGAGACCCTTCAGCAGTGGTTCCACACTTCTGAGACTTCAAGACCTCCCCACAGAATTCTTAGTCCAAATTGTCACAAAAAGCACTTACCTTTTGTTTGGGTGCACCCTTAATTCTGTTAGCCTTGTGGGGGTCCCTAGAGGACTGGGAAGCGTCCCCAATCTGCCGTTTCCTTTCCGTGGGTCTCCTTCCGGTCCTGCCGTGGTCGCCAATTTTGTCGTGGTTTTTCGTGCCCCACAAACGACCAGGAGACGCAGAAGATTCTTCAAGAAGGGTTAAACTTTAATTTTCAAATTGAGGCTGAGACAGTCATTGAGCTAGTCACTGATTGCCCACCGATCCTTGTATATAGCATTTTTTATAGCAATCTCCTGGTTTAGTTGCATTAGCATATCCAATTGGTCTACAGTTGCGTCTCACAAGTACATCCGCCACTATTGTTTCTACCTATTGCTTTAATCATGTTCTAATCTACATCTCTTAGCTACCTCTCATTAACACACCATTGCCTTCTACATTCAATTGGATACATGCATAGCAAATAGCAAACTCAGATTACATTGTTTTGGTTACACAGCAAACAATGCAACTTGTATACTCCAATAACCGCTATGCTACCTACTATAAGCTCTTCAGTATTTTATTTTTGTAATTGCTTTAACACATAATGAGTAAACTCTTCGGGCTTCTGATGTTTCAATGACAAACTCTGCAATCTTCTTCAGGAATAATCCTTGGGCAAGTCAAGTCTGCTGACATTTTAAAAGTAAAATACAAAATACAAAATGCCAGTAGACTTGACATGCGATGGCATCATCCCTGATGAAGGTGTCAGAGATTGTTATTGAAACATTGGTTATAATTGATACCTGCACCCAGCTAGAAGCCCGAGAAGAGTTTATTTGTCATATACACTGGGAAAGCACTAGATCTCTTCGCACTTCAATATGTTATTGTGGAGTAGCCCAGATATTTGACTACCCTTGTCTGGACTACAAAACATAAAATAAGGAATCAGACAGCCAGCTAATTGTGACTGTACAGTTAGATATACCATACAGGTCACACTTTTAAGTGTATCGGTAGCAGTAATTCATTCCTAGATGCTCTTCTTTCAAGTTCACACTTTCTGAATAATCTTTCAAATTTACACTTCT
The DNA here is from genome assembly GCF_030144855.1 of Hypanus sabinus. Taxonomy (NCBI): domain Eukaryota; kingdom Metazoa; phylum Chordata; class Chondrichthyes; order Myliobatiformes; family Dasyatidae; genus Hypanus; species Hypanus sabinus. The sequence continues at coordinate 116,023,697 of NC_082710.1, read as the reverse complement.
CATATTCATAGAGTTACTAAATAACAATGCTCTTTAACCATTGCTCCACAAGAGTTCAAGATTGTCTGTGTCATTGCACACCACTGGCAGTATGAAAACTAATCAGAATTTGAACAGCTCAGTGCTAATTGTCTTACTCAGAGGAAGTAGGTCAGCTTCAAAAGATCATAATTAAGCCTCAAATTTATTACTAAATTAACATTGTCAAATTCTCCTGCAGTGCATCAGGAATACAAAATCTTAGTTAATTTGATGGTTGATCAGACAAAGGAGTAAATAATATACTTCAAATTCAAATATAGCATTGTAATGCAAATTCAAAATACCTTACCATTTTAAGGTATACTAAAAATGACTAAGATTTACCTTTCTATCCAAACGGAATGATTAGGGAAGTTGCTATAGTAATGCTTCTTAAGGCTACTCAAGATCATATCCAACATATTATCTCCATTATTAATTTATTCATCCTGTTCTGTGTAGCTTAGATTATAGAAAAAGATTTTATTCAAGTAGTAATTAAGGCCAGAGAAAATGTGAGGCTGTAGAACATCAAAGGAAACTGGAGTTAATTTCATTCTTTTTCAGTGTGATGCAGACTTTGCATGTGAATGTTAATAATCACCTACTTGACATTAAATACAGGAAATAGAAATACAGAGAACAGGATTTTTTTTATTTGATCGAGCCAGTATTACAGTGTAACTTTCCATGCCTTGTGATGCCTAGGATGGCAAAATTGTCACTTCTCTAGCATTTGTCAGTTTTTTACAAGGCTGAGTTGCTAACTCGCCTCTAAGTCTAGTAAGGATGCCACTACACAATCAGCCAGTCAGTATTACAGTGGTGTGCCCTTAAATTGAAAGCTGAATGTACAAGAAAAAAAACACAGGTCAGGTTGCATCTGTTGGCTGTGAACAGAGTCCAAGGCCTAGATCAACCTTACATTTAAGCTAGAGTTTGCTTGAAAAATAGTTAGGTACCTCCTGTCGGCAGCCTATCTCATCTCAGTTTTGCATACACGAATTGTCGAACATGGAAGTCCAAGTTAAGCTCAGGTTTTGATGTGTTGGCATTAGTGCTTGACTCACCACTGAGCTATTAACAGAACAATGATATGATGAGAGTGAAGTTGTCAACATTTCAAACTAGTACCTTATGCCAAAGCTGGCTTGCATGAGAACTGCTACCCATTCAACTGAATTAAATTACAAATCCTGTGATCAGTGAAGTACATTTTCCTTTTTAAAAAAACTTTATATTTTGCCCTCTGTTTTACTTTGATTCTCTCCTTACCAGGAGGTGACACTTTGCATTTCTAAGCCTTAAATTTCATTCATTAACAATCAACCAATATGCCAGTGTCTTGTGTTATTTTCTTCACAGCTCGCTACCTTTCTAAATGTTCCATTAGTAGTATATTTGGAAATTGTAACCTCAAAACTCATAGAAACATTGAAAACCTACAGCACAATAGGGCCCTTTGGCCCAAAAAGTTGTGCCAAACATGTCTCTACCTTAGAAATTACTAGGGTTACCCATAGCCTATTTTTCTAAGCTCTATGTACCTATCCAAAAGTTTCATAAAAGACCCTGTCATATCCACCTCCATCATCATTGTCAGCAGCCCATTCCACGCACTCACCACTTTCTGCGTAAAAAACTTACTCCTGACATCTCCTCTTTACCTACTTCCAAGCACCTACAACCTGTTTCCTCTTGTGGCAGCCATTTCAGCCCTGGGAAAAAGCTTCTGACTATCCACATGATCAATGCCTCTCATCAGCTTATACACCTCTATCAGGTTACCTCTCATCCTCCATTGCTCCAAAGAGAAAAGGCTGAGTTCACTCAAACTTTTCACGTCAGGCATGCTCCCCAAACCAGGCAACATCCTTATAAATCTCCTCTGCACCCTTTCTGTGGCTTCTACGTCCTTCCTATAGTGAGGCGACCAGAATTCATCACAGTACTCCAAGTGGGGTCTGACCAGGGTCCTATGTAGCTACAACCTTACCTCTCAGCTCCTAAATTCAATTCCATGATTGATGAAGGCCAATAAACTATACGCCTTCCTAGCCACAGAGTCAACCTGCGCAGCTTTGAGTGTCCTTTGAACTCAGACCCCAAGGTCCCTCTGATCCTCCACACTGCCAAGAGTCTTATCATTTATACTATATTCTTCCATCATATTTGACCTACCAAAATGAACCACTTCACACATCCAGGTTGAACTCCATCTGCCACTTCTCAGCACAGTTTTGCATCCTATCAATATCCCGCTGCAGCTTCTGACAGCCCTCCACACTTTCCACAACACCCCCAATCTTTGTGCCATCAGCAAACTTACTAACCCATCCCTCCACTTCCCCATCCAGGTCATTTATAAAAAGCAATAAGAGTAACAGTCCCAGAACAGATCCCTAAGGCACTCCACTGGTCACTGCCTCCATGCAGAATATGACCCGTCTACAACCACTCTTTGACTTCTGTGGGCAAGCCAGTTCTGGATCCACAAAGCAATAACCCTTGGATCCCATGCCTCCTTACTTTCTCAATAAGCCTTGCATGGGTACCTTATCAAATGCCTTGCTGAAATCCATATACACTACATCTAATGCTCTTCCTTCGTCAATGTGTTCATTCACATCCTCAAAAAATTCAATCAAGCTCATAATGCATGACCTGCTCTTGACAAAGCCATGGTGACTATTCCTAATCATATTATACCTTTCCAATAGCTCATAAATCCTGCCTCTCAGGATCTTCTCCATCAACTTACCAACCACTGAGGTAAGAATCACTGGTCTGTAATTTCCTGGGTTACCTCTACTCACTTTCATGAATAAGGGGACAACATCCGCAACCCTCCTATCCTCTGGAACCTCTCCCTTTCCCATTGATGATGCAAAGATCATTGCCAGAGGCTCAGCAATCTCCTCCTTCCCCTTCCACAGTAGCCTGGGGTACATCTCATCTGGTCCCGGCAACTTATCCAACTTGATGTTTTCCAAAGCTCCAGCACATCCTCTTTCTTAATATCTATATGCTCAAGCTTTTCAGTCTGCTGCAAGTTATCACCATGATCACAAAGATTCTTTTCCATAATGAATACTGAAGTAAAGTATTCATTAAGTACCTCTGTTATTTCCTCCGGTTCCATACACACTTCTTCACTGTTACACTTGATTGGTCCTATTCTTTCTCGTCTTATCCTCCTGCTCTTCACATACTTGGAGAATGTCTTGGGGTTTTCCTTAATCCTGCCCGCCAAGGCCTTCTCACAGCCCCCTCGGGCTCTCCTAATTTCCCTCCTAAGCTCTTTTCTGTTATCCTTATAATCTTCTAGATCTCTAACATTACCTAGCTCTCTGAACCTTCTGTAAGCTTTTCTTTTCTTCTTAACCAGATTTATACACCTTTGTACACCACGGTTCCTGTACCCTACCATAACTTCCCTGTCTCATTCGAATGTACCTATACAGAACTCCACACAAATAACCCCTGAATATTTGCCACATTTCTTCCATTCCTTTCCCTGAGAACATCTGTTCCCAATTTCAGGTTCTAAATTCCTGCCTGAGAGCCTCATAATTCCCCTTACTCCAATTAAACTCTTTTCTAACCTGTCTGTTCCTATCTCTCTCCAATGCTATTGTAAAGGAGATAGAATTATGATCACTATCTCCAAAATTCTCTTCCACTGAAAAGTCTGACACCTGACTAGGTTCATTTCCCAATACCAAATCAAGTACAGTCACTCCTCTTCCATGCTTATCTATATATTATGTCAAGACTCCTTCCTGAACACACCTAACAAATTCCACCCCATTTAAACCCCTTGCTCTAGGGAGATGCCACTCAATATTTGGGAAATTAAAATCTCCCACCATGACAACTCTGTGATTATTACACCTTTGCAGGATCTGTTTCCCTTTCTGCTCCTCGATATCCCTCTTACTATTGGGCAGCCTATAAATAAACACCTAGTTAATTTGTCTAATTTATTAGCATATATTGACTAAAACACTGGCTGCAGTATCTGCTCCAGGGAAGTCCATTACACTCTGCCTTCCAGGCCAAAAACAACATTTTCATAACCTGTATTTTAATTTTCTTCTATTTATGTTGTTCCAGAATCTTTTATTCTATGAGTTTCCTTAGGAGATTCAGCATGACATCTAAAACTTTTGACAAATTTCTATAAATGTGTAGAGGAGAGTCTGTTGACTGACTGCATCCCAGCTTAGTTTGGAAACACCAATGCCTTTGAACAGAAAATCCTACAAAAGCTAATGGATGCTGCCCAGGCTATATTGTGTAAAGTCCTCTCAATCATTGAGCACAGCTACATGAAACACTGTTATAGGAAAACATCATCCATGATCAGAGATCCTCACCACCCAGGTCTCAGTCTTTTCTCAATGCTATCATTGGATAGAAGGTACAAGAGCATAAGGACTTGCATCACCAGGCTTAAGAACAGGTATTACCTCTCAACCATCAGGATCTTGAATAAAAAGGGGTAACTACACTCATTTGCCCCATCGTTGAAATGTTCTCACAACCATTTTAAAGACACTTTATCTCAGTATTTCATGTACTCATTATTTATTGCTATTTATTTATATCTGCATGTGGACAATTTGTTGTCTTCTGTAATCCGGTTGACCTTTCATTGATTCTGTTGTAATTGCTATTCTATAAATTTACTGAGTATGCGCACAGGAAAATGAATCTCAGGGTTGCATATGGTGACCTATGTGTTCTTTGATGATAAAATTTACTTTGAACTTTACTTTTGATCTTTGAATTTTAATCTTCAGGGCAAACCTATTTTGAGGCAATTGTGATGTTACAATTGAGTGGGAGTACCGAATCAAGATTCAAGATAGTTTAATTCAATTTCCCGTGCACAAATGTAAAGAGTTGAGATGTACATCTGCCTTGCTGCTTGGGGAAGTAACTACTTTTGACTCTAGTGGTCCTGGTGTGGATGTTACATCACCTCCCCACAGATGGGAATGGGACAAACAGTCCATAAAATGGTTAGAAATACTGGATCTGGATACACAGGATGCTGTGATAGAACAAAGGACCTTCTGGAAAATCCTGGCAATTCTGGACAATATTCTCACTCTCTGCATGCCACCTTGGCTGAATAGATGAGCATATTCAATAATAGTCTGAGGCAACTGCACTGCTCCAAAGAGTGCCTTATGAGATCATTTTTACCCTTGACCATTCGGCTCTATAATAGGTCTGCTTATAGATGGGAAAGTGATGATCCCTTTCTGTTAGACTGTTTGAGTGCAGAAGGTACTAGCAGCAAGTGAGATGGTCAGTGAGGGAAGTTGTGTCCTAACGTTCACCAAAAAATTCAGGTGAGAGAATAAGAATTTCTACCAAGGGTGACCTAAGTTCTCCCACATCCATGCAGTTTACTGGAAATTTAACAAATAACTGGAAACACTTCAAACAGCGATTCAATATTTATTTAGTGACTCGTAGAGCAGGAGGGGCCAATGAAAAACTGAAAGCATCTATTTTTCTGCCTGTATTAGGTAAAGATGTTTTGAACATTTATAGCAGCTTTCAAATTGATGAGACAGCCTTTACATTGGACACTCTGATGACAAAATTAGAGAAGTATTTTGTCCCAAGTAAAAGCATCACATTTAAGAGATATTTTTATTTTCCTTGTGAGCAGAAACAAGTTGTTAGCTTCACACACTAAGTAAGTCCTATGAGTTTGAAGATTTGGGAAACTCACTTGAGAGGCAAAATAGTTTGCAGAATCCCAGATAACGGGCTCAAGGAAAGATTACTCCATGAAAAAGATTTAATGGTGCAAAGAGTTGTGAATATCTGCAGGGCAGCAGAGGCCACACAAGAACAATTCAAGGAGCTGTAGAGGGCAGAAACAACAGTGCATGCTGTGAAAACATTGGGGCAGAGCACAAGGCATTTCCCATAGCAACAGCAAAGCTGAAAGGAAGTCTCAAACAGCAAATGCATCATTTATGGATGCAGGCACACTCCAAAGATGTGTCCTGCTTAGAAAAATCCTACAATAATTGTGGGAAATAGGAAGAGTTTCAAAGTGCTGCAAAGCAGGGGGTACCAAGAGAAAGGTCACACAGTTGATGAGAAAATGGAGGTCATCTTTGTAGATTCTCTACAGACTGCTGATGCTGGTAAGACAGAATGGAATGTTGAGTCACTGTGAATGAGACAGTAATTCCATTATGACACCAGAGCCCAGGTAAATCTGTTATCCATAGATGATTTTAAAAGACTTGCAGAGTATTGAGCAAGATTTATCCAGCAAATTTAAAAGTTACTGGCTATACTGGAGAGAATGTTGCACTAAAGGAAAGCTATATAGTAGCCTTTGAAAACAAGGGGCAGCACTTAAATGTACAGCCACTGATTGTAGAAAAAAAGAGTACAGCAAATATTAGGGCTGCATTCATGTAAAAAAAACACAACCGTATGAAAATAATTTTCATAGTGGTTTCATAGACCAAAGATAACCACCCATCAGTCATGCAAGGGAAGCACAAGAACTCCACCTTCCATAGACATTTGTATCAGCTACACCAGCATGACAATCAGAGTGCCAGAGCTGAACAAAGTGATCAGGATGAAAAAGTCACCATCCTTGCTTTCACATCATGCATCTTTGGTTTAAAATCTGTCTTTCATCTACTTTCATTTAATAACTGGATCCTCTCTGAAGTTGAAGGGGAAAAACAAAATGGAAGACAGGAAGACCAGACTGTACCCAAGAATAACTGCAACAAGGTCAACACAAATACACAGGAGGAGTTGCTATCTATGACATGATGCATTCAACAAATGGAGTTCTGTGAATTGAGACAGAATCAGTTGGAAGCTGTGCAGATACTCAGTAATCATATGAATGCAGTCCAGGGCTCCATTGTGGGGCACATACAATGAAATATGGTCATACTGCCTGAACAAGAGCAGTGACAAACAGGTAGCTCTCTTGGCAGAAGGATGTAAAAGAAATGAACACATAGATTACATTTCTCAGAAAGACACTAATATAAATGCAGCATGTGAGGACCAGGGTAAGCATATAACTGGGAGAGCAGGTAAAGGTGAAAAAAAAGGGGTTTTATTTATCCAACATGTTTACAAACCCAACAGGACTGTTCTAGAGTTCAAACTTGAATCAGCTGAACAAAACAGACCTGGATTACAATAACATGGTAAGAACTCCTCAAACCAAGAGACATCACTCATCTCCTGACTGCAGGTTTATATTCGATGTTGCCCAGTCCATAGTAAACTGCAGGGGAGAAAAAAACATTCCTCTACTTTAAAAGATACAGCATAAGTGAAGCAACTCCAGAGAACAATCCTCTGGCTGTAGCAGAATGGCACAATCCAGTTATGCAGTCCCTTCTACTTAGGCCGGTGTAATGCAACAACTCAGTCATTTGCCAGATTATCAGGAGGATGGTCGGTTACAGTACACTTTAATATGCCCGGTTGATGGTGCGGCTGGGAATTGCAGCTGCCATACAGCAAGTGAAAGAAATACATCTTTGGAATCAAATGACAGACCTAAAAGCATTATCAAACCACCTCAGAGACTGATTGAAAGTTCTTGAGTGAATAAGGGATTGTATTTACTCATTACAATTGAAGTTAATGCAGATATCTTTGTTGGGAAGCATTATCATTTCTTGCAGCTTTATGAGGACATAGTATTGTTTTTTTAAGGGGAAAGATGTGTTATTGTGTGTGTATATAATAAAGAACTTTTGTTCCCAGTAGGAAATATGAGCAGTTCATGCGGAACCAGAAGTAACAATGGTGATCTGGTTTCATGTGCTTAGTATGGAGCTAAAGCCATTTTAGAAATAACATTTTCTCATGTTTATACATGATACTTGTCTATATTAAGAACAAACATACCAGGGACACTGGACATCACCCAGCCTTTCCACATTCTGTAAGAGAAGTATTCAACTATCCTGCCTAAGCATTCTGGGACACTAAGAAGTTGTGCAAGATAAGCATTCAAAAGATTTTGAAACTGTTTGCAGTTTCTACTGGTATATCAACAATGTAAATTGGGAAATTGGGATTTGAGTGGTTTGAGCTCTCCTGAAATCAATGGCCATCTCTTTTCCCTTGTTGACACTGAGGAAGATGTTACTTGCTTGGAACCAGTATTTGAGCCATTCAAAGCACCTCACAATGTTTGGCATCAGTGCCACGAAGCAGTAATCATTTAGTTCTGAAGGTGTAGAGTTCTTTGTTGCGGGGATAATGGTGGTTGACTTGAAGTATGTGAAGATAGCAGCCAGGATGAGTGAAGTGTTGAAGATGTCCATGAAGATGTCCATAAGTTGGTGTGCACACTCCCTGAGTACTTGGCCTGGAATGTTGTTTGGACCTGGTGCCTCATAGGGGTTGATTCTCCACCTGCTGGCGTTACAGACAGTGGCTGCTTATGTGGAAAGTGGTTGGCTTTCGTGGCTGACGTTATGTTGAATGCCTTAAAGCGTGCATACAAGTTGCTTAGAGCACTGGGAGGAAAAGTTCATTGGTCCAGTCGATGCTGTTTTTCATTACATAGTCAGTAATGTCCTTGATGCCCAGCCACATATGCCAGAGATCATTACCAATCAGATGTTCCTGCTTAAGCCCCCTTGAGATCTATTCTGTCCCCAGACTTGAAAGCAAATTCCTACGTAGGAAGCGATTCTCTGCATTCAGCCATGGCTACTGGTCGGGTCATGAGGTGACCATTCCTGAGGTGCTGTCATTGTCTACATTGTTACAGATGAGGCGTATTCCTTGAGGTCTTTGTCTTCTCCATCGGTGCTAGTGTCCTTGAGCATTAGCCAGTTGATCCATTCAAAACCATCCTGAAATATAGATATTGGCTCATTAGACCATATAGTGATGGTCCTCTTAAATGTTCTCTCCATTTTCAGCAACAAGAGTCAATATGCTGGGATTACATTATGGATATATGGTTATAGAGGCCAAGGTAAGGTGGTGGGGTGGCTTCGTGAGCACATTTCTTTGTATAAGCAAGTTGGTAGAATTTGAGTAAAATGTCATTCGGTTTAACACAATTGAGGTTTACTGAAATTCTAAAAGGAACATCTGGATGCTTGTTTCCTGGAAATGGATGATACTGTGGCGACCCACTTCCTAGCACACTCGAACCGGCTCACAAATAGCCAGCGTGCAGACACAAAGGCCAGGTCCGCTACAAAGGGAGAAAAGCCTGCGGGGGTTTGTGAGTACGTGTCTCTTGGAGCATCTGCGCCTGAGGAGGGCGGGATGAGGGAGGCTTTAAAGCAAGGCTGTGAAGTTCGAATAATATTATCTTTGACTGCAGTTTACCGCCTCCGTGTCGTTATTTTAGCGCTGCGTGTAGCACACCGCTACATTGGTGACCCCGACGGTCTAAACGATTTTGGACCGGAGATGACCGATGCCGCATCTGTTCATGCGGTTTCATTGAAACTGCCAAGCTTCTGGGTGCTGTGACCTCACCTATGGTTCCAGCAAGCAGAAGCCCAATTCCACGCTCAGCAGATAACCTCAGAGGACACCCGTTACTACTACGTGGTGAGCTCCCTCGACCAGGACACAGCGGCCCAGTTTGCGGAGTTCGTACAGTCTCCCCCGGCGGACGGCAAGTACACGGAATTCAAAGCCCTGCTCCTCAGGACTTTCAGACTCTCACGGCGCGAGCAAGCTGCCCATTTACTGCACCTAGATGGCTTGGGAGACAGACCTCCATCGGCTTTAATGAATGAGATTTTGTCTCTGGCCGACAGACACGCACCCTGCCTCATGTTTGAGCAGGCATTCCTAGAGCAGATGCCCGAGGACATACGCCTGCTGCTGTCCGACGCGGATTTCAGCGACCCCCGAAAGGTGGCAGCCCAGGCAGACTTGCTGTGGAACGCCAAGAAGGTGAGTGGGGTGTCCATCGCACAGATCACCTGGCCACGCTCCCAGCAGCAAACCAGTCCAAGCCTGGCCACAGAGCCCGCTAACCCCAGAGGCAGGGGTGGGGAGCCCAACGAACACTGGTGTTTCTACCACCAGCAGTGGGGAGCAGAAATCCGCCGTTGCCGCCCACCCTGCCAGTTCCCAGGCGCTGATGGCTACGGCGGCTGACCTACGGGATAGCCTCCTGTATGTGTGGGACCAGCGGTTGGGACGCCATTTTTTGGTCGACACCAGTGCAGAGATCAGCGTCTTACCTCCGACGAGTTATGACACCCGCAACAGGGCAAGTAGAAGAAGCTCCTACTCCCAAGGAGCACCAGAAGAATCTCCCATAAACAATAGAATGCCTCTAAAAAGCACATGACACTTCATCAGTAGCGATTCTACACATTTCAAAAGCTAGCATAACCTGTGTTGTGTACCGTTCAGCTAGGTCTACTAAAATACAGAAACATACTGCATCAAATTTGGAGTTGATCACATTATTAATGCCTTTATTATTTTACTCCCACAGGGAGGTATACTACTAGCCAAGTTTGGTCTGGGAAAATATCTCCAACCTTCTGTTTCAACCAAAGCCCTTTTATACTTTTTTTTACAAGAACAGTGATCCATAACATTCATCCTTATCCCATTCTCACATTTGATCTTTGAGAGCTCCATCCTGTTTCCACTGTTGTCAAAACTTTCCCATTGGCCATAAAACAAATTGTCACAAAAGAAAATAGTTTCCTTCCATAAAATACAAACACACTTGTAAGTTTTCTCATTGAAATCAGCACAGCAGCTTGGGATTTCATAGACCCCATTTTGTCACATTACGTTTTACAAAGTTACAAATTCGTAAAGACTTAAGGATTACTGATATATTTCCACATTCCCTCATTTTTGTTATTTCATGACAGCACCATAATCATCAAGACACAATTGTTATAAATTATGAGTACAGTAACCAATGATTTCAAAGATTCAAATAATCATACAGTCCCAGAACTTCGGTTAAACAAAATCCCCTTTTCCTAGTCCAGATCAACAGGTACCCAGTTTCAATATCCTCTCCTTCTTAATCCTGCTATACTACTCAAAAATCACAAAAGAATAATAGATATTATTATGATGCCAATGGTTATTCCATAATGTAAGACAGTCGCCCACCATCCTTTTCCTGGTGTGTTATAATTATGAAAATGATCTCCCATTTTCTTAAACTTTTCAATGGCCTCTCAAATATGATGCACAATGAGAGCCATCTTTGTATTCATCTGGCATGTAAGTACAACATACTTTTCCACTCAGGGCACACATGCTTCCTTTCTTGACTAAGATAAAGTCCAAATTTTTTTCAATGCTACTAAACAGACCGCCAGCAATTTTGCCAATAATTAAGATATTGCTTGTTGTGTTGGGTTTGATGAAAGGTATATGTGTTGTGCTAAACAGTTCCCATGCTGCTTTACTTGTTTCATAGACAGGGAATGCTATCATCCAAAATCTTCCTGCTTTATAATAGCTCATTTTCTTCCTTCTCACTCGATGCTCCTCATGCTTCAAATCATACATATGATGCATAAAGTGCACTATATATCCTAAATAACAACATCCAGACCATCTATATGGGAGCCAAGGGTATATCTGGTCACCACAGATCCAATAGATGCCATTTAGTGCCCATGGTGCCCTGCCTGATATACTATGAAGCTGGCTATTTCCCTGCATTTGATATCAAGTGGTTTTATACTTACTCTTTCCCATCCTTGGTCCTTTAGGATTAACACTGAGTAGGCAGGTGTTACCTTCCTCAGGTCAAGACTATGTCCTTTTACCTTGGAGTTAGTGTTGTCATTTAGGGGTTTTTATCATCCACTGAAACAATCCTTGTTTTCAACTTCATATCACTAATTCCCTGAAATAACATTCTGGCTGTACTGATAAAGGGAGGAAGGGGATCAATGGGAGTCCCATCGTAGTTGTACCAGAAAGAAACCATATTCAGGGCAAAGGGCTTGGACTAATTGAAGCAACAGTTCGCCTCTATTGAATTGAAATGCACAGGTAAAATGGGTACACCTATTTCTTTACATGAGCCAGGAAAGCCATGCAAATCTAGCAGCTTGAGACATTGGTCCTGTTTGCATATGCTTAAGTCATTTGTATGAAAGTGTTCATAGCAATGGCATCTGTCAGGGAAAAGTCAAGGGCTAATCCAACCACCGTCATTAGGACTCTCAGTGATTTTATACTTTTATTCATGCTGTTTGGCATCTTCTTATTGTGAGAAGCATTGATCCACAGTAGCTTTTCTCTTACCTTAATAACTGTATTAGTAACCAGCAATACCTGAAATGGTCCTTCAATCTGAGCTTCCAAACAATCCTTTCTTTTCAATGTCTGCACCGTCGATTTCTGAGCTTGATGTTATGGCACTTAGCATTTGGTAATGCATGCTAGGCTTCTTTTACCTGTTGATGATATCTGGTAATGTTTTTTTAGGGTGAAACAATAGTTCAGAATACTCTCACCCAGGTTACCTACATCCATCTGCTTAACTCCAAGCGGCGCATCCGATGGCAGATGTAGAGCCTGTCACATTATGATTACATGTGGGACAAACCAGTGGTTCTATTAGTAGTGGCTTAAATGTTTAACAGAACCAAAGGCAGCACCTGATTCCACTGTAGTCCAGTTTCCTCTCACATCTTACTAAAATTGCTCTGGTCATCCTTTCCACTAGGCCCTCTGACTGAGAATTGAAATGTTGATTCACCTGTAAGGCTTTGCATACTTCTTAAATTACTTTACCAGTGAAATGGGTACTGTTGTCACTAGATGTTTTTCCAGCAGATCCCAAATCACAGGATTATGTCCTTTTACAAACATTTTGCTACTGTAACTACATCATTCTTTCTACAAGGAAATGCTTCAAACCATTGTGAGCACACATCTATAATGACTAGTACATACATATGCCCTTTACATTAAGACAATACAATAAATTCTCTCCGTAAGTGTACAAAAATACCATCTGATAGCTGATTATGACCCGTTATCTACACGGCCTATAAAAATATTCACACCCCCAGCAGAAGTTTTTGTGTCTTATTGTTTTACTACATTGAATCAGTGTGGATTTAATTTGGCTTTCTTGACACTAATCAACAAAAAAGACTCTTGCATGTCAAAGTGAAAACAAATCTCTACAAAGTGATCTAAATTAATTACAAAATGATTAAAGAGTGAACCATTCATTGCATAAGTATTTACCACCACCCTCCCTTTAATATGATGCAGCAGATCATCACTGGTGCAGCCAATTGATTTTAGGAGTCTCATAATTAGTTAAATGGAGGTCACCATGTGCAGTCAAGGCATTTCAATTGATTGAATTAATTGTAATAAAAATACACCTGTAGGTGGAAGGTCCAACTGCTGGTGTGTCAGTATCTTGGCAAAAACTGCATCAAGGAACATTCCGAGCAACTCCATGAAAAGTTTATTGAAAACCACAAGTCAGGAGATGGATACAAGAAAATTTCTAAGTCACTGAATATCACTTGGAGTATAGTTAAGTCAGTAATCAAGAAGTGGAAAGAACATGACACAGCTGTAAATCTGCCGAGAGCAGGCCATCCTTAAAAGCTGACCAAGCAAGGAGACGAGTGAGGGTTGACATCAAGAGACCTATGGCAACTCTGGAGGAGTGACAAGCTTCAGTGGCTGAGATGGGAGACAACTGTTACCCAGGTGCTTCACCAGGAGCAGCTTTATGGGAGAGTGGTACAGAGAAAGACACTCTTGAAAAAAGACTCATATGAAATCTCAGTTCGAGTTAGCCATAAGGCATGTTGGAGACTCTGAAGTCAGCTGGAAGAAAGTTATGGAAGGCTAGTGAAGGTAGAGAGTAAAATGAATACAGCAAAATACAGGGAAATCCTGGAGGAAAACTTCATGCAGTCTGCAAGAGAACTTTGGAGAAAATCTGTTTTCCAGCAAGACAATGAGCCCAAGCATAAAGCCAAAGCTATACAGGAATGGCTTAAAAACAACAATGTCAGTCAGCTGGAGACGCTCATGGAGTGAGTACTGTTTTGGATTCGCTCCATAACCTTTACTTTTTTTAACCTTTGATCACCCTTATTCAGCTTATTTTTACCTGTACTGAAAGTTTCTTTGTTATTTTTTTTGTTTGGATTTACTGCCAAGAGTTTGTTGTGAACTTTTGAAGATATGCAAACAGAAATGTCTCTCAGGTCTAAGGGACGGGATCCCGGACGCAATCCGAACGGTAACGGAAAGAAGCAGGCTCCGCCACAACAAACTTAATTAACTTTTGAATTGTTTATGGAGGTTTTGGATAAAAAATTTGCTGAACTACAACAATTATTTAAAGAAGATATAAAGGCTTTTCAAAAGTACATGGTTAAGACGGATTTAGTAATTAAACAGCAACAAGCTCTTATTGCGTCTCTGCAAGAAGATGCTCGGAAGCGAGATTTGACTATTGAAAAACTGCAACAGGATTTAATTTCGACCATTAAGCTGATGGAAGCCCTTAAAGCCAAGAGTGACGATTTTGAGAATCGGTCCAGAAGACAGAACTTACGTATACTTGGTCTTGCAGACGGCATAGAAAAAGATGACCCTTCGAAATATTTTGCTCAACTTTTAAAAGAAGCGTTTCCGATGATTTTCCCGAATAACCACCCTTTATTGGATTGGGCACATAGAATTCGGCGTCGATATCCGAGTGTTACAGACAAACCTTCAGTGGTAATTGTCCGGTTCCATTATGTACATGACAAAGAACAACTTATAAGAGCAGCTCGTCGAGCAGGAATGATTAAGTTCAAAGAATTTTGCTTCCGCCTGGTAGAAGACTTTAGTCCTGACCTTTTAAAAAGAAGGCTTCTTTTTAAACCGTTGATGGCTGAATGTTATGAGAAAAATCTGAAACCTGCGCTTCTATACCCTGCGAAGCTTCGAATTTCTCCGTCGAATGCTCCACGACAAGTTTTCACTTCAACTTCAGAAGTGAGAAAATATCTGGAGGAGAACTTCCCTACTGCTACAGACACCGGTCTCTAATAAATGAACGATTCTGATCGTGTAAGATGGTTCTCGATCTCTTAAACCAGAATTAAAATCTGGTTATTGGTGTAGGTTCATCCTATACTTTATACTTTAGTTAAAGTGTGTTTTCGTCATATTAATTGTTTTGCCTTATATACTTTAATCATTTAACTACATACTTATCCATTAACTTTGTTCCTTCGAAGGTATATTTTTAATTCTTTGAAGGTGAATTTTTCTTTGATTAAGATGGTGGTTTTTTGAAAAAGATTTTTGGTTTTGCTTAAGATGGCATTATGTTTTTATTTTTTTTGCCTTTTTCCTACAATCCATTGCTTATCATAGCTTAAATATTTTTTGTTTTGTCTGGGCTAGAGCCCGATTTATAATTTTTTTAGTGATTATATTTTTATTCTTTTTATAACTAACTATACTTAGAAATATGGTTTTTATTATAGCGATTTTAATTTTTAAAGTTGGGGTGATTCTTTTATATATATCCTTTATATATGGAGTGTTCTTCAGCTAACATGGGGGTAGGATTAGTCTTATTTTTTCCCTTAAGTCATATTTTGGCTTTTTCTCTTTTTCTTGGGGGGTGGGGGGATGGTCTGTTTTCTAATTCTATTTTTTTTGTACCAGTTTGTGTTAGTTTTTTAATTTGGGCTGTTTTTGAACTTCAAATATGTCTGTGTTGTCGTCACTTCTGGGTCTTCTCTTTACTTTTGTTCCTCTTCCGGGTGCATGAGTTTATAAGTTGGTTAACCCTTTCTATACCAAAGGGTTGATTTTAGAATTATGGCTCAGACCATTAATTTTGTGTCTTGGAATACTAATGGTTTAAATCATCCAATTAAACGAAAGAAGATTTTCAAAGTATTCCAAAGACTTTATGCTCATATCATTTTTGTACAAGAAACTCATGTGAGGAAGGAGGACAAATTTTGTTTTTTTAGATTTTGGCGGGGTCAACAGTATCACACAAATTCGAATGCTAAAGTAAAAGGAGTTTCAATTTTTATTGACTCCTCTATTTCATTTGTTCAACATGATATTTTTTCGGATCCGAATGGCAGATTTTTGTTAATTACGGGTTTACTTTATAATAAAAAGGTTGCTTTGGTTAATGTTTATGCTCCAAATGTGGATTGTCCTGACTTTTTTAAGTCTTTATTTACCTCTTTACCCAATCTAAACGAATATAAGTTAATAATGGGTGGTGACTTTAATTGTTGTTTAAATCCTCTGATGGATAAATCTTTATCTATTCAGACTTTACCTAATAAGTCGGCCACTTGTATTAACTCTTTTTTGACTGACAATGGAGTTTTTGATATTTGGAGATTCCAGCATCCTAATGACAAAGAGTTTTCTTTTTTCTCACATGTTTATCACTCTTATTCGAGAATTGATTATTTTTTGTAGACTCTTGTTTTATTCCATTGGTAATCGGTTGTAACTATGATATTATAGCTATCTCTGATCATGCTCCATTATTACTTTCTATGAAATTTACGGATACAGCTTCTAATGCTAGACAATGGCGATTTGACTCTACCTTGTTGCAAGACTCTGACTTTATAAAATTTATGGAGGAGCAGATCGACTTCTTCTTTTCAACTAATTCTACAGATGATATTTCCTGCGGAACACTTTGGGACACTTTTAAAGCGTATATACGTGGACAGATTATTTCTTATTCTGTTGGTTTGAGGAAACGTACTAAGATGGAAACTCGCTTATTGGTTGATAAAATTAAAGAGATTGATAAGAAATATTCGATTGCTCCTAGTAAGGAGCTTTACAAACAAAGGGTTGAACTTCAAATGGAACATAGTTTATTACTTACATCCTCGATTGACAATCAATTAATGAAATCTAAATCTGATTTTTACATTAATAGTGATAAATCTGGTAAACTGTTAGCTAGTCAATTGAAGAATGCTTTGGTTAAACGTCAAATCACTAAGATTGGTCAGCAGAATGGGAATCTGACAGTTAATCATGATGAGATAAATAAGGCATTTCAAGACTTCTATACCTCCCTGTATCAATCTGAATTTCCTCACGATCATAATACCATGTCTGATTTTCTTGGGAAATTAAATTTTCCAAGATTATCATCTGATGATCTTTTGATATTGGATACTCCTATTATGGATGTAGAAATTAAGGGGGCTATTTCCTCAATGAATTCTGGGAAAGCACCGGGTCCAGATGGTTATACAGTTGAATTTTTAAAAAGAATTTCCGCTACTCTTTCCCCTTGGTTAGGTAAGGTTTTTGAGGAAGCCATTAGATTGGGGAATTTGCCACAATCTTTTTATAGAGCTTCCATTTCTTTAATATTGAAGAAAGATAAAGACCCTACTAACTGTGCTTCTTATAGACCTATATCTTTATTGAATGTAGACTCCAAGATTTTTTCCAAGTTACTGGCATCTAGATTGGAGAAGGTATTACCCAAAATTATTTCAGATGATCAAACTGGTTTTATTAAAAATCGTTATTCTTTTTTTAACATTAGGAGATTGTTGAATATTGTTTATACTCCCTCACATGACACTTCGGAATGCGTGATTTCATTAGATGCGGAGAAAGCATTTGATAGAGTTGAATGGCCTTACTTATTTAATGTGTTGGAGAAGTTTAATTTTAGTCCGATATTTATATCATGGATTAAATTGATTTATCATACTCCAGTAGCCTCAGTGTTTACCAATAATCAAAGATCTCCCTTTTTTTGCTTATTTCGGGGCACTAGACAAGGATGTCCTCTTAGTCCATTACTATTTAACATTGCCTTAGAATCTTTGGCAATTGCCATCAGACAATCACAGGATATTTTGGGTCTTAATCGTGGGACAGATATTCATAAGTTATCTTTGTATGCAGATGATTTATTACTATTCATTTCTAACCCTGAGAAATCCATCCCAGCAGTTTTATCATTATTGGCTCAATTTAGTGAGTTTTCTGGGTATAAGTTAAATCTTAATAAAAGTGAATTGTTTCCTTTGAATAAACGGGTCCCAATTTATGGAAATTTACCTTTTAAATTAGTTAATGATTCTTTTACTTATTTAGGGATCAAAATCACAAAAAACCATAAAGATTTATTTAGATTTAATTTTTTACCCTTAATTGATCAGATTAAAGATTTGTTTACTAAGTGGTCACCTTTATCTTTATCCCTAATAGGTAGGATTAATGCTATTAAGATGGTTATTTTACCTAAGTTTTTATATATTTTTCAAGAGATACCAATTTTTATCCCGAAATCTTTTTTTACTAATGTTGACTCTAAAATTTCTTCATATATATGGCAGAATAAAAATCCCAGGTTAGGTAAAACATATTTACAGAAGACAAAAAAGGAAGGCAGGTTAGCATTACCTAATTTCAGATTTTACTATTGGGCAGTTAATATTAGATATTTGTTATGTTGGTTGAAAGATGGGGGTGGATCTTTTGGCCCTTGTTGGGTGAGTTTAGAAACTAAATCTGCATCAGCTTATGCTCTGGGTTCTATTTTAGGGACTTCTCTCCCTTTTGCTCTTTCTAAATTTTCGAAACGAATTGACAACCCGATAGTTAAACATACTTTGCGTATATGGTTTCAGTTTCGGAGATTTTTTGGGTTGACTCAATTCGTTTTAAATAGTCCTATTGTATCTAATTGTTTTTTTCACCCTTCCATTATAGATCAAGCTTATTCGGCTTGGAAAACTAAGGGATTACTAAGATTTTCTGATTTATTTTTAGATAATTGTTTCATGTCTTTTGAGCAATTATCCAACAAATATAACTTGCCTAGATTTCATTTTTTTAGATATTTACAGATTAGACATTTTTTAAGTTCTGTACTCTCTACGTTTCCAAATTTTGTGCCTTCAGATATTTTGGAGAGTTTATTTGAATTAGACCCTTTTCAAAAAGGGCTTATTTCAAAACTTTATAATATAATTATGAAGATACGTTCAGAGCCTCTTTATAAGACTAAAAAGGATTGGGAAAGAGAGCTTAGTCAGTATTTCTAGTGAGAATTGGGATAGAATTCTTCAATTAGTTAATACATCATCGTTATGTGCCAAACATTCACTAATACAATTTAAGGTCGTACATAGGGCCCATATGTCCAAGGATAAATTAGCTCATTTTTACTCTCATATTAGTCCTATTTGTGATAGATGTCATTCTGAAATTGCGTCTTTAACTCATATGTTTTGGTCTTGTTCATTTTTGGAGAAATATTGGAAAGATATTTTTGATATTATTTCTGCGGTTTTGAATATCGATTTACAACCTCATCCTATTACCGCAATTTTTGGTTTACCAATCTTAGACTCACTGCATTTATCTTCTTCTGCCCGTCGAATGATTGCATTTCTAACTCTGATGGCTGGAAGATCTATATTGTTGAATTGGAAAGAAATTAATCCTCCCACTGTATTTAATTGGTTCTCTCAAACTATGTTATGTTTAAATTTAGAAAAAATTAGAAGTGGTACCTTTGAGACTTCTATTAAATTTGAAAAGTTATGGAGACCATTTATTCAACATTTTCATATGACGTAATATGACCCTGTGCCAAGTTCATTTGATTTCCCAGCTTTTAGCTTATGGATTTTGAGAGGACCGGAAGTGACGGCATTGATGAATACTTATTTTTGTGAGATATTATAAACAGCCCCCTTTTTTTTCTCTTTTTTGCTTCTTTTTTCTTCTATATTAGTTATTAGTTATTAGATTAGATTAGCTAGTTTGGTATTATTTTTTTTGTATTTTTTCTTTCTTTTTTCTGTTTTCTTTATATCATATATTATGAAATATTTAGACTTACTATGTTCATACATATATTTTATGGCTTATGTTTTGGTAAACTCATTTATATTGTAACTATTATGTATGTTTTTTTTCATATGTAATGGAATTTATATGTTGGTAATTTCTTTATCAATATATCATTTGTATTCTGTCCATATTACTAATATTAATAAAAAGATTTAGAAAGAAAAAAGAAAAACAACAATGTTAATGTCCTGGAGTGGACAAGTCAGAGTGCAGACCTCAATCTGATTGAGAATTTGTGGCTGGATTTGAAAAGGGCTGTTTACTCATGATTCCCATGCAATCTGACAGAGTGTGAGCAGTTTTGTAAAGAAGTTTGGGGAAAAATTGCAGTATCCAGATGTGCAAAGCTGATACGGGCCTACCCAAAGAAATAGAAGGCTGTAATTGCTGCCAGTTGCATCTATTAATTACTAAAAAAGAGAGTGAATACATATGCAATCAATTATATTGTGTTTAATATTTGTAATTAATTTAAATCACTTTGTGGAGATTTGCTTTTACATTGACATGAAAGAGGCTTCTTTGTTGATCAGTGTCAAAAAGGTCAAATTAAATTCACTGTGATTCAATGTTGTTCAATGTTGTAAAACAATAAAACATGAAAGCTTCCAAGGCGGGTCAATACTTTCTATAAACACAGTATACCAGTTTTCTTGGATTATGTACGGTACATCTCACATCTCATACATTGTCTACAGATTTGTTCTGCAATTTGAGCTATTCCAGGGCCATACCAAATTTAGTTTATTTGACCAATCGTTCCCCTCTTGCTCGCATGTGTGAATTTAGGAACGCATTGGGCAATCCATGGTACCAATTTACCGGTGGCCACAGTGAGTTTATTGAGGTGAAGCCATATACCATCTTGCTGCTTAAAACCCAGCTTTTCTTATATTGCTACGTAAAGCTGAACCATCAACAAAGAAAATTAAATCAACATTAACAGTAGGAGTATCAGTAAGGTCCACATGGGGTTTTACTATTTCTAAAGTAACAGATGTGATGCACGGTGGAAACTCAAATCAAGTAGCACAGGAGGTGTAACTCATTGTGTTACCTGGAGAGATCGTTGGCAGCAGAACATTGCATTTGCTGGACTGGCTTGTGAAGGAAGTCATTGAAATAAAATTAGAGAAGAAGAATTTTAACAAAGATGAAACTCTCACTGCAAGTAAAAACTGGAAATCGATTGTAAACAAGGTGAGACAGTGGAAACTTGATTGGAAAACAGGAAGTATGGAAGACAGGGTATATACACCACTGAACTAGACATGTCTAGTCATCATCCCTAATGAAGATGGCAGAGTCTGTCACTGAAATCATTGGCTAAAATCAATATCTGTACTCGGCTCCTAGCTCAAGCAGAGTTTATTTGTCATATTTGCCAGGAAGGCACTAGATTGTTTTTCTAGAGTAACACTTTCACAGCTATGTGGATCATTGTCTTCCTCTGTGGGGAGAAGAGTGGCCGTATTAAGAGTTACACAGTGAGTAATTCCAACATTTAGGCTTATTAATAACTCAATTTCATGTCTTGTTTGCCTAGCAGAATTAAGGTGTTACATGTCATAGTGAGGCAAAATGTGCTGAACGACAAGGCAGAAGGGCTGCCGCTGCTGAAAGACAATCTGATAAACCCCTGGATATTGGGTATGAGCACTGAAATAAACAATTAGCCTTTATCTTTCCCCATGAGGCAGAGCGAAGTAGTTATGGTGCCCAACGGTGACTCTTTTGCTTGCATCTTCGAAAACAGTCCTTTTTCCATCTTTAATATCTCTATTTTTCCCTTTCAGGGTTCTCTTGAAGAACCTAAGCTGGAGTTACACGCTGACTACGGTTCTTTGCGGGAATCGACCCGCTCTCGGTATTCCATGCTATTCGGCATGCCAAAGTCTCGGCCTAAGATTTCAGCATGGTTTTAGAAGCTTAGGATCTCCAGTAAGTGGAGGCGGGTGAATCAAGGGTTGGTGTCAGCTGTGTGTCATTGGGGGAGTCGGAACATCTGCTGTGTGCCTGGGGACCCGGGATCCTTGTGATCAGCAGGCACAGAGCTTGAAAAAAGTGACATAATGGACTTTTAACATCATAATCCAGCGAGTTGTTTGTTATGTCTCTCCACTTGCTGGAAAAAGGAATAGAGTCACCCCCTTCTCCCTTATTGGGAGGGAGGGAGGGAGAGAGAGGGAGAGACAGGGCAGCATGTCGAATTATCGGGTGAACAATATAGTCTTTGGGGTAATTGCAAGTCTCTGTCTATGCTATTGCTTTGATTACACTTGAGTGCTGGTAGTGGGTACACTTTACTTTTGCCGGTGGGGGGGAGGGGGATTGTTGCTCGCTGCCACTTACCCATGGGAGCGGGGAGCTGGGGGCTGCTTTGGGGTTCTAATAGTTAACTGTCATTCATTCTTTAGGGTACTCCTCTGTTTTCGTAGATCGTTGCAAAGAAAAAGCATTTCAGGATGTATATTGTATCCATTTCTCTGACATTAAATGAATCCTTGAACTTTGATACTGAGTCAACATGATCTGAAGAAACCATTCATAGTAAACAAAAGGTGAAACTCTGTTCTATAGACTGGGAGGCCCAAAACTATGCAGGTTTCATTTCTTCTTTTATATGTTCAAATGCTTCCTCAGCTTCTGGAATATAATGGATCTGGTTGACAGAGAAGAGATACAGTATTTTCTGGAAGGGCCTAACAATAGCAGTATTGTGGCGACCCACTTCCTAGTGCACTCGAACTGGCTCACAAATAGGCAGTGCGCCGGCATAAAAGCCAGGTCCACAACAAAGGGAAAAAAGCCTGTGGGGGTTTGTGAGTACGTGTCCCTTGGAGCATCCGCGCCCGGGGAGGGCGGGATGAGGGAGGCTTTAAAGCAAGGCTGTGAAGTTCGAATAAAATCGTCTTTAATTGCAGTTTACTGACTCCGTGTCGTTATTTTAGCGCTGCGTGTAGCACACTGCTATAGTATAATCTAAAATTCACTGTCTTCAATATCCAGTCACTCACAGGAAATGCTTCATTTCCCTATGAGTAGTTGGTTGCAGGACTTTAAATATAACTTCAATCTGAATCTTAATCAATGACCTATACTGGAATAGGGTTTGTCCCAGATAAGTAACTTCTGGTTATACAAACTGTTGTTTCTGCTTTGATACTTATATGACCTTTCTTAGATAGTTTATGTAAAAAGTAGAGGGAGTCCTGCTCACGGGCTTCCTGGTTTGGGGGGGGTGGGGGTGGTTTGGCAGGAGCTCATACAGATTGTGCATTAGAGTAGGCCCCCTGGGGAAACTCCTTACCTTCTTCCATTTGCAATTTACATGACAAAACACTGATTGCATCAAAACTATTTGCCAAGGAATCTGAAACTCAAAATCAATATGTGAAAGGTCTCGGGAAACATCACTTATATTTTATAAAAGAAAGCTATTACATTCTATAAAAGAAAGCTATAAAAGAAAAGTCGTAAAGCAGCTTTTATAATTGTTCTCAAAAATGTTTGACCCTTCCCAGAGTTGTTCATTTCAAATTACCAATTTTATTATCTTCCAATGAGCAATTTCCCACAAATGATCACTCCTTCAGAACACCTTATATCCAGAACACAGATGCACAAATTTCTATGTCAACTCAGATTACACCTGACCAGTATGGAATTTGTTTCCCTAAAATAAATTCCATGAAATGAAGAAACACCAACCAAAAAAAAACAACAGACAAGATAAAACAAACAAAAAAATGTATGTACTGTTCTTCATTGCAAACAGTTTAAAAACTTAAAATACACAGTTAATTCCCATTAGGAAAAGCTTTCACACATTTTTTCAAAGGACACGGAAGACAGGATAAACTGCTGGGTGGGTGTCACACATAAAAAATATTGATGCAAACTCCTAAAGGCATAGTCTCATAAAACAATATTTCTTTCTCTCTCTCTCTCTCTCACTCACTCACTCACTCACTCACTCACTCACTCACACATTTTCTTACACTCAAATGAACTCAGTTGTGGCCACACTTCACATGCAAATCCATTCACACTTTAAACCATTTCATACAATCTCTTGTTCCTGAGGATTAAACTGTTACCACAATATTTAGTTACAATTTTATAATAATGAAGAAATACGTTACTTTAAGATTCTGAAACAAAGAAATGTAAGTTATTCACCATGCACAATACAACATTCAACGTTTAAAGTCCACATTAACCAAAAACCCAACATATTCAGATTCTTCTGTTACTACAATCTCTGATTTATTTGCTAGGACTTACATGAACCATTTGCTGTACAGTTCTGGGCACATTGCCACTGTTGAAGCAACAGATTTGAGAGCTGTATTGCCCCCGACAACAGCTTCCTTGATTGGGTGGAGGCACATTTCAGGGCTGTATTACTTCTCTTTTATAATCTCTCTGCTAGCTTCTCCCCTGACCTACATTTCCGCACATGATATCCCCTGTATTTTCTCAAAGGAAAACACCTTAGTTACCTCCAGAGTATTCCTAAAGTTAAAATCTTGATCCTGCAGCTCCTTCTTCCATGCTCTAACCATTTTCCTAAGTGCCTATGCCTCAGTATGTGTAGAGTCTCAGGATTCAAACAGTACCAACAGCTTTCTAGATTCACTGGTACTATGAGACACGTGATCTGAACCATTTATTTGTGGATTCTGGTTCTAAATTATCTCAGTCTAATATTAATCCATACACCCCTTGGTGCATCATCCATAAATGGGACACAACTGCAGCAGGAAGTTCTCCTTTCCATTGGGAACATTTATGTAACTTGTCTATTGGGTTACTGCTGTTATTAACCATAACAATCAGTATCACATTCTTTAATTCGTCATTTATTCCCCGAGCATGTCACTGTGCTTCTGACGAAGATGCAAGCACATTATAATCAATCTCCTTTCCTCATTATCACCTAGAATGCGTATTGCTCTCTGGTAACTAATTACTTGGAACAACTGTCTGGAAACATATGTCTCAATATCCTGAACAATACCCCTCAGCTGCTGTATCTGAATGGGTAGTGTATGTTATGTTTCAGTTTGATTTCCTGCCCCAGCTCCTCCTTCGCTGATAGTAACTAGCTGGTGGATCTTCATCATAACTATATCTAGTCTCCTTATCTGCTACATCATTTCAATCCATATTTCCAGATTAATCTTCTTCCCCTCTTTCTGGTCCAAAAACAAATATTATTCCTCTCTGTGCTGCAAATTGGCTCTGCATCTTTTCTGTCTGCTTTCAGCTCTCAGTATATTTCTGGTGTATTTTTTCTTTCTTTTCTTTTTCAATCTTTTTATTAATATCAAAATAGTGGATATAACATAATCTTGCTACACAATTACTGGGATTACATAGTTAATGGTTAACATATATAAATATATATTCAGTTAATAGAAAGGTAATAAACCTCCCAAAACTGTTCAAGTACAAATATAGTATACATAGAAGGTTTAACACATCCAAAAAGAAAAAAAAAGAAAGAAAATATATCCCTCCCCCCAAAAAAACTGATCTAAACAATACTAACCAAAAACTAAGGAAAAGAAAAGAACACGGGCTGTTTGTAACATCAAAAAAGAAAGAACCATTAGTGTCATTAACTCCAAACCTCCCTGTATATATTAAAACAAGCGAATAGGTTTGGAAAATGGTCAAATCACATCATATGAAAATGTTGAATAAAAGGCCTCCAAGTCTTTTCAAATTTAGTGGATGGATCATATATAACACTTAAGATTTTTTCTAAGTTTAAACATAACATAGTTAGAGAGAACCAGTGAAATGTGGTGGGAGGATTAATCTCTTTCCAATTCAGCAAAATAGATCTTTTAGACATTAATATAAGAAATGCAACCATCCGACGCGCTGAAGAGGTTAAGTGATGTGGTTCGATCATAGGTAAACCAAAAATTGCAGTGATAGGATGAGGTTGTAAATCAATATTCAATACAGTTGAAATAATATCAAAGATATCTTCCCAAAAAGAGGAACATTGCCAAAACATATGTGTTAAAGAGGCTGTCTCAGAATGACATCTATCACACACTGGACTTATATAAGAATAATAACAAGCTAATTTATCCTTAGACATATGGGCCCTATACACTACTTTAAACTGTATCAACAAATGTTTAGCACATATAGAGGATGAGTTAACTAATTGAGGAATTTTTTTCCCATTTTTCGATAGGTAAATTAAGCTTAAGTTCCCTTTCCTAATCATTTTTAATTTTAGTAGATGCATCTGAACAAATTTTCATA
Source organism: Hypanus sabinus (assembly GCF_030144855.1). Taxonomy (NCBI): domain Eukaryota; kingdom Metazoa; phylum Chordata; class Chondrichthyes; order Myliobatiformes; family Dasyatidae; genus Hypanus; species Hypanus sabinus. The sequence goes on along the minus strand of NC_082710.1, from coordinate 115,997,471 downwards.
ATTATATTGTAGATACTTGCTATTGCACCTTTCTGAAAACGATTTAAATCTAATTTTTTTTCCAAACTATCTATAGAATACAGATTCAGTAAAGTAGGAAGGATGGTATTTAAAAAGTTTCTAACCTGTAAATATCTAAAGAAATGGGATCCAGGTAAATTATATCTGTTAGATAATTGTTCAAAGGACATGAAACAAATATCCAAAAATAAATCACAAAATGGTAATATACCTTTAGTTTTCCAAGTCAGATAGGCTTGGTCCATAATAGAGGGATAGAAAAAAAAAATTAGATATAATAGGACTTGTTAAATAAATTGATTCAACCCAAAAAATTTCTGAAATTGAAACCATATTCATAAAGTGTATTTACCTATTGGATTATCCAATTGTACATACAATTTAGAAAGAGCAAAGGGAAGTGAAGTCCCTAAAATAGAACCCAATGAAAACCCTTGTACAGATTTACATTCGAGATTTACCCAATGAGGACTTGAAGTTATATCCAAGTCCCATAGCCAAAATTTCAAATAGTGGATATTAATTGCCCAATAATAAAATCTAAAATTCAGTAGTGCCAGACCACCCTCTTATTTAGATTTCTGTAAATATCTTTTACCTAGCCTAGGATTTTTATTCTGCCATATATATGAAGAAATTTTAGGATCAACACTATCAAAAAAAGATTTTGGAATAAAAATTTGTACGGCTTGAAATAAATATAAAAATTTAGGTAATATAATCATCTTGATAGCATTGACCTGAACTATCTATGACAAAGACATTGGTGGCCAATAGGTAAATAAATCTTTAATCTGATCAATTAAAGGTAAAAAATTAGCCTTAAATAAATCCTTTTTTTTGTAATTTTAACCCCTAAATATATAAAATAGTCGTTAACCAATCTAAAAAGGTAAACGTCCATACATTGGAACCTGCATATTGAGAGGAAACAATTCACTCTTATTAAGGTTCTGTTTGTAACCTGTAAAATTACTAAACTGAGCCAACAAAGATAAAACTGCAGGAATGGATTCCTCAGGATTAAAAATATACAATAATAAATCATCTGCATATAATGATAGTTTATGTATCTCATTCCCGCGAGTAATGCCAAAAATATTAGGTGATTCTCGAATAGCATTTGCTAAAGGTTCCAGAGAAATATCAAATAGTAATGGACTAAGAGGACAACCTTGCCTGGTGCCCCAAAATAAGCAAAAAAAGGGAGATCTTTGATTATTAGTTTTAACCGAAGCTACTGGGGTATGATATATCAATTTAATCCAAGATATAAATGTCAAACTAAAATTAAATTTCTGAAGCACAGTAAATAAATATGGCCATTCAACTCTATCAAATGCTTTCTCAGTGTCAAATGCAATAACACATTCTGGAGAACTACGTAAAGGAGTGTAAACAATATTCATTAATCTCCTAATATTAAAAGAAGAGTAACGGTTTTTAATAAATCCAGTTTGGTCCACAGATATAACTTGAGGTAACACCCTCTCCAACCTAGTCACCAATATCTTGGAAAAAATCTTAGAATCTACATTCAACAATATGATGCACAATCAATAGGATCTTTATTCTTTTTTAAAATTAAAGAAATATAAGCCCTGTAAAATGATTGTGTTAGATTACCTAATCTAATTGCTTCTTTAAAAACTCTACCTAACCAAGGAGAGAGAATAGAAGAAAAGCATTTAAAGAATTCTACTGTACAACCATCTGGACCTGGTGCTTTACCAGAATTAATTGGGAAAAAAAACACCTTTTATTTCTTCATCTGTAATGGGTGTTTCTAATATTAAACTTTATTCCGGTGATAGTTTCAGAAAATTCAATTTCCTTAAAAAGTCATACATAAAATTAGGACCATTGGGAAATTCAGAGTTACATAAAGAGGTATAAAACTCTTGAAAAGATTTGTTTATTTCATCATGATTAACTGTCAAATTATCATTTTGTTGACGAATCCTAATAATTTGGCATTTAACTGAGGCAGTTTTCAATTGATTAGTTAATAATTTACCCAATTTATCACTATGTATTAAAAATTCACTTCTGGTTTTCATTAACTGATTTTCAATCGAGGATGTAAGTAATAAAATTATGTTCCATTTGAAGCTCGACTCTTTGTTTATAAAGCTCCTTACTAGGAGTGATGGAATATTTCTTATCAATTTTTTTGTTCTATCAACCACTAATAACATTTCATTCTTAATACGTTTCCTCATACCAACAGAATAGGAAATAATCTGACCACAGATATATGCCTTAAAAGTGTCCCAAAGTGCCCCATTGGAGATTTCTTCCGTAAAATTAGTTGAAAAAAGAAATCCATCTGTTCCTTCAATAAACTTAACAAAATCCGAGTCTTGAAGCAGATTGGAATTAGATTGCCGTTGACTAATACTAGGAGCTGTATCCATTAATTTGATAGAAAGTTTCATTGGAGCATGATCAGAAATGGCTCTAATGTCATAGTTACAGTCAATTGCAGATGTGATGAGACGAGAGTCAATAAAAAAATCAATTCTTCAGTAAGAATGATAAACATGTGAAAAGAATGAAAATACTTCATCCTTGGGGTGTAGAAATCTCCAAATATCCAAAATTCCAGGATCATTCATGAAGGAATTGATAAGAGTAGCTGACTTGTTTGGTAAGGCTTGAGTAGATATGAATCTATCCATCGAGGGATTTAAACAGCAATTAAAATCATCACCCATTATCAGCATATATTCATTTAGATTAGGGAAAGCAGTAAATAAATTCTTAAAAAATTTGGGATAATCCACATTTGGAATGTAAACGCTAGCCATAACACTTTTTTATTAAAAAGTAACCCAGTAATAAACAGAAATCTGCCATTCAGATCTGAAGCAGTATCATGATGAACAAATGTAATTGAGGAATCTATAAAAATTGAAACTCCTCTCACTTTAGCATGCAAATTCGAATGAAACTGTTTATACTTCCAAAACCTGAAAAAATGCTGATTATCCTCTTTCCTCACATGAGTTTCTTATACAAAAATAATATGAGCATTCAGTCTTCAGAATACTTTAAAAGTCTTCTTCTGTTTAATCGGATGGTTTAAACCATTTGCATTCCAAGAGACAAAATTAATAATCTGCGCCATAATTTCATAGAATCAACCCTTTGGTATGTAAAGAGTTAACCATAATGTGAACTCATGAACCCAGAAGAGGAACAAAAGCTCAGGGAGGACCAGAGGTGACGAAAGTGCAGACATCTTTGTAGTTTTAAATCAGCCCAAATGAGAAAACTAAAAATAATATGGGACCCTACCCTCCACCCACAAAGATCTAAGATTAAGCCTAAAGGAGGCCAGAAAGAGAAATAATACTAAATCTATCCTTGTTCCTCCAGAAGGCAACTCCAAAAGTATATGTTAAAACAAGACCACCCAAAATCCAAAAAAAAGTTAAAGATTGTACTATAACAATCTTCGTAAAGTGGTTTCTAAAAAAGGGAAAAAAGCATATTATTAATTGGGGGAAAAAACCATAGGCAATAAAAGATAACACTTCAAAAAAACAAAAAGGCATTATGGGAAGAAGAATGCAAAAAGAAAAAGAAATGACAAAGTGAAAGAACAAGAGGAAATATAAGATAAGAAAAAACAAACCGCCATCTTGAATATATGAAACAAAAAAAGAAACGGGATATTCCTCCAAAATAATAAAAATCCACCATCAAATCATTAATACAAATGCCAAAAATCAAGTAATTAAGAAAAAAAATTAGCAAAATTAAAAGGAAAAAAAAGATGAGTACATCAACCAAAAAAAACTATAGATAAAATGGAAAGTATAACTACACTAGTAACCAAAAACAAAAATCTTAAACTTATAAAGATCGAACTTCATAGGAAAATTGTAGGCTTTAAAAAGAAAGGCATATAAGTACAGAGCCAGGACTACAAAAACCATAGATTAATCAAAGCTGAGTATCCGAAGCAGATGGACAGTGTTCATCCAAGAAACTTCGAGCTGCACTTGTAGAAAGGAAGATATGGCATTGTCCTTCTGAAGGGGAAATTCTGAGGCACGTAGGGTACAATAATGCTGGTTTGAGACCCTTTTCATTGCATTGTGACATCAGAAATTTAAAACCCAACCGCGCTTTCATTACTTCTGGACTATAATCCTCCACGAGACGGAATTGATAATTTTGAAATTTAATCATACCATGCTGATGAGCAATGCAGATAAGATGTTCTTTAACATGCACATAATGAAACAGAACAACCACTCCTCGGGGTTTCGATCCGGTGACCAGTTTTCGGGGAAAGGAGCGGTGGGTACGGTTGAGTAATAAGTGGTCGTTTGGAAATTCAGAGGTAAACGCATCCTTTAAAAGTTGAGAAATGAATTTTAAAGGGTCCCCTTTCTTGACATCTTTGGAGAGACCAATTATATGTAGATTCTGTCTTCTGGATCAATTTTCAAGATCAATAATCTTGGATTTAAAACTCTCTAACTGTTTAACTGTTGAAGACAAAGGTTGTTTCAAGCAATCAATTTTCTGATCTCTCTTCCAAGCTTCGCCCTGTAGTTCTGTGATTTTGGATTGTTGTTGTTTAACTTCGTGACCAAGCGCATCGAAAGAATCCTGGAGTGCCTTAAAGTCTTCTTTAATATTTTGGTGCAGTCCAGTAGATTGTGCTTCTAAAAGATCCAACATTGTCTCATAAGTTAATTCAGTAGGCTTAGGTTCACCTCTTTTCTTCTTACTGTTACCGTCGGCATCTTCCTCATGTTTTTGGATCTAGCCCTTTAGATCTTGTACTCATTGTTCTAATTTCTGTGCCCATTTCTGCAAAAATTCACAATCAAAGCTCGAAAAAACTTCAGAAGGAAAAATCTTCTCGTGTAGCTAAAAATAGATTAAATAAGGGTGATCATGGGTTAAAAAAAAAACGGTAATGGAGAGAAGTCAAATCTAACCACACTCCATAAGCGCCTAGTGGAGAATCACCAGTTGGTGTATTTTTTTTCATGTGCCAATTTCTCTTTCAGGATCAGATAAAGATGCAAACTGCCTCGTGTTTTACTTTATCATTATTTTGTTCTATTTAGATTTGCCAATATTTTAACAACTTACCAGTTTTCACTACAGCATCCTGTAGGGTTTAAAAAATTTTAGTATGTAATTCTGGTGCCCAGTGTCCCTGACACAATTTTTTGTTATTGGATGGTTTTCTCATGTTAACTCAGAAATATTTCATGCATCCCTGACACTAGGTTGAGCTGTATAAGCATCCCCGATGCTAAAAAAATCCAATACTTTTGTGCATATTTCTTCCATGCATCCCAGATTCTAGGTCAACCTCTTTCAGAGTCAGAATCAGAATTATTATCAGCGGCATGTGTTATGAAACTGTTTAACATAGCAGCAGCAATTCAATGCAATATATATATAAGAAGAAAAAATAATAACAACAACAAATAGGTAGATCAAATACAGTGTACATATATGGAATAGATTTAAATCGTGCAAGAACAGAAATAATATATTTTAAAAAATGAGGTAGTGTTCACAGGCTCAATGTCCATTCAGGAATTGGATGGCAGAGGGGAAGAAGTTGTTCCTGAATCTCTGAGTGTGTGCCTTCAGGCTTCTGAACCTCCTACCCTGTGGTAACTGTGAGAAAAGGACAGGCCCGGGGTGCTACAGGTCCTTCATTATGGATGCTGTCTTTCTGAGGCACTGCGCTTTGAAGATGTCCTGGGTACTTTGTAGGCTAGTACCCAAGATGGAGCCGACTAAATTTACCACCCTCTGGAGATTCTTTCAGTCATGTGCACTACCACCCCTCCATACTGGACAGTGATGCAGCCTGTTGGAATGCTCTTCACAGTACATCCATAGATGTTTTTGAATGTTTTTGTTAACATACCAAATCACTTCAAACTCCTGATGAAGTATAGTTGCTGTCTTGCCTTCTTTATAACAGCATCAATATGTTCGGACTAGGTTAGGTTCTCAGAGATCTTGACACAGGAACTTGAAACTGCTCACTCCCTCCACTTCTGTTCCCTCTATGATGAATGGCATGTATTCCTTTGATGCACCATCAATAACTCACACTGAGACGTAAGGCGAGATATCGGCTTTTATTGTCTGGAAGAAGGAACCAGGAGTGAGTGTCCATCATACTATGACCTGGAGACTGAGGCCGAGCGTCAGGCCTCAGATCGCCTTTATACAGGGGCCTGTGGGAGGAGCCACAGGAGCAGTCAGCAGGGGGCATGTCCAGACAGGCACATAGTTCACCACATCCTTCATCTTACCCTTCCTGAAGTCCACAAACAGCTCTATTGTCTTAGTGACGTTGAGTGCAAGATTGTTGCTGTAATACTACTCCACTAGTTGGTATATCTCGCTCCTGTATGCCCTCTCCTTTCCATCTGAGATTCTACCAACAATGGTTATATTATCAGCATATTTATAGATGGCATCTGAGCTATGTCTAGCCACACAGTCATGGGTATAGACAGAACAGAGCAGTGGGCTAAGCACACACCCCTGAGTTGCACCAGAGTTGATTGTTGTTACTCAAAGTTTCTGTCATCATGCCACGCGTTGCAATCTTGAGAAGAGAAACTGATCCACTCAGGATCGTAGTATTGATCACAGCATATGTGGTGAAAGCGAGGCTTAAGTGAAGTTAGACTGCTAGGGGTAAAAAACTTAATTTTCCTTCAGCGGCCACTACTCCCAAGGAGTTTCTCATAGGCAATTCTGTCCTCAGAATATCCCGTGTCGTTGTTGCACCTAGACAAGCGAATCTCAGTGAGACGTCCAAATTCTGTTGTGTGCCATTCAACTAGGTCTTCTAATATACCGAAACAAATTATAAAAAATTCAGAGTGGGTCATTTATTATTTATTATTTATTATTTATTATTTATTATTGCATTTATTATTTTACTTACAAGGAGAGATATACTTCCAGTCAAGCTTTGGCTGGAGAAGGAGCTCTGATATCACATTTCAGCCAAAGCACTTTTATACTTTTTTTTACAAGAACATTGATTAGGCTGCTCCATTACATAACATTACATTCCTCTGTTATCTTCATCCTTATCTAGCTCTCACATTTGATATGTGGAAGCTCCATCCTGTTTACCCCTGTTGTCAAAACATCTCCTCCAGCCATAAAATAAGTTGTCTGTTATAAAACAACATAGTTTCCTCTCATATAACATATCACATTTGTAAGTTTATTATCGAAACCAGCAGAGCACCTTGGGATTTCTTAGACCCCATTTTGTCGCATTTTATTTTACAAAAGTTACAACTTCATAAACACTTCTGGTTTGCAGATATATTGCTACACCCAGATGGTAACTATAAGGGAGCAAGGAGTACATTATATTTCCAGGTTTCTCAAACAAAATCATACTCTGTCCATACCAGTTTTGTTTAAATACAACACAAGTCAAAAGCTTGCAAATATAAGGAGGAGATTTTGTCACCCTCTGGTACGTGAAAAGCAGGCATGGAGGGTTCACTGCAGTGCATTGCACGTTACATTATTGATCCAAAAACAGTCACCACTGCTGGAGATACAAAATACTGACTGAAGGCCAGGAGCAAGTAAAGCAGGACAACAAGGAACAAATCATAGATAGAGAATATATAGTTAATACAGCTCAAAGTAAATTTATTATCAAAGCACGCATATGTCATCATATGCTACCTTGAGATTTATTTTCTTGCAGGTATTCACAGTAAAACCGAATAGAATTAATCAAGTCCTACATACAATCAAAGAGCCAAGGTAAAAAAATAACAAATTGTGCAAATACAAAAGAAAGTGCAGCATCCATGCCCCATTTACCCTCGTTCGCCTAGGGTGAACCGCTGTTGGCCCTCCAATAGAGCAATCTGTCAGTGTAAATACAGTATAATGCCCCCCCCCCCAGTACACACTTGCAACACAAACATCAGACAATGCACCAAAGGCGAGTAAATAATTGCAACTTTATAGTTACTTCTTAGTGATGGGTTAGTAGAAACAGATAACCTAAAGGTGCCAAATCAGTAAGTTTATCAGTTTGTGCACATAGTATTTTAATACGTTGGAGCTCATTCCTCCAGTTCCATCTATAATGACCTTCCGAGCCTTTGGCCACCGTCCGAACCACCAACATCCAGTATCCGCCGCCCGGGAACCCAGTCCGCTCCTCACACATCTGTCCTCCTCGCTCGCCTCCCGAAAAAGACTGCGAACTCCCACTCAGCTCACAGATACAAGATAGCATAACAATACTACATTGGTTATTTCCCCCCTTATCTACAGCTATAACCCAGACATTCCAGATACAGAAACCCATTACTGCATCAAATAACATTACAGAGAAGCCTTTTTGTTAGCTTGAACAGTTAACACCACAGCTACTGGTACTGGGAGCCCTACAAAAGATGATAACAATAATAATAAGTAATATTGAGAATGAGTTGTAAAGTCCTTAGTATAGTATATATATAGTAACAATTAATAACGAAACAATCTTTGATCAACTTCCAAGCAGTAATCTATTTTGAATTTACAAATACATGGTATTGCCTACTGAAGGAGCAGCCTGCAGTTTCACAGCAGGAAGCCACCCAATATAAGTAACTTGGAAATGCACAAGGCAATTATTTTTCCTCTACACAGGTACATGCATGCAAATTGATAAATTTGATAAATATTGGAAAAGAGCAAATGAGAGATTCTGGCATAGATTGGTCAGTTGTACAAATACCACCTAAAAGGCAACAACAATAAAAGAATGTTGAAAATCTAAACTATAACTGTACTGATGCAAGACAAATGTGGAATAGTGAACTTCGACTAGAATAGTCATCAATACTGTGAAACAATGAAGTTAAGTATAGAGCATTGGAGTCTTCAGCTGTGTTTCCCCTAAGCTGTGCGCATGTGCGTGCACACACACATTTTTCAACAAAGGAAATTAATGTGCGCATAAAAGGTTAGTTACCTAAAATAATGTAGTAAGTAATAATTATACTTATTGAAAATAATCTTTTAGCTAAATGTTTCTGTTAACTAGTTAGTTGGTTTATCAAATACCACAATGCACGTCACTAATTTATGTCACCTCACCTTTCCTGTTCCAGTTTGTACATCTGCATCACGGCAGCAGCCATCTTTGGCGGACAGTGTTCATACCATAAACTTCACATTTGACGATGAAGAAGTTAATGCCATATGTCTAAAATATCATGATTTTCTAGCTGAAAATACTGTAATAGACAGTTTAATGATTTCAAATTTAACGTGCAAGAAAAAATAAAATCCATACTGATTTTAAACTTTGCTCAAATGATGGCATCTGTACTTCAAAATGAACTGTTTTGTGACCCTGCACAGTAGATGGACATTGGGGGAACCTTTCTTGCGTTTAGTGTGGACTGTGCGCAAGGTTTTGGCCCAATGAATCAACTCAAAAACAAGCTGAGAAACCATTTAGGTGAATGCCATTTGGATATGTTAATGTGAATCAAAAGCTATCAATTGGATGGAAGTTCTATTAGTCTAGATAGAGTTTACAAAGAATGGGTAAATGCCAAAGACAGGACAGAAAAAAACTGAGGGACTTAAATATATATGTTATTTTGTTGTTATTCTGCGCAGTTTTATGTCAAATATTTTGTAAACCTACATAAACTGTGCCATGTGTGCATTCAGTGCGCACACACTTTTGTCAAAGGAAAAAAATTTGCACAACATAAGATTTTTGCAGACTTTAACTACTAAAAATTAGAGGGAACATTGGTCATCAAGCCTACTTTCTTTTAAAATATTGCTGAGACAAACAGCAACACAGTGCTCTCTGGGTGGAAGATTTTAATGATAGATTGACTACAGCAGCATTGACTGAGCTAGACATCTAGGGTATATACTGATTGTAGTAGGTGATTAGTTAATCAGCACAAAGGATGGAGAAAACAAAATTCTGGAAAACACGAGTTGATCAGATAGCATCAATGGAAAGAGAATAAGAATCAGATTTATTATTATTATCTAATATGATGTGAGATTTGTTGGTTTGTGGTTGCAGGACAGGGCAATCAGTAAATGTTTCAGATACTAGGCCACTTATCAGAATTGGGAAAGACAGAAATTAAGTTGGTATTGGAGGGCACTGGCTAGGACATGGAGAAACTCTCTGATTTTGTGAAATAATGCAACCATTAAGAAGTTAAGCTGCTTTGTATAATGTGTTGCTGATGTTGCATTGTCTGGTCTACTAGGGCATGCCTTGCAGGCCGGAATACACAAATGAAAGAAAAAGGAAGAGGTGGATACTAGACAAAAGTGGTCAGCCTTTTTTAATTATTTATTTACTTGGATACAACATGGAATAGGTCCTTCTGCCACTTTGAGCTACATTGCCCAGTAATCCCCCGATTGAACCCTAGCTTAACCACCCAAATATTTACAATGACCAAATAACCTACCAACCGATACGTCTTTGGATTGTATGAGGAAAGTGGAGCATCCAAAGGAAACTCATGTGGTCTCAGCCGTAGTAATTGAACTCAGGTCACTAGTACTGTAAATCGTTGTGCTAGCCACTACATAACTACACTGCCCCTTGACTTAAATTGTAAAACAAACTTATCTGCAAACTTCAACACTGAGACCTGCCCAGAAAAATACTCAGATCAAAAATGAGATGTTCATCTTACAAATGGAGTCATTTCTCTGAAGTGCTAAAAGGAGAGGGGAGTAGGTAGCTGGTGACAGAATCTTGTTGGAGGCGGCAGAAATGGCAAGCAGTAACTGTAGAATGTAGTTGGAGTGGAAAATACGATATCTGGATGAGAATTGGAGATGCTATGATATACAGGTCTATAGACAGAAAGCTAGGAAGTAGGAATAAAGTAAATACTTCATTTTTGTCTGCTTTTAACATTGAAGTAAATAACTTCCTGTAAATTACGAAGATTTTATTAATACTGAAAAGAAACAATATAAACAAACATCCACTGTCTCTTAGGTAGAAAAATACAAGGACTTTCAATCCTTGCACAAAAAACAGTTCCTTATGTCAGTCCTAAATGAGTGACTTATTAATTTGGCATCATGCCCTCTGGTTCTACAATCTTTAGTTAGAGGAAAACACCGCATCATTCTTCCTGCCTGTCCTCCTCAGAATCATCTGCATCTGAGTGATTACCTTTCATTCTTCCAAATAGCTAGAGGAAGCACTTACTCAATTTGCTTTCATAGAACAATTTCCTTTTCCCCTGAATCAATCTCGTAATCTACACTTCACCAAATCCATCATTCTATAGGAACAGAGATAAAAACTCCACACAGTATTGGAAATGAGGTCTGATAGAAATTGTGTGCAGTTGCAACAATTTTTTTTTACTTCTCCACTCTAACCCTTTTGCAATAATGGCAAGTAATGTTTTTGTAACTACCTGTTTCTGTATGGTGCCCTTCTAGGACTTTTACAACAGAAGCACTGCAAAACATATGGCATCAAACACAAACCATCCTATTATAAACAATGTTTATGCATAACATTTCATGAATTTCACTGAAAACTTTGAACCAGAATAAGCCTAATTGCCTGAATATTGATTTCCATTAACTAAGAAAGTGGGGCATATCTTGTAGTATTCTATCAGCAATTATTCCCATACCTGCCTGCATTTTAAGTTTTTCTTTGTGGAAGATAAGCAAGTCAAACAGATTGCTCTTCTGTTGATAGAGCCTTGGCCTGCACTATGATGTGGATCCCTCTATGAAGAAATGCAGCCCTGCTGAATCTCCCAGCCCGTGTGTCAGTGAACTGACATCCGATTCAATGCACTTAGACCACCTTCATTCTTTATAGCCTTGGGAGTCCTGAGGTGTGACTGGTGCCTGCTAAAGTAAAAGCATCACTGACTTTGTCATACCACTGCACCATACCCATATGTCAGCATTGCAACAAACACAATTTTACCTCAGTGAATTTCCAGAGAATGCTTGAGGAGGTTGTTGTGTCATTGCTGCTCTCTCTTCAAATATCTAGATTAGAATCTTTCTTTTCTTTAATTATTGACCTGGTGAAAACCCAAGAAAAATAATGATCAGAAACTACTCCAATTGGCAGCATGTGACTGTGGTATCCTGCAGGGAATGGCTTCCACCATTCAGGGAAGAAAAACACATTTCCATGTTTATTGGTTGTGCAAAGTAAACAATATTGATGAGGCAGCTTATTCAAAGACATGTTGGCTAAGACAGTGTTGGATTTTGCCAATGATTCCATATGCAAGATCCAGCGCTCCCATATAAAATCAAACTGTCTCAACTAAGTTCTTTCAACAACTATTTAAGCAGAAACATTGGAAAATCTTTGTGAAATAATTCTATTTGGTTCTAATTATTTGCAAAGCTTATTTTTTTTTTACTTTTTAATTTTTCTTAATGAGAACTGGAACATGTAATAGCTTCTACCAATTCCAGAATATCAAGGACATTCTGAAGCAAAAAGGAGCTGACAGCTTTAGCAGATAGAAAAGCTGAGAGTCTAACCACCATAACTGGTAAGAAATTAAAGTGTTAGGCTTACAATCCAATGAACAAACACTCAGATGGATTCAAGATCCAATTCTGAGTCATAGAGCCAGATTAGCACTGATTGGCTCTGTGGATCAGAAGGGAATGGAGTGCAGTAGTGACAGGGGATTCTATAGTCAGAGGAGCAGACAAAAGATTCTGTGGACGTGAAAAGGAAACTAGGATGATATTTTGCCTCCCAGGTTCCAGGGTCAGAGATGTCTTATATCAGCTCCACAGCATTTTAAAGGGGGAGGTTGAGCAGCCAGAACAACATGCTGTAGGTAGGAAAAGGAAGGAGGTCCTGAACATTCAAGATAGGGAATTAGGTAGAAAGCTGGAAAACAGGACCTCCAAGGTAGTGATCTCTGGATTTCTGGCTATACTACACACTAGAGGGGGTAAGAATAGGATGATTGGGCAGATGAATGTGTGGCTGAGGAATTGGTTCATGGGGCAGGGTTTCAGATTACTGGATGATTGGGATTTCGTCAGGGGAAGGTATGATAGGCACAAAAAGAACAAGTTACATCTAAACCCAAGGAGGACAGATATCCTAGTGGGCAGGTTTGCTGGAGCTGTTGGGGAGGGTTTATACTAACTTGGCAGGGGGAAGGAAACCAAAGTGATTGAGCTGAGGATGGGAAATTTGGTATACAAGTAGATGCAGAGGCTAGTGAGACTGTTAGGAAGGATAGGCAGATGATAGGGCAAAATTGCAGTCAGCGGACTGAGTTGAAGTGTATTGTGGGGGAAAATTGAAAAGGGTGATGAATACAGGACTGAAGGTGTTACATTTTGAATGCATGCATTATTGCATTATGCAGAATAAGGTAGATGATCTTGTAGCGCACAGAGATTGGGAGGTATGATGTTGTGGGCATCTCTGGCTAAAGAACATCATAGTTTGGAGATAAACATTCAACAAGACACCTTGTATCGAAAGGACAGGCAAGTAGACAAGAGGGGATGGACTGCTTTTGTTGTTAAAAAACATGAAATCAAAATCCTTAGAAAAAGGTAACATAGTAGCAGAAGATATAGAATCTTTGAGGGTAGAGTTAAGAAATTGAAAGGGTAAAAAGACCCTGATGGCAGTTATATACAGGCCTCCAAACAATAGCCAGGATGTGGGATACAAATTATAATGGAAGATAGAAAAGCATGTAAAAAGGCTAATGTTATGATTTCAACATGCAGATAGGTTGGGAAAATCAGGTTTGTGCTGAAACCCAGGAGAGGGAATTTGCAGAATGCCTGTGAATTGCCTTTTTTACGGCAGCTTGTGGTTGAGCCCACTAGGGGAGTGGTAATTCCAGATTGGGTGTTGTGTTTTGGTGTTGGGTGTTCTGAATTGCTTAGGGAGCTTAGCATAAAAAACCCTTTGTATATTTAATATTTCAGTTGTATTTGAGTACTATTGTAAATATATTGCTTGATTGAGCAGACTTTGTGTTTTATATAATGCATTGTGAGTTGATTGGAATATGTATACTGAATGGATTAAGAAGTATTTTAAAGCAAATGAAGTAGCCAATAAGAAAAAAATACCAGTTTTGCTGAGTCTATTGGAATTAAAGGCATACAGTTTGCTTAGGCTTTTGACTGCTAAATGAACTTTGCTGCTTTGTGAAAATAATGCAGGAAGATATAGAATTGAAACTTGTTGATTGCAGAAGGATTCATAAGTGGGATCAAAAGGAAGGGGATTCCATTTCAGTGTACATGGCTAAATTTTAGAGATTGTCTGAACATTGTCAGTTCGGTAATGGGCCTAATGATACACCAAGAGATTGGTCAGTTTGTGAAATCTTATAAGAATGATTTCAAAAACACCACCTGACTGAAGCATAGTCTAGAATTTAAAGAGCAGTTGAAATAGCTGTATCAATAGAAACAGCAGGCAGTAAATAAGTTGCAGTCAGGAATGAAAGTGAGTGTTAACAAAACTACAATGTTTAAACAGAAACCAGCTTAGCTGAACTAATTGTGTTACCATTGTGACAGGGGCTTATATATACCAGCCCAATGCAGATTGAAAGGTGAAACTTGCAGAAAATGCAACAAAGTTGGAAACATTCAAAGAGTATGTCAGGAAGACAAAAAGAAACGGGCTGCACAGGGAAGAGAAGAAGTTAAAAGTCTAGTTGCAGTTTCAAAATGAGCATGAGTCTGCATGCTGTTGATGAAAAACCTGATAATGATGAGAGCGACACAGGACTGCGTACCCTTGAGATTTACAATGTGAATACTAAAAATAGACAATCAACGTGGCTTACACCAGAAGGGAAAGGCAAATTTATTAAAATGGAATGGGTCACTGGCTTGGCTGTCTCAGTCATTCCACAAAATGAGTTTGAATGGCATTTCAAAGACACTAAACTGAAGCCTGCAGATATCCACCTAAGAGCTTCTAGTGGAGAAAAGATAACTCCTGCGAGAATGATTTTCGTAACAGTGAAATACATCAACCAACAAACCACATTGGGCTTCAATATATTAAAATCAGGAGGGCCAGCATTGTGGGGCCATGACCGGCCAAGACAATTGCAACTGCAACCATTTGCATGCCTCAGCCCTTGCAACAGAATAAACTGAAAGTGAGTTAATATAGGTACTGGATTACCTAGGTCAGGGGTCGGCAACCCGCAGCTCCAGAGCCACATGCGGCTCTTTCATCTCTGTGATGCGGCTCCCCATGGTTTGTTAGTTTTTGAAATGTTATTCGAAATTTGAAGATTATGGTGATCTTGTACAATCTAAAAACGTTGTGGAGACCCCATTTCCTGGCACATCCGAACCAGCTCACAATTAGCCACCGTTCCGGCTAAGGGAGATAGCCTACGGGGGTTTGTGAGTACGTGTCTTTTGGAGCATCCGCACCCACGGGGACGGGTTGAGGAAGGCTTTAAAGCAAGGCTGTTTAGTTCGAATAAAGTTACCTTTGACTGCAGTGTCTTTATTTTAGCGCTGCGTGTAACACACCGCTACAACGTGTTTTTTATCGCTATTAATATACATCACCACTGCCAATGCCTGACACCCGCCAGTGTGCGCTTTCTTTTAATTCTTCGATCCAAGGTAGGCAACCTATGGAATAACCTTCAACCCAACGTCTTTTTTTCGGAGTTCGAAATGTTTTTGTTGCATGCAGAAATGTAATTTCGTTTTCTCTGCAGGAGTTCATCAATTTCATAAATGCAACACATTATAGTTTGTTTATACATAGCATAAAGGCAAAAAAAAACCCGTTGTATGCAGTGTTATTTCATTTTAAATGTCAAACGGGTTTTGTGGCTCCCAGTGTTTTCTTTTCTGTGGGAAATGGGTCCATATTGGCTCTTTCAGTGGTAAACGTTGCTGACCCCTGACCTAGGTGTTCTTGTACATCAGTCAATGAAAGCAAGCATGCAGGTACAGCAGGCAGTGAAGAAAGCTAATGGCATGCTGGCTTTTATAACAAGAGAAATTGCGTATAGGAGTAAAGAGGTCCTTCTGCAGCTGTACAGGGCCCTGGTGAAACCACACCTGGAGCATTGTATGCAGTTTTGGTCTCCAAATTTGAGGGAGGACATTCTTGCTATTGAGGGAGTGCAGCGTAGGTTCACAAGGTTAATTCCCGGAATGGCGGGACAGTCATATGTTGAAAGATTGGAGCGACTGGGCTTGTATACACTGGAATTTAGAAGGATGAGAGGGGATCTGATTGAAACATAGAAGATTATTAAGGGATTGGACACACTGGAGGCAGGAAGCATGTTCCTGCTGATGGGTGAGTCCAGAACTAGAGGTCACAGTTTAAGAATAAGGGGTAGGCCAGTTAGAACAGAGATACAGAAAAACTTTTTCACCCAGAGAGTGGTGGATATGTGGACTGCTCTGCCCCAGAAGGCAGTGGAGGCCAAGTCTCTGGATGCATTCAAGTGAGAGTTAGATAGAGTTACAGATAGCGAGGTCAAGGGATATGGGGAGAGGGCAGGAACGGGGTACTGAGTGTGTATGATCAGCCATGATCACAGTGAATGGCGGTGCAGGCTAGAAGGGCCAAATGGCCTACTCCTGCACCTACTGTCTATTGTCTATTGGATTATACCACAGCAGTGATAAAGGATGGTACTCGAAAACTCAAACATATCAAGGGTAAAATAGTATAAAATGAAAATGATGCACCCAAGTTTTGCAAAGTCCATCTGGTCTTTTATACCATCCGTGATCAAGTAACCAGTGAACTAGATCACATGGAGGCTGAAGGAATTCTTTCCAAAGCTGAGTGGAGCCCATGAGTAATGTAAGTGGTTGCAGCAGCCTAGAAGAATGGGTCTGTCAGAATTTGTGGTGATGTTAAGGTCAGCATCAACCCATAATGAAAGTACCCTTTGCCCAGGATGGAGGATATCTTTGCAAACCCTTTTGGAGGGAAACACTTAAGCAAATAGGCTTAGCTGAGGCCTATGTACAGATGGAGATGGAAGAAGAGTCCAAAGTCTTTCCATCATAAACATCCACAAAGGTTGTTATTGCTATAAAAGGTTTATTTTTAGAGTAGCTTCTGCACCTACACTCTGGCAGAAAGCTATGACCAGGAGATGCAAGGCAGCTCTGGCGCTAGTGTTACCTGAATGACATTGTTGCCAGTAGGGATGACAAGGAACATCTCCAAAACCTTAAGATAGTTTTAAAAAGATTAGTAGATTGTGGCCTCAGAGTATGAGGTGACAATGTGACTTTTTTAAACTAAGCATCACTTACTGTGGTCATACTATTGATGCCCTAGAATTGCACAAATGTGCTGAGAACATTCAAGCAGCTGTGGAAGCTTGAAAGCCAAAGGACTTGCCCCAGTTGCTGTCCTTTTTAGAACCTGTTAATTACTATAACATTTTTTGCCAAATCTGGCTACTGTACTCCAACCCTTGAACTCATTACTAAAGATGAAGAAGAAAAGGCAAAGGACAGAGTAGAATGAGGTGGCTTTCAAAAAGTTAAAGGAAATGGTATATATTTCGTACCATTATTTGAGGTACCTGGGTTTGGGTTGTACTATTAGGTAACTCATTTTCCTCATGGCCGTTGCTAGGTCCTGTACTGCTACCTGCTCCATAGTGTGCACTTTCCTGATCTTTGACCCCATTTGCATCCTTACAGCCTGTGGAATGTCCACAGGTGGTGACTGTTCCCACTCCATGGGAGCAGAAGCATTCTCTCTACTTGAGGCACTGAATGGGGAAAAGTGTTCATATCAGGGAAGCTGTTTCCAGGAATGGGACTGAGACAAATTGTATTTGTCGTTGGAGCTGCCTGGCTCAATGTTGTGCAGTGATCATCCCAAATATTGCTATTTCCAAAACTGGACTTCCCAGGAGCCCATCATCAAGGATAGAGTCTAGCAGGAGGAGAAAGAGTGGGAGGATGAGGAGGATCTATTTCCATTCTTTTTTGTGTTTTTGCCTCGTTTATCTGAGGTTTAGGTTTTGGTGGCTGGTGCCTTTTGAGTGTTTCTTCCCATTTATTGAAACACCTCTTCATATATTCCAAATCCCAATTTGGGTCCCTGTCCCCTACTTTGGTTTCACCATTCCGGCAATGAATTTTCTTCAAGTCAAAAGAGCCTCCATTGGACTCTCTCTATGACTCCATCCACAGAACTCGCTAGAAAAACTAATCACACACCTGCTGTCCCCAGTTTCCATCCATACCTTGTCTGCTGGGGAGCCTGGAGGCACTAAGGCTCATCTAGAAGTTGCTTAGTTTTCTTATACTTCTTTACCCTTTTCTCAGTATGTTTACTCATCAGAGCCTTTGTCGGTAGATCAGCAGGCCTCGAGGTTGTGTCTTTTCTCTATGGCATGGCACCAGTGGCCTTTGCACATTTACTTTTATTACTACCTATTTCTTCCCTGTAATCAAAGTTAGTTAGTTTTCAAGAGGATGACTAATCATGGAAACGCTGATGGATTGTAATGTTTTCTGTTAGGAAAGGAAGACCCAAAATACTTTACAAAAAAGGAGACTCCTCTTGACGTATTTTTCCTATTGAAAATCAGAAGTCTTTCTATTACGGCAGAGATAATCCGAAGGGAAAACAGAAAAGACCCCAAACTCTCGCAGGTCTACAGGGCCTTCCAAAATGGCTGGAATGTGCAGCAGAAACTCCAGTTTCTCCATTTTTAACAGCACCAGCATGAACTTGCACTTGATGGAGGTTGCCTTACGTGGGGATTGAGAGTTGTTATACTATCAAAGATGAGAGGTACAGTATTGAAGGAGCTACATGTCGGTTAGCTAGGTGTAGTGAAAGTCAAAGCATTGGCTCAAAGCTTTGTTTGGTGGCTTGGAATGGATCGGCATATCCAGCAGCTTGGCATACACTGTTCAGGATGCCAGAGCTCCAACTTTATGTGCACATTGGACTGGGTTCAATACAATGGGCCCTTCTTTTTATTTTTTTCTTTTCTCTTTCCTACTAATTGTTCAATAAAGCTGAAATCTGTAAATATACTTTCTTTATAATTTTGTGTGGTGTACAAACTGTTATTTCTTGCCAACTGACAATTGTGTATGGGCAGTATTGATACAGCATTCACTCAAATCAAGGTTTCTTTAATTGGAATATCATGACATTCCTATTTTATTGAACCTCAAATCATACTGACTCTAGATGTGTATTGTTTGTGAAAGGAGACCTCTTCACCGCTGAGTCACATGGCTGTTAGCTGAGTTGGCTAATAAGCCAAGTTTGCATGTATATACATATCGTATAGAAAGAATGCATAATATGATATAGCTTTCTCAACGTTTTTGCCTGGGAGGAACCCTTGAAATAACTTTCAGATCTCAGGGAACCCCTGTTTAAAAATTATTATACCTGGAGTTCACAGTACATTAGCGTGATCCATAAATTATAGATACAATAATCCAGAAATAATTGTCAATGTTCTTTTGAGTAGAGAATGAATTATAGCCAACCTTTCTTAAAAAAAACTAGGTAGTTAAGGTTAGCTTACCTTTCTTGAAATTAATTTCTTTCTTTCTCTTTCATAAATTTTTAAAACTCATAAGGCAAACATAGTAAATTTCTGTTAAACAACTGGCTGAAGCCAAAATGGGATTTAATATATCTAAAATTAGGCTCAGTAGATTTAATTTAAACAAAGATTGTTAATTGATTTTAATTAATGCTATTTACAGTATGAAAATTTTTTGACAATGTTGAATAGTAAAGTTACTAAAAACCAGAAGCCAAAGCAATATTGATAAACATATAGCCTAAGACACAATTTTAAACAAGCCTTTGAGAAAACATTTTCTCACTCAGTGTAATGATCAGGCTCCAGTCTTGGCTTACTTAGCATGTGAAACTTGTGCTTGCTGTTTACCACAGACAAGGCTCAATGGAATAGGACAACTTAGATCACCTGTCCATGTAAAACCTATTGGTAAGTAGCTTTCATTATAAAGACGGATTTCTTTTGTGTCTGTTCTTGCAGTGAAATGGCTCAGAAGACTGTAATTCTTATCATTACTAGTTATTGAGTATATTTAAAGTGGAGGTTGATAGGCTTTTGATTAGTCAGGCTGCCAAAGGTTATGAGGAGAAGACAGGACAGTAGGATTGACAGGGATAATAAAACAGCCATGGTGAAATGGCAGAGTGGAATTGATGGCTTGAATGTCCTAATTCTGTTCGCATGTCTTGTAAACTTATTTTCTTCTTGTCCTGTGAAAGTGTGAGTGATTCTATTCTTATCCCACTTCAGTATAAATCAAAAGTTACCAAAAGAAATATATCAACAAAATCTGCTCTGGTGCCCTACTTAACAAACTATAAGCTAGCAATACTATAAATTGAGTTACTAAGAAAGAAGTATTTCAGTTCTGAAGTCATCCTATTGAATGACATGTACTCGAACTAACCGTTCTTCATCTCCATACCCTGCATCCTATCTGTAGATTCACACAATTTACAGGATAATGGGCCAAACCTTGTTGGCATAGCCTTTCATGAATGCAAGGAGGTCTGCATGTGGTGAGAAAGTATCAGAAGTAAGGACTAATCCTCAGGGCAGGCTCCTTAGACCCACTCCAAACCATTCCAGTGCCCTTTAAAAGCGCCCTGATCTCAAAGACCATTTTTTTCTTTGTTTGGCAATCTGACATTTTTAAAAACAGTTAAAATAATTGAAAAGTACTTTCCTTAATGTAAAAATTAATGAAAAATAACTTTACTTGAAGGCTTGTGTAGACATGGATTAAACTCATTAATTTTGAGTGACAGGAACCAAACTACTTCCTTGCAATTTTCAATTAATATTGGATTACAACATGGAGATGCCAGCATCTGACCTTCAGTGTGGGCTGGCTTCCATGTTAGAACATACCATGCAAAAGTGATCAGCTTACCTTTGCATTAATTTTCTAGTGGTTTGCACAATCTGTCCAAACAAACAAATTTTCTAAATGGTTTAAGTAGTAAAAATAAAAATAGAAAATACTGGAAATGCACAACACATCAGGCCACATCAACAGAAAGAGAAACAGAGTCAATACTGCAGGTTGGAATCTTTTGTCAGAACAAAAATCCAAATAGTCTTGGAGTCCAAAGTATAGAAACAAATCCAATATGTTTCTTGTTAGTTTTTCTACCAAGTGAACCAAGTACAAGTACTTTGAAGTCACACAAATAAAAAGACCATGAGACCATAAGACATAGGAGCAGAATAAGACTGATCAGCCCATCTAGTCTGCTGCTATTCCATCATGGCTGATTTATAATTCCACACAACCTAATTCCTCCTCATCTCTGAAAGGGCCATCCTTCGACTCTGAAGCTGTGCTCCCCATCCTAGACTCTCCCACTAAATCCTCTCCATGTCCACTCTACCTAGGCCTTCTAATACTCGATACGTTTTAATGGGTTCCCCCTCATTCTTTGGAATTGCCAGTACCAGAGCTGTCAAATGCTTCTCATACATTTATCTTGTCATTCCAGCATTATTTCCCTGAACCACACCCTCTGAACCATTACCTTGTGGTAAAAGGCCACAAACCGCTCACAATACTGCAAGTGTGGTCCGACCAAGGCCTTAGACCTCATCAACAATATACCATAGGACATAGTATAGTGCAGCATGGGCTATTCAGCCCATGATGTTGTGCTGCCCTTTTAACTTATTCCACATTTAGCCTAAGTCTTCCTTCTTACACACCCATAACCTTCCATTTGTCATAATCTACAGTATGTACCTATCTAAGAGTCTTTTAAATGTCCTAGCAATACATTGGAGGCTCATCTTCACCATAGTTTCCTCCACTAACTTTAAAAGGATGTCCTCTGTTGATGATGAACTCCAATAAAAAAAATTTAAAAAGGGATGTCCCCTGGCATTTGCCATTGCCACACTGTTGAAAATGCAGTGGCTGTCCATGCCTCTTGTGAACTTCTGTCAAGTTGCCTCTCATCCTCCTTTTCTCTACAAAGAAAAGTCCTAGATTGCTCAATTTCATAAGAAACATTCTCTCATCCAAGAAGCATCCCCAAAAATGTTTATCAGGTTTGTGACTTGCCCCTCACAAAACTATTCAAACTGTCCTTAATGAGACTATGCTTAAAATAAGCATTCTAATGCTAATGTCCTATCTCTAAAAATCCTCTCCATTAGTCTGCCTATCACTGACTCAATGGATTATAATTCCCAGCAAATACCCTTCCTGAACAAAGGAACAACATTTACCATCTTCCAATCCTCTCTTACTTCTCCAATGGCAAGTAAGCATGCAAAGATCATCCTCAATGTCCAAGGAAGCTCTTCCCTCATTTCCTCTGTGTATATCCTAATGTTTTTAAAAAGCTCCAACACCGCCTCTTCTTAACCTTGACATGTTCTGGCACATTAGTCTATTCCATGCTGACATCACATTCATCAACATCCTTCTCACTGGTGAACACCGAAGCAAAATATTTATGAGGACCTCCAGTACTCCTGCAACTCCAGGCACATTTTCCTATTTATCCCTGCGTGGTCCTT